>NW_026570237.1:1200000-1648765 GCF_019649055.1 Paramacrobiotus metropolitanus | reverse complement strand
GATGTATGGCCATCACGGGTTATCCTGTGCATTCTCAGCTGGAAGACACCCACGCCACGGCGGCCTGAACAGTATTTTGTGCAGATCGTTAGTATCAGCCGGCATTCCCGCAAAACTGGAGCCGCGAGGGACATCCCATACGTCAGATCGCCGACCGGACGGGTGCACCACGTTTGCGTGGCAACGCGGTATGTGTTTGGCTTGGGACGTGACCTGCATGGATACCGTCGCTGCATCTCATCGGAAATCAACGTCAGTTACCGCGGGATCCGCCGCCGCACAGGCGGAGGATAGAAAGGGTTTGTATTTACCTGCTGGGCAGATACATTTTCGCACCGCTGGCCTTTTGAAACTCTTGGACCATGGGAAAATCAGCTTGTCGTTTGGTGAAAGAAATCGGCAAACGACTTCGACAACATACGGGAGATCCTCGCTCCCATGAGTATCTCCGCCAACGTCTGTCGCTGGAAATTCAGCGAGGCACGCTGCTTCCGTCCTCGACGATGGAAGGAGCGCAGCAGCGTTAAATGAAATTTTGTTACTTTGATTTGCTGTTTTGAAACTGTGATGTTACCGCATTTTGTGAAATAAAAAAGAACTAAAAAATTTTTTACCAAACCCGCCAATTTTTATCATTATGATGCACCAATTCTAAAATTGAACAAAACGTTTCCCTATGCAAAAGAATGCGGGAATCGGAATCCGCAAAATCAGGCAGAAAAAACGCCATCTGAAGGCTTTTGGCGCGCTGACAACTAAAAAATTTCACGAAACCCGCCAATTTTATGTTTATGAAGCAACAATTCGAAAATTGAACAAAAAACGTTTTCCTATGTAAAAGAGCTCGGGGATACAAATTCGCAAGATTTAGGCAGGAAAAACGACATCTAAAGGCTTTTGGCGCGCTGACAAAAAAAAATTTTACCAAACCCGCCAATTTTATTTTTATGAAGCACCAATTCTAAAATTGAACAAAAAACGTTTTCCTATGCAAAAGAATGCGGCAAATCGGAACCCGCAAAAATCAGGCAGGAAAAACGCCATCTGAAGGCTTTTGGCGCTGACATCTACAAAAAAATTTCACGAAACCCGCCATTTTGATCTTTATGAAGCACCAATTCTAAAATTGAACAAAAAACGTTTTCCTATGCAAAAGAATGCGGCAAATCGGAATCCGCCAAAATCAGGCTGAAAAAACGCCATCTGAAGGCTTTTTTTAGCACTGACACTAAAAAAATTTCACGAAACCCGCCAATTTTATCTTTATGAAGCACCCAATTTAAATTGAACAAAAAACGTTTTCCTATGCAAAAGAATGCGGCAAATCGGAATCCACCAAAATCAGGCTGAAAAACGCCATCTGAAGGCTTTTATGCGCTGACTTTTAAAAAATTTCACGAAACCCGCCATTTTTATCTTTATGATTCTTTATGAAGCACCAATTCAAAACTGAACAAAAAACGTTTTCCTATAAAAAAGAGTTAGGAAATTGGATTCCGCGAGATTTAGACAGGAAAACGACAATTAAGCGCTTTTTAACGCGCTGACAATTAAAAGAATTTCACGAAACCCGCCAATTTTATGTTTATGAAGCACCAATTCTAAAATTGAACAAAAACGTTTTCCTATGCAAAAGAATGCGGCAAATCGAATCCGCCAAAATCAGGCTGAAAAAAACGCCATCTGAAGGCTTTTGGCGCGCTGACTTTAAAAAAATTTCACGAAACCCGCCATTTTATCTTTATGATTATCTTATGAAGCACCAATTCAAAACTGAACAAAAACGTTTTCCTATAAAAAAAGAGTTAGGGGAATTGATTCCGCGAGATTTAGGCAGAAAAAACGACAATTAAGCGCTTTTAACGCGCTGACAATTAAAAGAATTTCACGAAACCCGCCAATTTTATGTTTATGAAGCACCAATTCTAAAATTGAACAAAAAACGTTTTCCTATGCAAAAGAATGCGGCAAATCGGAATCCACCAAAATCAGGCAGAAAAACGCCATCTGAAGGCTTTTGGCGCGCTGACAACTAAAAAAAATTTCACGAAACCCGCCAATTTTATGTTTATGAAGCAACAATTCTAAAATTGAACAAAAACGTTTTCCTATGCAAAAGAATGCGGGGAATCGGAATCCGCAAAAATCAGGCAGAAAAAACGCCATCTGAAGGCTTTTTGGCGCGCTGACAAGTAAAAAAATTTCACGAAACCCGCCAATTTTATCTTTATAAAGCACCAATTCGAAAATTGAACAAAAACGTTTTCCTATAAAAGAGCTCGGGGATACAAATTCCGCAAGATTTAGGCAGGAAAAACGACATCTAAACGCGTTTTGGCGCGCTGACAAAAAAAAAATTTTTTACCAAACCCGCCAATTTTATTTTTATGAAGCACCAATTCTAAAATTGAACAAAGAACGTTTTCCTATCAAAAGAATGCGGCAAATCGGAACCCGCAAAAATCAGGCAGGAAAAACGCCATCTGAAGGCTTTTTGGCGCGCTGACATCTACAAAAATTTCACGAAACCCGCCATTTGATCTTTATGAAGCACCAATTCTAAAATTGAACAAAAAAACGTTTTCCTATGCAAAAAGAATGCGGCAAATCGGAATCCGCCAAATCAGGCTGAAAAACGCCATCTGAAGGCTTTTGGCGCACTGACATCTAAAAAAATTTCACGAAACCCGCCAATTTTATCTATATGAGCACCAATTCTATAATTGAACAAAAAACGTTTTCTTATGCAAAAGAATGCGGCAAATCGGAATCCACCAAAATCAGGCTGAAAAAACGCCATCTGAAGGCTTTTTGGCGCTGACTTTAAAAAAATTTCACGAAACCCGCCATTTTTATCTTTATGATTATCTTTATGAAGCACCAATTCCAAAACTGAACAAAAACGTTTTCCTATAAAAAAGAGTTAGGAAATTGGATTCCGCGAGATTTAGGCAGAAAAACGACAATTAAGCGCTTTTAACGCGCTGACAATTAAAAGAATTTCACGAAACCCGCCAATTTTATGTTTATGAAGCACCAATTCTAAAATTGAACAAAAAACGTTTTCCTATGCAAAAGAATGCGGCAAATCGGAATCCGCCAAAATCAGGCTGAAAAACGCCATCTGAAGGCTTTTTTGGCGCGCTGACTTTTAAAAAATTTCACGAAACCCGCCATTTTTATCTTTATGATTATCTTTATGAAGCACCAATTCCAAAACTGAACAAAAACGTTTTCCTATAAAAGAGTTAGGGAATTGGATTCCGCGAGATTTAGGCAGAAAAACGACAATTAAGCGCTTTTAACGCGCTGACAATTAAAAGAATTTCACGAAACCCGCCAATTTTATGTTTATGAAGCACCAATTCTAAAATTGAACAAAAAACGTTTTCCTATGCAAAAGAATGCGGCAAATCGGAATCCACCAAAATCAGGCAGAAAAACGCCATCTGAAGGCTTTTGGCGCGCTGACAACTAAAAAATTTCACGAAACCCGCCAATTTTATGTTTATGGAAGCAACAATTCTAAAATTGAACAAAAACGTTTTCCTATGTAAAAGAGCTCGGGGATACAAATTCCGCAAGATTTAGGCAGGAAAAACGACATCTAAACGCGTTTTGGCGCGCTGACAAATAAAAAATTTTTCCCAAACCCGCCAATTTTATTTTTATGAAGCACCAATTCTAAAATTGAACAAAGAACGTTTTCCTATCAAAAGAATGCGGCAAATCGGAACCCGCAAAAATCAGGCAGGAAAAAACGCCATCTGAAGGCTTTTTTGGCGCTGACATCTACAAAAATTTCACGAAACCCGCCATTTTGATCTTTATGAAGCACCAATTCTAAAATTGAACAAAAACGTTTTCCTATGCAAAGAATGCGGCAATCGGAATCCGCCAAAATCAGGCTGAAAAACGCCATCTGAAGGCTTTTTTGGCGCACTGACATCTAAAAAATTTCACGAAACCCGCCAATTTTATCTATATAAAGCACCAATTCTATAATTGAACAAAAACGTTTTCTTATGCAAAAGAATGCGGCAAATCGGAATCCACCAAAATCAGGCTGAAAAAACGCCATCTGAAGGCTTTTTGGCGCGCTGACTTTTAAAAAAATTTCACGAAACCCGCCATTTTTATCTTTATGATTATCTTTATGAAGCACCAATTCCAAAACTGAACAAAAAACGTTTTCCTATAAAAAAGAGTTAGGGGAATTGGATTCCGCGAGATTTAGGCAGAAAAAACGACAATTAAGCGCTTTTTAACGCGCTGACAATTAAAAGAATTTCACGAAACCCGCCAATTTTATGTTTATGAAGCACCAATTCTAAAATTGAACAAAAAACGTTTTCCTATGCAAAAGAATGCGGCAAATCGGAATCCGCCAAAATCAGGCTGAAAAAACGCCATCTGAAGGCTTTTTGGCGCGCTGACTTTTAAAAAAATTTCACGAAACCCGCCATTTTTATCTTTATGATTATCTTTATGAAGCACCAATTCCAAAACTGAACAAAAAACGTTTTCCTATAAAAAAGAGTTAGGGGAATTGGATTCCGCGAGATTTAGGCAGAAAAAACGACAATTAAGCGCTTTTTAACGCGCTGACAATTAAAAGAATTTCACGAAACCCGCCAATTTTATGTTTATGAAGCACCAATTCTAAAATTGAACAAAAAACGTTTTCCTATGCAAAAGAATGCGGCAAATCGGAATCCACCAAAATCAGGCTGAAAAAACGCCATCTGAAGGCTTTTTGGCGCGCTGACATTTACAAAAATTTCACGAAACGCGCCATTTTTATCTTTATGAAGCACCAATTCTAAAATTGAACAAAAAACGTTTTCCTATGCAAAAGAATGCGGCAAATCGGAATCCGCCAAAATCAGGCTGAAGAAACGCCATCTGAAGGCTTTTTGGCGCGCTGACATCTAAAAAAATTTCACGAAACCCGCAAATTTTATCTTTATAAAGCACCGAATCTAAAATTGAACAAAAAACGTTTTCCTATGTAAAAGAGCTCGGGGATACGGATTCCGCAAGATTTAGGCAGGAAAAACGACATCTAAACGCTTCTTGGCGCGCTGACAAATAAAAAAATTTTTTACCAAACCCGCCAATTTTATCTTTATGAAGCACCAATTCTAAAATTGAACAAAAAACGTTTTCCTATCAAAAGAATGCGGCAAATCGGAACCCGCAAAAATCAGGCAGGAAAAACGCCATCTGAAGGCTTTTTGGCGCGCTGACATCTACAAAAATTTCACGAAACCCGCCATTTTGATCTTTATGAAGCACCAATTCTAAAATTGAACAAAAAACGTTTTCCTATGCAAAAGAATGCGGCAAATCGGAATCCGCCAAAATCAGGCTGAAGAAACGCCATCTGAAGGCTTTTTGGCGCGCTGACATCTAAAAAAATTTCACGAAACCCGCCAATTTTATCTTTATAAAGCACCGAATCTATAATTGAACAAAAAACGTTTTCCTATGTAAAAGAGCTCGGGGATACGGATTCCGCAAGATTTAGGCAGGAAAAACGACATCTAAACGCTTCTTGGCGCGCTGACAAATAAAAAAATTTTTTACCAAACCCGCCAATTTTATCTTTATGAAGCACCAATTCTAAAATTGAACAAAAAACGTTTTCTTATGCAAAAGAATGCGGCAAATCGGAATCCGCCAAAATCAGGCTGAAAAAACGCCATCTGAAGGCTTTTTGGCGCGCTGACTTTCAAAAAATTTCACGAAACCCGCCATTTTATCTTTATGATTATCTTTATGAAGCACCAATTCCAAAACTGAACAAAAAACGTTTTCCTATAAAAGAGTTAGGGAATTGGATTCCGCAAGATTTAGGCAGTAAAAACGACAATTAAGCGCTTTTTAACGCGCTGACAATTAAAAGAATTTCACGAAACCCGCCAATTTTATGTTTATGAAGCACCAATTCTAAAATTGAACAAAAAACGTTTTCCTATGCAAAAGAATGCGGCAAATCGGAATCCGCCAAAATCAGGCTGAAAAAACGCCATCTGAAGGCTTTTTGGCGCGCTGACTTTAAAAAATTTCACGAAACCCGCCATTTTTATCTTTATGAAGCACCAATTCCAAAACTGAACAAAAAACGTTTTCCTATAAAAAAGAGTTAGGGTAATTGTATTCCGCAAGATTCAGGCAGAAAAAACGACATTTAAGCGCTTTTTAACGCGCTGACAATTAAAAGAATTTCACGAAACCCGCCAATTTTATGTTTATGAAGCACCAATTCTAAAATTGAACAAAAAACGTTTTCCTATGCAAAAGAATGCGGCAAATCGGAATCCGCCAAAATCAGGCTGAAAAAACGCCATCTGAAGGCTTTTTGGCGCGCTGACTTTTAAAAAATTTCACGAAACCCGCCATTTTTATCTTTATGATTATCTTTATGAAGCACCAATTCCAAAACTGAACAAAAACGTTTTCCTATAAAAAGAGTTAGGGAATTCGATTCCGCAAGATTTAGGCAGAAAAACGACAATTAAGCGCTTTTAACGCGCTGACAATTAAAAGAATTTCACGAAACCCGCCAATTTTATGTTTATGAAGCACCAATTCTAAAATTGAACAAAAAACGTTTTCCTATGCAAAAGAATGCGGCAAATCGGAATCCGCCAAAATCAGGCTGAAAAAACGCCATCTGAAGGCTTTTTGGCGCGCTGACTTTTAAAAAAATTTCACGAAACCCGCCATTTTTATCTTTATGAAGCACCAATTCCAAAACTGAACAAAAAACGTTTTCCTATAAAAAAGAGTTAGGGTGATTGTATTCCGCAAGATTTAGGCTGAAAAAACGCCATCTGAAGGCTTTTTGGCGCGCTGACATTTACAAAAATTTCACGAAACGCGCCATTTTTATCTTTATGAAACACCAATTCTAAAATTGAACAAAAAACCTTTTCCTATGCAGAAGAATGCGGGGAATCGGAATCCGCAAAAATCAGGCAGAAAAATCGCCATCTGAAGGCTTTTTGGCGCGCTGACAAATAAAAAAATTTTTTACCAAACCCGCCAATTTTATCTTTATGACGCACCAATTCTAAAATTGAACAAAAAACGTTTTCCCATGCATAAAAATGCGGGGAATCGGAATCCGCAAAAATCAGCCAGAAAAATTGCCATCTGAAGGCTTTTTTGCGCGCTGACAAATACAAAAATTTTTTACCAAACCCGCAAATTTTATCATTATGATGCACCAATTCTAAAATTGAACAAAAAACCTTTTCCTATGCAAAAGAATGCGGGGAATCGGAATCCGCAGAAATCAGGCAGAAAAAACGCCATCTGAAGGCTTTTTGGCGCGCTGACAAATAAAAAAATTTTTTACCAAACCCGCCAATTTTATCATTATGATGCACCAATTCTAAAATTGAACAAAAAACCTTTTCCTATGCAAAAGAATGCGGGGAATCGGAATCCGCAAAACTCAGCCAGAAAAAACGCCATCTGAAGGCATTTTGGCGCGCTGACGGGTAAAAAAATTTCACGAAACCCGCCAATTTTATCTTTATGATGCACCAATTCTAAAATTGAACAAAAAACGTTTCCCTATGCAAAAGAATGCGGGGAATCGGAATCTGCAAAAATCAGGCAGAAAAAACGCCATCTGAAGGCTTTTTGGCGCGCTGACAAATAAAAAAATTTTTTACCAAACCCGCCATTTTTATCTGTATGATGCACCAATTCTAAAATTGAACAAAAAACGTTTTCCTATGCAAAAGAATGCGGGGAATCGGAATCCGCAAAAATCACACAGAAAAATCGCCATCTGAAGGCTTTTTGGCGCGCTGACAAATAAAAAAATTTTTTACCAAACCCGCCAGTTTTATCTTCATGATGCACCCATTCTAAAATTGAACAAAAAACGTTTTCCTTTGCAAAAGAATGCGGGGAATCGGAATCCGCAAAAATCAGGCAGAAAAATCGCCATCTGAAGGCTTTTTGGCGCGCTGACAAATAAAAAAATTTTTTACCAAACCCGCCAATTTTATCTTTATGACGCACCAATTCTAAAATTGAACAAAAAACGTTTTCCTATGCAGAAGAATTCGGGGAATTGATTTCCGCAAGATTTAGGCAGGAAAAACGCAATCTGAAGGCTTTTTGGCGCGCTGACAACTAAAAAATCGGAAACCTCTTGGACGGCACACATCGGAAACCTCTTGGACGATGACACCGTGAAGATATCAGTCGGCCTGAGACTGGGGGTAAATATCTGTGAAGCACATTCTTGTTCTAAGTGCCACAAGCCAGTTGATGTGTATGGCCATCACGGGTTATCCTGTGCATTCTCAGCTGGAAGACACCCACGCCACGGCGGCCTGAACAGTATTTTGTGCAGATCGTTAGTATCAGCCGGCATTCCCGCAAAACTGGAGCCGCGAGGGACATCCCATACGTCAGATCGCCGACCGGACGGGTGCACCACGTTTGCGTGGCAACGCGGTATGTGTTTGGCTTGGGACGTGACCTGCATGGATACCGTCGCTGCATCTCATCGGAAATCAACGTCAGTTACCGCGGGATCCGCCGCCGCACAGGCGGAGGATAGAAAAGCGGGTTTGTATTTGTACCTGCTGGGCAGATACATTTTCGCACCGCTGGCCTTTGAAACTCTTGGACCATGGGGAAAATCAGCTTGTCGTTTGGTGAAAGAAATCGGCAAACGACTTCGACAACATACGGGAGATCCTCGCTCCCATGAGTATCTCCGCCAACGTCTGTCGCTGGAAATTCAGCGAGGCAACGCTGCTTCCGTCCTCGGGACGATGGAAGGAGCGGCAGCGTTAAATGAAATTTTGTTACTTTGATTTGCTGTTTTGAAACTGTGATGTTACCGCATTTTGTGAAATAAAAAAGAACTAAAAAAATTTTTTACCAAACCCGCCAATTTTATCATTATGATGCACCAATTCTAAAATTGAACAAAAAACGTTTCCCTATGCAAAAGAATGCGGGGAATCGGAATCCGCAAAAATCAGGCAGAAAAAACGCCATCTGAAGGCTTTTTGGCGCGCTGAAAAATAAAATAATTTTTTACCAAACCCGCCAATTTTATCTTTATGATGCACCAATTCTAAAATTGAACAAAAGACGTTTTCCTATGCATAAAAATGCGGGGAATCGGAATCCGCAAAAATCAGCCAGAAAAATCGCCATCTGAAGGCTTTTTGGCGCGCTGACAAATAAAAAAATTTTTTACCAAACCCGCCAATTTTATCATTATGATGCACCAATTCTAAAATTGAACAAAAAACGTTTTCCTATGCAAAAGAATGCGGGGAATTGATTTTCGCAAGATTTAGGCAGGAAAAACGCCATCTGAATGCTTTTTGGCGCGCTGACAACTAAAAAATCGGAAACCTCTTGGACGGCACACATCGGAAACCTCTTGGACGATGACACCGTGAAGATATCAGTCGGCCTGAGACTGGGGGTAAATATCTGTGAAGCACATTCTTGTTCTAAGTGCCACAAGCCAGTTGATGTGTATGGCCATCACGGGTTATCCTGTGCATTCTCAGCTGGAAGACACCCACGCCACGGCGGCCTGAACAGTATTTTGTGCAGATCGTTAGTATCAGCCGGCATTCCCGCAAAACTGGAGCCGCGAGGGACATCCCATACGTCAGATCGCCGACCGGACGGGTGCACCACGTTTGCGTGGCAACGCGGTATGTGTTTGGCTTGGGACGTGACCTGCATGGATACCGTCGCTGCATCTCATCGGAAATCAACGTCAGTTACCGCGGGATCCGCCGCCGCACAGGCGGAGGATAGAAAAAGCAGGTTTGTATTTGTACCTGCTGGGCAGATACATTTTCGCACCGCTGGCCTTTGAAACTCTTGGACCATGGGGAAAATCAGCTTGTCGTTTGGTGAAAGAAATCGGCAAACGACTTCGACAACATACGGGAGATCCTCGCTCCCATGAGTATCTCCGCCAACGTCTGTCGCTGGAAATTCAGCGAGGCAACGCTGCTTCCGTCCTCGGGACGATGGAAGGAGCGGCAGCGTTAAATGAAATTTTGTTACTTTGATTTGCTGTTTTGAAACTGTGATGTTACCGCATTTTGTGAAATAAAAAAGAACTAAAAAAATTTTTTACCAAACCCGCCAATTTTATCATTATGATGCACCAATTCTAAAATTGAACAAAAAACGTTTCCCTATGCAAAAGAATGCGGGGAATCGGAATCCGCAAAAATCAGGCAGAAAAAACGCCATCTGAAGGCTTTTTGGCGCGCTGACAACTAAAAAAATTTCACGAAACCCGCCAATTTTATGTTTATGAAGCAACAATTCGAAAATTGAACAAAAAACGTTTTCCTATGTAAAAGAGCTCGGGGATACAAATTCCGCAAGATTTAGGCAGGAAAAACGACATCTAAACGCGTTTTGGCGCGCTGACAAAAAAAAAATTTTTTACCAAACCCGCCAATTTTATTTTTATGAAGCACCAATTCTAAAATTGAACAAAGAACGTTTTCCTATCAAAAGAATGCGGCAAATCGGAACCCGCAAAAATCAGGCAGGAAAAACGCCATCTGAAGGCTTTTTGGCGCGCTGACATCTACAAAAATTTCACGAAACCCGCCATTTTGATCTTTATGAAGCACCAATTCTAAAATTGAACAAAAAACGTTTTCCTATGCAAAAGAATGCGGCAAATCGGAATCCGCCAAAATCAGGCTGAAAAAACGCCATCTGAAGGCTTTTTGGCGCACTGACATCTAAAAAAATTTCACGAAACCCGCCAATTTTATCTATATAAAGCACCAATTCTATAATTGAACAAAAAACGTTTTCTTATGCAAAAGAATGCGGCAAATCGGAATCCACCAAAATCAGGCTGAAAAAACGCCATCTGAAGGCTTTTTGGCGCGCTGACTTTTAAAAAAATTTCACGAAACCCGCCATTTTTATCTTTATGATTATCTTTATGAAGCACCAATTCCAAAACTGAACAAAAAACGTTTTCCTATAAAAAAGAGTTAGGGAAATTGGATTCCGCGAGATTTAGGCAGGAAAAACGACAATTAAGCGCTTTTTAACGCGCTGACAATTAAAAGAATTTCACGAAACCCGCCAATTTTATGTTTATGAAGCACCAATTCTAAAATTGAACAAAAAACGTTTTCCTATGCAAAAGAATGCGGCAAATCGGAATCCGCCAAAATCAGGCTGAAAAAACGCCATCTGAAGGCTTTTTGGCGCGCTGACTTTTAAAAAAATTTCACGAAACCCGCCATTTTTATCTTTATGATTATTTTTATGAAGCACCAATTCCAAAACTGAACAAAAAACGTTTTCCTATAAAAAAGAGTTAGGGGAATTGGATTCCGCGAGATTTAGGCAGAAAAAACGACAATTAAGCGCTTTTTAACGCGCTGACAATTAAAAGAATTTCACGAAACCCGCCAATTTTATGTTTATGAAGCACCAATTCTAAAATTGAACAAAAAACGTTTTCCTATGCAAAAGAATGCGGCAAATCGGAATCCACCAAAATCAGGCAGAAAAAACGCCATCTGAAGGCTTTTTGGCGCGCTGACAACTAAAAAAATTTCACGAAACCCGCCAATTTTATGTTTATGAAGCAACAATTCTAAAATTGAACAAAAAACGTTTTCCTATGTAAAAGAGCTCGGGGATACAAATTCCGCAAGATTTAGGCAGGAAAAACGACATCTAAACGCGTTTTGGCGCGCTGACAAATAAAAAAAATTTTTTCCCAAACCCGCCAATTTTATTTTTATGAAGCACCAATTCTAAAATTGAACAAAGAACGTTTTCCTATCAAAAGAATGCGGCAAATCGGAACCCGCAAAAATCAGGCAGGAAAAACGCCATCTGAAGGCTTTTTGGCGCGCTGACATCTACAAAAATTTCACGAAACCCGCCATTTTGATCTTTATGAAGCACCAATTCTAAAATTGAACAAAAAACGTTTTCCTATGCAAAAGAATGCGGCAAATCGGAATCCGCCAAAATCAGGCTGAAAAAACGCCATCTGAAGGCTTTTTGGCGCACTGACATCTAAAAAAATTTCACGAAACCCGCCAATTTTATCTATATAAAGCACCAATTCTATAATTGAACAAAAAACGTTTTCTTATGCAAAAGAATGCGGCAAATCGGAATCCACCAAAATCAGGCTGAAAAAACGCCATCTGAAGGCTTTTTGGCGCGCTGACTTTTAAAAAAATTTCACGAAACCCGCCATTTTTATCTTTATGATTATCTTTATGAAGCACCAATTCCAAAACTGAACAAAAAACGTTTTCCTATAAAAAAGAGTTAGGGGAATTGGATTCCGCGAGATTTAGGCAGAAAAACGACAATTAAGCGCTTTTAACGCGCTGACAATTAAAAAGAATTTCACGAAACCCGCCAATTTTATGTTTATGAAGCACCAATTCTAAAATTGAACAAAAACGTTTTCCTATGCAAAAGAATGCGGCAAATCGGAATCCGCCAAAATCAGGCTGAAAAACGCCATCTGAAGGCTTTTTGGCGCGCTGACTTTAAAAAAATTTCACGAAACCCGCCATTTTTATCTTTATGATTATCTTTATGAAGCACCAATTCCAAAACTGAACAAAAACGTTTTCCTATAAAAGAGTTAGGGAATTGATTCCGCGAGATTAGGCAGAAAAACGACAATTAAGCGCTTTTAACGCGCTGACAATTAAAAGAATTTCACGAAACCCGCCAATTTTATGTTTATGAAGCACCAATTCTAAAATTGAACAAAAAACGTTTTCCTATGCAAAAGAATGCGGCAAATCGGAATCCGCCAAAATCAGGCTGAAAAAACGCCATCTGAAGGCTTTTTGGCGCGCTGACTTTTAAAAAAATTTCACGAAACCCGCCATTTTTATCTTTATGATTATCTTTATGAAGCACCAATTCCAAAACTGAACAAAAAACGTTTTCCTATAAAAAAGAGTTAGGGGAATTGGATTCCGCGAGATTTAGGCAGAAAAAACGACAATTAAGCGCTTTTTAACGCGCTGACAATTAAAAGAATTTCACGAAACCCGCCAATTTTATGTTTATGAAGCACCAATTCTAAAATTGAACAAAAAACGTTTTCCTATGCAAAAGAATGCGGCAAATCGGAATCCACCAAAATCAGGCTGAAAAAACGCCATCTGAAGGCTTTTTGGCGCGCTGACATTTACAAAAATTTCACGAAACGCGCCATTTTTATCTTTATGAAGCACCAATTCTAAAATTGAACAAAAAACGTTTTCCTATGCAAAAGAATGCGGCAAATCACAAAATCAGGCTGAAGAAACGCCATCTGAAGGCTTTTTGGCGCGCTGACATCTAAAAAAATTTCACGAAACCCGCAAATTTTATCTTTATAAAGCACCGAATCTAAAATTGAACAAAAAACGTTTTCCTATGTAAAAGAGCTCGGGGATACGGATTCCGCAAGATTTAGGCAGGAAAAACGACATCTAAACGCTTCTTGGCGCGCTGACAAATAAAAAAATTTTTACCAAACCCGCCAATTTTATCTTTATGAAGCACCAATTCTAAAATTGAACAAAAAACGTTTTCCTATCAAAAGAATGCGGCAAATCGGAACCCGCAAAAATCAGGCAGGAAAAACGCCATCTGAAGGCTTTTTGGCGCGCTGACATCTACAAAAATTTCACGAAACCCGCCATTTTGATCTTTATGAAGCACCAATTCTAAAATTGAACAAAAAACGTTTTCCTATGCAAAAGAATGCGGCAAATCGGAATCCGCCAAAATCAGGCTGAAGAAACGCCATCTGAAGGCTTTTTGGCGCGCTGACATCTAAAAAAATTTCACGAAACCCGCCAATTTTATCTTTATAAAGCACCGAATCTATAATTGAACAAAAAACGTTTTCCTATGTAAAAGAGCTCGGGGATACGGATTCCGCAAGATTTAGGCAGGAAAAACGACATCTAAACGCTTCTTGGCGCGCTGACAAATAAAAAAATTTTTTACCAAACCCGCCAATTTTATCTTTATGAAGCACCAATTCTAAAATTGAACAAAAAACGTTTTCTTATGCAAAAGAATGCGGCAAATCGGAATCCGCCAAAATCAGGCTGAAAAAACGCCATCTGAAGGCTTTTTGGCGCGCTGACTTTCAAAAAAATTTCACGAAACCCGCCATTTTTATCTTTATGATTATCTTTATGAAGCACCAATTCCAAAACTGAACAAAAAACGTTTTCCTATAAAAAAGAGTTAGGGGAATTGGATTCCGCAAGATTTAGGCAGTAAAAACGACAATTAAGCGCTTTTTAACGCGCTGACAATTAAAAGAATTTCACGAAACCCGCCAATTTTATGTTTATGAAGCACCAATTCTAAAATTGAACAAAAAACGTTTTCCTATGCAAAAGAATGCGGCAAATCGGAATCCGCCAAAATCAGGCTGAAAAAACGCCATCTGAAGGCTTTTTGGCGCGCTGACTTTTAAAAAAATTTCACGAAACCCGCCATTTTTATCTTTATGAAGCACCAATTCCAAAACTGAACAAAAAACGTTTTCCTATAAAAAAGAGTTAGGGTAATTGTATTCCGCAAGATTCAGGCAGAAAAAACGACATTTAAGCGCTTTTTAACGCGCTGACAATTAAAAGAATTTCACGAAACCCGCCAATTTTATGTTTATGAAGCACCAATTCTAAAATTGAACAAAAAACGTTTTCCTATGCAAAAGAATGCGGCAAATCGGAATCCGCCAAAATCAGGCTGAAAAAACGCCATCTGAAGGCTTTTTGGCGCGCTGACTTTTAAAAAAATTTCACGAAACCCGCCATTTTTATCTTTATGATTATCTTTATGAAGCACCAATTCCAAAACTGAACAAAAAACGTTTTCCTATAAAAAAGAGTTAGGGGAATTCGATTCCGCAAGATTTAGGCAGAAAAAACGACAATTAAGCGCTTTTTAACGCGCTGACAATTAAAAGAATTTCACGAAACCCGCCAATTTTATGTTTATGAAGCACCAATTCTAAAATTGAACAAAAAACGTTTTCCTATGCAAAAGAATGCGGCAAATCGGAATCCGCCAAAATCAGGCTGAAAAAACGCCATCTGAAGGCTTTTTGGCGCGCTGACTTTTAAAAAAATTTCACGAAACCCGCCATTTTTATCTTTATGAAGCACCAATTCCAAAACTGAACAAAAAACGTTTTCCTATAAAAAAGAGTTAGGGTGATTGTATTCCGCAAGATTTAGGCTGAAAAAACGCCATCTGAAGGCTTTTTGGCGCGCTGACATTTACAAAAATTTCACGAAACGCGCCATTTTTATCTTTATGAAGCACCAATTCTAAAATTGAACAAAAAACGTTTTCCTATGCAAAAGAATGCGGCAAATCGGAATCCGCCAAAATCAGGCTGAAGAAACGCCATCTGAAGGCTTTTTGGCGCGCTGACATCTAAAAAAATTTCACGAAACCCGCCAATTTTATCTTTATAAAGCACCGAATCTAAAATTGAACAAAAACGTTTTCCTATGTAAAAGAGCTCGGGGATACGGATTCCGCAAGATTTAGGCAGGAAAAACGACACCTAAACGCTTCTTGGCGCGCTGACAAATAAAAAATTTTTTACCAAACCCGCCAATTTTATCTTTATGAAGCACCAATTCTAAAATTGAACAAAAACGTTTTCTTATGCAAAGAATATGCGGCAATCGGAATCCGCCAAAATCAGGCTGAAAAAACGCCATCTGAAGGCTTTTGGCGCGCTGACTTTCAAAAAATTTCACGAAACCCGCCAATTTTTATCTTTATGATTATCTTTATGAAGCACCAATTCCAAAACTGAACAAAAAACGTTTTCCTATGCAAAAGAGTTGGGAATTGGATTCCGCAAGATTTAGGCAGTAAAACGACAATTAAGCGCTTTTAACGCGCTGACAATTAAAAAATTTCACGAAACCCGCCAATTTTATCTTTATGAAGCACCAATTCTAAAATTGAACAAAAACGTTTTCCTATGCAAAAGAATGCGGCAAATCGGAATCCGCCAAAATCAGGCTGAAAAAACGCCATCTGAAGGCTTTTTGGCGCGCTGACTTTTAAAAAATTTCACGAAACCCGCCATTTTATCTTTATGAAGCACCAATTCCAAACTGAACAAAAAACGTTTTCCTATGCAAAAGAGTTAGGGTAATTGTATTCCGCAAGATTCAGGCAGAAAAACGACATTTAAGCGCTTTTTAACGCGCTGACAATTAAAAAATTTCACGAAACCCGCCAATTTTATGTTTATGAAGCACCAATTCTAAAATTGAACAAAAACGTTTTCCTATGCAAAGAATGCGGCAAATCGGAATCCGCCAAAATCAGGCTGAAAAACGCCATCTGAAGGCTTTTGGCGCGCTGACTTTTAAAAAATTTCACGAAACCCGCCATTTTTATCTTTATGAAGCACCAATTCCAAAACTGAACAAAAAACGTTTTCCTATAAAAAAGAGTTAGGGTGATTGTATTCCGCAAGATTTAGGCTGAAAAAACGCCATCTGAAGGCTTTTTGGCGCGCTGACATCTACAAAAATTTCACGAAACCCGCCATTTTTATCTTTATGAAGCACCAATTCCAAAACTGAACAAAAAACGTTTTCCTATAAAAAAGAGTTAGGGGAATTGGATTCCGCAAGATTTAGGCAGAAAAAACGACAATTAAGCGCTTTTTAACGCGCTGACAATTAAAAGAATTTCACGAAACGCGCCATTTTTATCTTTATGAAGCACCAATTCTAAAATTGAACAAAAAACGTTTTCCTATGCAAAAGAATGCGGCAAATCGGAATCCGCCAAAATCAGGCTGAAAAAACGCCATCTGAAGGCTTTTTGGCGCGCTGACATCTAAAAAAATTTCACGAAACCCGCCAATTTTATCTTTATAAAGCACCGAATCTAAAATTGAACAAAAAACGTTTTCCTATGTAAAAGAGCTCGGGAATACGGATTCCGCAAGATTTAGGCAGGAAAAACGACATCTAAACGCTTCTTGGCGCGCTGACAAATAAAAAAATTTTTTACCAAACCCGCCAATTTTATCTTTATGAAGCACCAATTCTAAAATTGAACAAAAAACGTTTTCCTATGCAAAAGAATGCGGCAAATCGGAATCCGCCAAAATCAGGCTGAAAAAACGCCATCTGAAGGCTTTTTGGCGCGCTGACTTTTAAAAAAATTTCACGAAACCCGCCATTTTTATCTTTATGAAGCACCAATTCCAAAACTGAACAAAAAACGTTTTCCTATAAAAAAGAGTTAGGGTAATTGTATTCCGCAAGATTTAGGCAGAAAAAACGACATTTAAGCGCTTTTTAACGCGCTGACAATTAAAAGAATTTCACGAAACCCGCCAATTTTATGTTTATGAAGCACCAATTCTAAAATTGAACAAAAAACGTTTTCCTATGCAAAAGAATGCGGCAAATCGGAATCCGCCAAAATCAGGCTGAAAAAACGCCATCTGAAGGCTTTTTGGCGCGCTGACTTTTAAAAAAATTTCACGAAACGCGCCATTTTTAACTTTATGAAGCACCAATTCCAAAACTGAGCAAAAAACGTTTTCCTATAAAAAAGAGTTAGGGTGATTGTATTCCGCAAGATTTAGGCTGAAAAAACGCCATCTGAAGGCTTTTTGGCGCGCTGACATCTACAAAAATTTCACGAAACCCGCCATTTTGATCTTTATGAAGCACCAATTCTAAAATTGAACAAAAAACGTTTTCCTATGCAAAAGAATGCGGCAAATCGGAATCCGCCAAAATCAGGCTGAAGAAACGCCATCTGAAGGCTTTTTGGCGCGCTGACATCTAAAAAAATTTCACGAAACCCGCCAATTTTATCTTTATAAAGCACCGAATCTAAAATTGAACAAAAAACGTTTTCCTATGTAAAAGAGCTCGGGGATACGGATTCCGCAAGATTTAGGCAGGAAAAACGACATCTAAACGCTTCTTGGCGCGCTGACAAATAAAAAAATTTTTTACCAAACCCGCCAATTTTATCTTTATGAAGCACCAATTCTAAAATTGAACAAAAAACGTTTTCTTATGCAAAAGAATGCGGCAAATCGGAATCCGCCAAAATCAGGCTGAAAAAACGCCATCTGAAGGCTTTTTGGCGCGCTGACTTTTAAAAAAATTTCACGAAACCCGCCATTTTTATCTTTATGATTATCTTTATGAAGCACCAATTCCAAAACTGAACAAAAAACGTTTTCCTATAAAAAAGAGTTAGGGGAATTGGATTCCGCAAGATTTAGGCAGAAAAAACGACAATTAAGCGCTTTTTAACGCGCTGACAATTAAAAGAATTTCACGAAACCCGCCAATTTTATGTTTATGAAGCACCAATTCTAAAATTGAACAAAAAACGTTTTCCTATGCAAAAGAATGCGGCAAATCGGAATCCGCCAAAATCAGGCTGAAAAAACGCCATCTGAAGGCTTTTGGCGCGCTGACTTTTAAAAAAATTTCACGAAACCCGCCATTTTTATCTTTATGAAGCACCAATTCCAAAACTGAACAAAAAACGTTTTCCTATAAAAAAGAGTTAGGGTAATTGTATTCCGCAAGATTTAGGCAGAAAAAACGACATTTAAGCGCTTTTAACGCGCTGACAATTAAAAAAATTTCACGAAACCCGCCAATTTTATGTTTATGAAGCAACAATTCTAAAATTGAACAAAAAACGTTTTCCTATGTAGAAGGGCTCAGGGATACGGATTCCGCAAGATTTAGGCAGGAAAAACGACATCTAAACGCTTTTTGGCGCGCTGACAAATAAAAAAATTTTTTACCAAACCCGCCAATTTTATCTTTATGAAGTACCAATTCTAAAATTGAACAAAAAACGTTTTCCTATGCAAAAGAATGCGGCAAATCGGAATCCGCAAAAATCAGGCAGAAAAAACGCCATCTGAAGGCTTTTTGGCGCGCTGACATTTAACAAAATTTCACGAAAACCGCCATTTTTCTCTTTATGAAGCACCAATTCTAAAATTGAACAACAAACGTTTTCCTATAAAACAGAGTTAGGGGAATTGGATTCCGCAAGATTTAGGCAAAAGAAAACGACATTTAAGCGCTTATTAACGCGCTGACAATTGAAAAAATTTCACGAAACCCGCCAATTTTATGTTTATGAAGCACCAATTCTAAAATTGAAAAAAAAACGTTTTCCTATGCAAAAGAATGCGGCAAATCGGAATCCGCAAAAATCAGGCAGGAAAAACGCCATCTGAAGGGTTTTTGTCGCGCTGACGGGTAAAAAAATTTCACGCAACCCGCCAATTTTATCTTTATGAAGCACCAATTCAAAAACTGAACAAAAAACGTTTCCCAATGTAAAGGAACTCGGGAAATCGGACCCCGCAATAATGAGTGTTGTGCCAGTCGCTATGGCAGCCTACGAGCAGGCAGCCAGCGACAGTCCCGCTTCCGGTGTGCTGACTCACACCGAGTCGCACTCGCTGTCGAGCGCTAGATCGGCCTCGACTCAGGCAGCTTTCCGCCCAGCCTTGCGTCTCGGCCAATCACCGGCCTCGATGTAGGCGGAGCCACGCCCCACTTTCACATCTCGGCCTATCAGCGTTCGTTCGCTCGTGTTGGATCTGCCCAGTATGCCGCACAGGCTTTTCCCATGCTTTCGGCTCGATGTGCCGTTCATTTTCATTCACTAGCTGACATTCGGTGATTTACATGTTACAGCTCACATCGATTTTTTGTGTTTGGGTTTTCTGTACTTTATTGCTATTCACAATAAAGCCTTCTCACTATCACATGATAGCATATCGTTGAGTTTTCCTTCAACGGACCCTTTGAGACCACGGTGTAGAGTACTGTAGACCTATCTCCGTAAACGGCCGACGTGAAGACAGGGGAGAACCAACGGTTCCCATCCCCATCTGATCGCCGCCAGCCAGAACGGTCTGGTCTCTTTTCTCTCTCTTGCGGGCAGAAAGCCTCAGCAGACCCTCTTCTTGCGCGTGGACGGAACGTTCCTCGCGGAGACAACCCTCGGACGGACTTTGCCCGGGTTGATTAGCGGTTACCGCGGATCCCCGGACGGAACGGACGGCACGGACCCAGCGGACCCTCGCGGACCCTCCCAACCTCATCAATCGGGGTCGCCTTTGCCTTAAGTGGCACCCGCAACTTTACCAGCGCGGGATTCACCGGATCATTAAGCGGACTCACGCGGATTTACCCGGTAAATAGGGTCGACTGACCCTCGGTAAGCCTCGTAGAGCCTCTAAAGACCCGATATAGCCGGGCAACTTTCATTTTTACCGGACCAAAAGTAGTTTTGGCCGGCTAAAACTTATTTTTACCCGGATAAACGGGCCTTAAAAACATCTTTTTGGGTGGAAATAGGGTGTAGCCAGCCTTACTAGGTCGGACCCTCGAGCCTCGGTGTAGACCCTCTGAGCCTCGGTTAACAACCTTTCTAAATTTACGAAAAATTACGGGAGTTAATTTCCCCCGGCTAAATTAATTTTTGGTCGGTGAAAAATAATTTTTCATAATTTTTCCGGAATTTTCGCCGATTTGCCCACGGCAAAAATAATTAATTCAAATTAAAAATTAATTGTGACGTCACGACGGCCGATTTACCATATTAAAATCTGACCAATCAGGATAACGGGGAGATTCCCTATGTTATAAGTCCGTAGTGAGTCACTGTTTTTTGGAATTTTGCACGCGGCGCACAGAATCGTGACGTAGGCAGTAATCTGCAAGACCACTTAGCGGAGTGTGACGTCATAGCGGTCAGTGCTGTAGTATTGGACGTACGTAAGCTGTACCCCGTATTGACAACAGTACTGAGTTGCAAGTAGTACAAGCACACCCACATCAACACCCCTTACCCCACCGGACCTCTCAGCCCCCCACCGGACCTTAGCCCCCCCACCGGGCCCTCGAACCTTCAACAGGCAAAAAGCCTCATCAGCTTCGGACAAGTCCCCAATAGGGATAGTCTGATTCTTTTTGGCCGAAGGGACAACCCGGAGGCTACTTCAAGGCTCCAATAGAGTCACCACCGAAGATGCCCGGTCGAAATAACCCATACGAACGGAAGTTCGACCAAGGCTACGCCCGACGGGATAACGCAGGCGGGTACACCTTCCGTCATGCTGGCCCGGGTAACGAGCCTCACTCGTCGGACTCCAACCGATCGAGTAAGTCCGGCAAATCCAACAAATCCAATCAGTCGACTAAATCGGCCAAGGAGAAGCGAGATGCGCGGATCCTGGCGAACGACTTCAACCAATCGCCGGAGGATAGCTTCGAGGACGCACACACGACCGGACGTTCCTCGAGCTACCACAGGCTGAGCCGGAGGTTCTGCATGACCCAATAGGTCAAACTGCGAACTCCGAGCCTGCGGCTGGACTTGTGCACCCAATAGGTGCCTCGCCAGTCTTCTTTCCGGCCATCACCCCGGACCACGGAGCCTCGAGCCCGGCGCTAAGTAGCTCCGAGGTATCACCAGACATGGGTGACCCTGTACAGCCCCAACAGGGCAGCACGGCTAGACTGAAACCGAGGCAAGGCCAGATGAGCCCAAACCAAATGAAGGGTACGGTATCACTGACCCGGGGGGTGACCCACAATTCGGGTTCACCGACTAAGTCCCCACTGACCCTGGCTCAAAGCCCCAAACCAACTGGCAACAACCTAAAATCTTCGGACAACAGCCGGAAATCGACATCGCCGGACCCGAAGCGACCCTCGGGGACTCCGAAGGCGACCACACCGGACCCGAGGACCCTTACCGGGACTCAACTCGGACTTCGAACTCATCGAAGCCGACCTCGGGCACATCCAAATCATCAACGGTAAGAATGCAGTCGGCTAGAACCTCGAACACCGAGGCTCGAACCTCGGACACCTATACGAGCTGCAAAACCAGCTCGTGGCCGGACAAAACATCGTCGAATCGACGGAGAATGTCTTGTCCCAAACGGTGACTTCGCATAAACAGGAGCGCAAAAGGCTCACGGACGAACTTGAACGCGCGAACACCGTCATTGATGACCTAACCCAGGAGATCGAACGGTTAGAGGCCCATTTGCAAGTAACTGAGGAGCCCTGCCGTCATGAACAAGCCGAGGTTACTAGACTCCAGGACATGCTGGAGCAGTCTCGGGCCGAAGTGGCCACCCTGCGCGAAGACTTGGAGCAGCGGTTACAGGCCCTCGGCTACTCCGAGGCTGGCTCGGCGGAACTCCATAAGATGTTTGACCGGGTGGATGAGTACCGCGAGGTGAACCATCACCTTAAACAAGGCATCATCGGCCTGGAGGGGGAGATTGGCGAGCTAAATTCGGAACTCGACTTCCTCCGGACGGCCTACGCGAACCTCCGGGAGAACCAGAATGACCCGGAGGGTATAGCCGTAGACCTTCGGCTATGCCAGGCCCAACTTGGCCAGCAGATCCTCGCCCTCACCACCCATCTCCAGAACGAGACAGCCCGGTTCGAACAGGCCCGCATCGAGAACCTCGCGGTCATTGAGGCCCAACGAGCCCGGATTACACGGCTAGAGTCCGAGAAGACCCAACTGCAGATAGACCAGGACCGCCTCTTAAAGTACCAACAGGAACTCTACGACTTCAGCACGGATGTAACTAACAAGTACACCGGCCTGTGCGACAAGTACAATCAGCTGGTCCAGGAACGAGAGGACCTGGGCATCGAGGTCGCGTGCCTGAAGGAGGAAAAGACTTACCTCGAGGATTCCATGACCGAGCCACCCCCGTCCTACCGGACCACCCAAGAGCAGGACAAATGTCAGCAGATTGACGACTACCTGCGTCGAGACAACCCCCTGCTGAACCCAACAGGTCAAACGGGGGCTCTCGAAAGTCAAATCTACCAGGTCGGAATGCTTCGGAATGAACCTTCGGTTGGACCTATACCGAGGCCGCCGTTGGTACCGACAGCCCCGGAGCCGGAACGAAACACTTCGACGGCTACCCCGAATGCACCGACCCAGTCAACTACCACAACGACTACGGCCTACGGAGGAACATCTACAACAACAATGTTCTCAACCGGAACTAGGCCCGTAGCATCAATTTCAACCGGACAAGACCAGCCCCGAGGCTCGAACCTCCGAGCCCCGGTAAATGGACCTGGCATGGGACTTCCGACCGCCGACGAACGCTTCGGCGGGAGGCTCACAACCTAATTCGGGGAATTCCAACCGAGACCGACAACGTTCAGGCTCCCAGAACACGTACCCGCCGCGGATCGAAGTGCAACCCGTATCGGCAGGGCAGCGCAATTGGGCTGACCCGGTACGCCCCGGATATCCGGATAACGCACCACAGCAACCTCGGCCAGACAACCGTGACCCAATAGGTCTGGTTGGCCCCGGCGCTGTTGGCAGTGGACCCTACCAGCCTCGGCAAGGCAATATGGACCCAATAGGTCCGGTGCCCCAGGCTGACCAATACGTGGTTATACCACCAGGGATGTGGCTTGACCACAACAGAGTCCTTCAGAGGATGCCTGGGTATGTGGCACCGAACCAACCGCCGAACCAGGGGTATGGAGCGCAGAATCCTCCGCCCGGACCTGGACAGCCCGAACCGGCACCCCCTGGTAACCCATACCCTCAACCTCAACCACAGCCCTACCCACCTCAACCCGCCCCGGCTGCGCAGAACCAGCAAGCGGCCTACCCAGTGGCTTGGAATCCCCCGGTAGCCCAACAGGCAATGCCGGTGGTCCAACCCCGTCAGACCCCACCACCCGATGAGCAAGACATTGCTCAAGCCCGACAAGAAGGCTATGAAGAAGGCCGGCGCCGATACGAAGAGCGGAACAACCGGATCTTGGCTCGGAAGAATCGGGCAGAGTTGCCGAAGTTCAACGGCGACGGGGCCAAGGTGGAAGGCTGGATCACAAAGATCCGGCGAATCTATCGCTCGGAGGCTGACGACGTCGCAATAACGGACGTCGCCTTTATGACAGAGCTGGAGGGCGCCCTAACTGGACAAGCCCTAGAATCGTATCAGAACCAGTCAACCCTGGAACCCGAAGAAAACGGATGGACCGTCGACTACTGGCTGCAGCAATTTGCGGCCCGGTTCATGGACCCTGACAAACAGGTCACGGCAGTCGCGGACATTGCCACCAGAAAGTACATGCTGGGGCAGGAAACCCCCGAGCAGTACTATGACGCCATCACAAATCTCAAACAACGAGGCAACCTCACTGACGAATTGGCGGTCTTCTACCTGCGGACGAACGTCACGGAGCCAATCCTTCGGGCAGCGCTGGACGTCCGAATGCCGAAGACGACACGTGAGCTCCGAGATTACGTACGGGACTTCACCCGGGGAAAGCCAATGTACCAGGTAGTTAAAAGTGGCAACTCCACCAACTACATCACTGTCAGGACGGCGACTCCTGTTCCTGTGACTCAACCGGCTCCCGGATATATCCAACCCAACTCGCCAGGTTACCAGAACGTGCAACCCGGGCTTCACCGACAGAGCCCTCCGGCGACACCACCCCCTCAGGCCCGTGGTCAGATCGAACAGACTTGGGCGGCAACGGCGGCGATGAACCTGAATGGAGCCCCAACAGGGACCACGGTCACGCCGCCAGCCTATGAAAATAGCGGCCAACCGAGTCAGCCTCGGAGCCCCGGCTACGGCCAACCACAGAGCAAGGGTTACTCCGGCTACATCCAGCCCCAACAGGGCTACAGCAAGCCTCGGAGCCCCGGCTATGGCCAGCCCCAACAGGGCTACGGCCAGAACTCCGGCTACGGCCAACCTCAGAACCAGGGGTATGGCTTCGGAGGCGGATATGGACGCGGTGGAGCCTCACAATATGGTGGCTCCGGCGGAAGACGTGGCGGCGGGAATCGCGGCCGCGGAAACTTCGGCAACCGCGCGGGTGAAGGCGGCCAGCCCCAGAATGTGCAACGGCAGCCTCGGACACCACAGCAGGAGGCTCGCCAGCAGGCAACCTACGTCGATCGGATGGAAGCCAAGTTCTTCCAGTGGACCCAGGACGGAATATTTTCCTGTGGTCACTGCCTATGGGGCACCACAACCAAGCGAGTTGTGGCTATGCCAACCTCCGGCTGGAAGACAACCCAAACCGGAGATGGTACCTGGACTGGAGGTACCGGTACGATAATGGATGGCCGTTAGGCTCGGCGAATCAGAACTACCCGAACATCGTACCACCCCCGCGCCCCCGTCAGCAGAATGCCGGCGAATTCGGCGGCCAAGGCAGCCCTAACCGGCAGCCTGGCCAGGGAAATGGAGAGAACCCCCAGAATGGTGGTCGACCCCCATTGGCAACCCCGCCACCAGCCCAACGGCCGCAACTGCCGCCGTCCCCGGCCCCCAATAGGGGCCCGGGCGGATACCAACCGGCAGTTGGCGGGCCTGTCCCGGGTACATCCCAGGGAAACGCCTAAGGTCGATGAGCTCCGGTGACTCATTCGACCTCTGCCATCCAACAGAACCACCGAATAAGGATAACATTACTAACCGGATTAACCCTTTGGATACAACTCGGAACCTCAACGAGGATTTAGCCTCCGCAACGGTCAGCGAGTCCGCTAGGATTTTAGCGGCGGGGACGGCAGCCCAACTCGGCGCCGAACATCCCCGGTTCGGATACTCGGAGAATCGACCCGAACCTCGCCACGCCGATAATGCGGCTCCCGGACCAGAACAGGTACCTGGGAGGATCGGCCAAGGAACTTGGATCCGAACGGCAGCCGGGACACAGAACGTGCCCGGACCCCCAGGCCCAGAAGGTGAAGCCGGGGATGTCGGCCGGAGAAACCGGACCCGACTAGCCGGGACGAGAAACGTCACCAGGCTGCCCGGACGGCTCAGTGCCCAATTAGGCATTACGAGCCGCGGGCTAAGTGGAGATTCGAGACGCCGACCCGCAACCTCACAGGACGCCAGAATGACGCCTGAACCGTCCTTGGTAGGCCGACCAGGTAGACGGCCGGAGGCTCCGACCGACGAAGTAACGGAGTACTTCGAAGACTGGGAAGCAGTACCTTTGGAGGAACAGGTACCCGCCTACTGTCTGCAGCAGGAAGCGGACCTCTTCCAGCGACAACCGGCACGAACTGTAACCGGATCGCGTACGTTCTTCAACATGCAATATAGCCTCTCAACTTTACGAGAGGGGCAACCATCCATGGAAGAACGGATAGCAAGCCGGACATACCCGGTGGAAACCGCCGAATCGTTAATGGACGGAGTAGCTAACCGTCCGGAGGCGAGTCACTCGGTTAAGGAAGTTCCATCCGGGCTACCAGGCTTACCAGCCCCGGCAGAACGACTAAGTCCATACCGACCCTCGGAGGTCAACCCACAAGACGGAGTAGACCTACCGAGGCTGGACAGAATCTTATTACCGCCGCGTGTAGACACCAATAGCGTCCCCGGCGGATCAACGACAACCCTAATTCCGGTCGAAGTGACCATCCGAGAAGTAACGATCCAACCGTTACAGTCCACCGAACGACCGAAGGTGGTCCGGGCATGGACACATGAAGTTCAAATTGGACCGGTTACAACCACGGCCATGTTGGACACCGGAGCCGAAACATCCCTAATAGAGGAGCGTTTCTGTCGGACCAACAATCTTAAACTTGAATCCCTGGGGTACTTCACCAAGATACTCGGTGTTGGCGGACAAGTCGCCTTTATGGTAACCCATTGCTGTACCGTACCGGTAACCTTGCAAGGATTCACCAGCCCCCATACCTTCCACGTCCAACCCAATAACTCGGACGTTCCTGTACTTCTTGGATGCGACTACCTGCATTCCAAGTTTGTCTTCACCCGGGCGCCAACGACCCCCAACGAGGGTCGGCGGAACCCATCTTCGGGTGTAGTGCAGCCTATCCCGATACCAGAGGCATCGGGCACGGCAGCGAATGAGGCTCGGATAAATCGGCTTGATCACCCGATGAACCCCGGACCCCCGATCTGCCCGCAATGCTCGGACACCGAACGAAGCCTCGTAACGGAGCTGCAAATCCATAATGCCATCGAACAATACTTGGCGAAAGTACGGACGACCCGATTGGAACCAGTCCGAGGGATACTAAAGTCTATCCCGATACCAGAGGCATCGGCCTCTGGTATACTTAACCAAAGGTACCGAACGTGGTTTTCCGGCATTCGACACCTCCTCGAAACCCGGACGGTGGTATAAGACTCGCACTCGATCGAGTCGGCGCAAGGACGGATGATCAGATCCGAGCCGCAAGGGAGGAATGCCAAGAGGTAATCAACCTGACTGAAGCCTTAGAAGAGGAAATCATCGAGTGGGAAGAAGAGCGGATTGTACTCCACGCACAATTTGTGGAACATCAGCTCCCCATACCGGCGTTACTGGAGATAAAGTCCCACGAACTGGGCCGACGCCTTATGTGGCACTTCCGGGACCCTTACCACTTCGGTACCCTGGATACTGCCTCCTTTTGGAGTCGATACGGCGAAGACACCCGCATAACTAGGGTCGTGCCGGACACTGAACCTCCGATCGAGCCTTGTAATTGGCACCAGGCCAAAAAAGTAAGGCTAGCCGAGGCCGTGCACCCGCAAAACGGTGGCCGCCTGGCTAATACACGGGCACAAGCCCCAAACCAACAGTACATGGCTTTAGAATGCCCGATCTGCCATTAAAACAACGGAGCGATCGTCCAAGCCCTCAGAACTAGGAACGAAGAAGTCTGGGAGCATGGTAGGCCACCATCCTTTGGACCTCCCGAACCGGGAAGGTGGGAAGGACCGACTCAGCAGACCCCAATTAGGGTTACTGACGGTCTACTTGGACCATCCGCCGGAACAGCGGAGGAAGGCGAAGCCGACGAATTCGGAGATTGGGACTCGGAAGTCTCGGATGTACAGAGCACAAGTGACTCACCGGACACTGACTCCGATAATGAGCCATCCGACCAATCAGATAACAACTCATCGGATACTTCCGATGACGACGACGATAATGATATCGGCTTCGACCCTTCGGTTCTATAGGTAGGAATCGATACATCCCCGGACGAACCCCCAAAAGGTGGATCGTCCGGCAACGAACCTTCGCAAGAAGCCCAACAACCCCAGAATGGAGGCTCGAACCAACGACGGGCTGAGTTAGAGCCCTGCACGAGCCGAGCCGCTCGGCTCGGCTCACGAGCGCTCGGCGCTCGCGAGCACTTCGAGCGAGCAGGCGTCGTTTTGCAAATTTGCGAACGAGCTGAGCAACAGAAAAAAATTGCGAGCGAGCCGAGCGAGCGGTATGGTCGGGTGCGAGCGATCGCGAGCCTACAGGCTGACAATGTGCGAACTGGAAAAGTTTCTACTACAAAACTACATTGACCGACCTGAAAACGGTCTTAAACCACCGTCACCTTCGCGCTTCGCGCGAAGTGATTTACTTACTTTTTCTTACACCGGTTGGGATTCGGTACTAAGTTTTGCTATTCTGTAGCCAACAAAAACATTATTTGACGCGTTTAAATCAGTTGAATGCTAAGGTGCATTTTAATTTTCGAGCATTCTATTATTTGTATTTATTTCAGACAAAATTAAGAAAGCTACATCCAGTTGAAAATTAGAGAAAGGTATTAGCGAAAAAATGAAACTGTAATGAAAACGGACTACCAGTATGGAGATATAAGTGATTGTCTCTGAACATCCAATTACACTTACTGATTTTTGTGTTAGTACAAAGTTTGGTCAAGGGGCCACCGAGACAGAGCATCCGCGTTGTCGCAGAAAACTCCAGGTTTGTACTCGATGGTGATGTCCTTGCCTTGCAGAGCCAAAGCCCACCGAGTTAGCCGGGGGTTGATGCCGGGTCTACTGGACTCACAGCGCATCAGGTTTTGCAAGGCTCGATGATCCGTTCTGACGGTGAAGGGTCCGTGGTCAATGAAGTGTTTGAACTACTGGACGGCCCAAACTACGTCTAGGCATTCCCATTCGGTGACTCCGTAGTTCTTTTCGGCTCCGTGGAGAACTCGGCTGGCAAATGCTACGGGGTGTCCTTCTTGCGACAGCACCGCGCCAAGTCCGGCTCCACTGGCATCGCATTCGATTACCGTCTTCTTGGTCGGGTCGAACTTTGCGAGTACCGGGGCTGTAGTTAGAGCCTTTTTAATGCCGCTGAACTCCGCTGTATGGTCGTCCGTCCAGTCTGTCCGGATGGAATTAGTCTTCCGAAGGAGTTCATACATCTTCGATGACCGTTGGGCATAATTGCGGATGAATTTCCGGTAGTAGTTGGCCAACCCGAGGAACGACCGCAATTGGCGTTCTGTTCGCGGGGGTTGGTGTTGCGCAATAGCCGCTACCTTTTCGTCGTCGGTCTGGACTCCGGCTTTGCTGAGGACGTGTCCGAGGAAGGGTAACTTGTCCGTTCCAACCTCGCACTTCGAGGGTTTAATGGTGAACCCGGCCTCCAGTAGGCAGTCCAGGGTAGCCCGGAAGGCTTCCTTGAATTCTTCGAAGGTCCGGCCGAAGAAGATGATGTCATCGATGTACGCAAAAACACCTTTCTTGCGGGCTTTTGCGGTTATCTTATCGACATGCATCTGGAAGGTTGCGGGTCCGTTACAGACTCCGAACGGCATCCGGTTAAACCTGTACATGCCCTCTGGCGTAACGAAGGTTGTCATGTCCTTCGAGGCTTCGTCCATTGGGATCTGCCAAAAACCGGATTGGCAATCTATTTTGCCGTAATATTCCATCCCGGCGCACTTGTCCAGTAGCTCGTCCGGGTTCGGGGGGTAATTGTTCTTCTTGGTTACTGCGTTCAACTTGATGTAGTTGATGCAGAACCTGGTTCCGACCGAGCCGTCCGGGTTCTTCTTGGCTGCCAAGACCACGGGGAAGCTCCATGCTGCGTCGGAAGGTTCAATCACTCCTTGGTCCAGCATCTCTTGGACATGCTTAGAGATGAACTCGCGACCCTTCCAACTGGTTCTAGTTGGGTTCATCTTAATAGGCTTTGCACCTTGGACGTCGATGACGTGGGTGACTCCCTTGACGTCACCGTAGGGTCGTTTTAAGGTTGGAAAGACAAGCCGATACTCCCATGCGATGTCCCGTAGAACTTGTCGCTGCTCATCAGTTAAGTTCTCACCGAGGTTCATGGAGTTGATGGCTTTCTTTTGTTCTTCAACGGTTGCCGGGTCTTCGTCACCTTCTTGGGTAAGTCTGACCCGGGCCTTTTGGTCGTCCGTCATATGTTCGTACGGCTCGACTCGACCCATTGGGGTTCCTTTCCGGATGGTTATGTCCTTGTTGGTATGGTTCGCCACGAGGATGGTAAATTTCTTCCCGTCATGTGGGGTCGGGCCATCCTTCATCTCGATGCCTTCCGCTAGGGCTTCCTCCGAGCCGAGGTGCATTAGGTACTTGTTCTTAGCGGGGTCAACTTCTATGTCAAGGGTTACCGTAACTTCGACGATGGCTCCGGGTAGTAGCTGGACCTTCTGTTGGGTCCGCCCCGTAGTGGCGTCATATTGTGTCGCCCTCGGTAAGCTGTAAGGTCGGTCTCCGTGCTGTGAGACTCGACCTACTCCCATCGGGATTTCCCATTCGATCCCTTCATTGTCAGGTTCGAACCCGTAAGTGTCGCTGTAGTGCATGTATCCGATCTTCGCACCCCTTCGGAGTACCTGGTTGTACTCAGTCGCGTTCTGGACCTTGATCCATGCCGTATCGCACGTTGGTCGGATCTCGATCGTGTCCTCGATCGGCCGAACTCCGGAGTGCTTCCGCCGGAAAGATTCGAAATGGATATACCGGTGAGGGGCCATGCTCTTTAGGGTTCGCACCAGTAAGGCACAGGTTGAGAAGGGTGGTAGAGTACACTTGTTCTCAACAAACACGGGCTGTCGGTCTTCGTCCTTATCCTCGGTATGGAGCTGAAGACGGTTGACGGTTTGGCCTGTAGCTATTGGCTTCGGCCTCCGTACCCGTTTCCATGGGTTATAGACGGTCTTCTCGGACTTAGTCTGTCGAACCGAGGCTGCCTTCGGTTTAACCGAGGCTCCGTCTGGACTGTATTTTTGTCGGGTTCAACCGGGTTACCTCCGACGAGTGTCGCCTGTTGGGCAATCTGTTCGTCGTCGGTCTGAGATACCTGTTGTCCCGCCGCACGGACGTCGTACGTGGGGCTACCTTCCGAGGATTCAGCTTCGGAGGTGTTAGGGTCCTGTTCCAGGCCCGTATCCCTGGACGTAGCCGAGGTTACTGGGCTGTCAGCCGGGTGAGAAACCGTAATTGCGGTTAACTCAGCCGCTGAGTTAACCGCAATTACGGTTTCGTCTACCCCATACGTACGGGTAATTAACGTAGTCGTACCGGACGATCCGGGCTCACAAGGCGAGTCGAGGGTCGGAACCGCAAAGGTACGGACTACCGAGGTTAACGGACCGGAAGCTCCGGGTTCACAAGGCGAACCCGAGGATGAAGAAGAAGAAAAGCCGATGGAGTCCAACAAGGAGTTACGCAGACTGCAACTCCGGGACCCTCACCTCCGGAAGAAGATCGATGAGCTGGAAAACCAGGACCAGCTGGACCATAAATCCCCATTGTTGGAACATTACCAGATAAGCGGAGGCCTACTGTACCGGCTGACCACCCACAACACCAAGTTGGAACGACGGTTCGTGGTCCCGCTCTTTATGCGGAAAGGCATCATCCGAGCACTTCACGACGGAAAAACCGGCAATCACTTCGGCCGCGTGAAGACATTGGAGGCAGCGAAGCTTCGGTACTACTGGGACCGGATGCTATCCGACATTCACGACTACGTGGATAACTGCCCCCGGTGTACCTTGGTGAACAACCCTCGGACCAAACCACCCGGTAAACTCCAGAAGATGGAGGTTGGTGAACCATGGTTCCGAATCTACGCGGACTTTAAAGGACCCTTACCTCGGACTGAGTCGAAAGGATACCAATACATCGCGGTCGTCACCGACCAGTTCACCAAGTTCACCATCGCCCGAGCGACCAAGATTAACTCGGCAAAGGAGTTTGAAAAATTCTTTGTGGAGGATGTTGTCCTAAAGTACGGCATGCCGACCCACCTTCATACCGACCAAGGATCCCACTTTACGGCTATGACCTTTGCCAAAGTGGCTAGGATCTTCGGGATCAAGCATACCTTCGGAACAGCCTACCACCCAGAGGGTCAAGGCCAAGTCGAACGTTCCATGCAGACGATATGGGATGGAATTCGGAAGGAATGCGACGCCAAGGATGATCACCGATGGCACCGGAACCTACAGTACGTAGTATGCGGAATCAACCGAGCGAAACATGCGACCACCGGGTTCTCACCCTACTACATGCTGTACGGACGTGAGATGACCATACCCCAGGACGTCATCACCGGAACCAACGCACCGGAACAATACACCGACAAGGAACAATACATCAGAAGGATGAAGGAACGGCTTCAGAGGGCTCACGACATCGCGAAGACAAACATCGACGAAGCCTTCGAGAAAACCGCCGAACTTTACAACAAGAAGAAATCGGTACCGGACTTCCAGAAGAGAGACCTCGTCCTGGTAGAGTATCCCAATAAGGACCCTACCAGGAAGGAACGGTACGATGGAATATGGACGGTACTCAACTATAAAGGACCCAACAACCTTTGGCTCCGCAACGTCGAAACCGGAAAGGAGGACGTCGTCGCCGTGGATAGATGTAAGCATCATCCGAGCAACAAGCGCCGGCGGATAACCCGATCTTATGGCCAAAAGAAAGCCGAGGTAACCCCGGGTAACAGCCTTGCAACGGTGCCGTACCCCCATGAGGGTCAGCCCGCTCGCAATACCCGGGCCCGAAAGGCAAACTTAGCCGAAGGAACCGGCAAAAGAGCCTCAGAAACCGGACTTAACGTCAGTTCTGGACCCCAATAAGGGTCCGTCCGACAAACTAAGTCCGGAGGAACCTCCCAAACCAAAAGGAAAACGCGGCCGACCGAGGAAGAAGCCTCCGTCGGACTTCGAGACACCAGCCCTGCAGGAATTGCAGAAGCAGGCTGTGATAGAGGATGAACCCAAGGTTGTCCCGGAGAAGCCCAAGGACTTAGCCGGATTATCCGAGGCTACCTCGGAGAAGTCGGTGGACTTAGCCGCAAAACCCGAGGCTACCTCAACCAAGCCTAAGGAGCCTAAGGCACCGAAGGAGAAGCCGGTAAAAGCAAAGAAACCGGTGAAGAAGCGACTTGACACACCGGTCCCGGCAGTTTCAACCGATAAGGCGGTTGAACCCCCGGCTCCAAAGCGGAAGTACGGGACGGTCAAGAAGCCTAAGTTAACGGCTCAGGAGGTACTTGAAGAAGCTCAAGTGGCCGAAGATGAAGCACATAAGGACATCCTTGATAGGATCGCTGAAGGACGGGCAGAACCGGTCAAATCGACCAAACCCACAAAAAAGCCCAAAACAACAAAACCCACCACACCAAAAACATAGGGCCATAGTTAACCTAGAATAAGTTAGGGCTTAGCTAGGACATAGTTAAGAATGGACCTTTGGTGTCGGAATGGAACCTCTTCAGTTGTGCATGGAATCTTCAGTTGAACTTATTTGGCCTTATCAGAATGCTAACGAGCCGTTTCTCCTTTATCTCAATAGCCTCTCATAACGATGTCTGACCGACGACGAGACCCTCCATCGAGCGGATCGAACAGCAGCCGACGCGATACCCGACGATCTCAGCCGTACCCGCACGACCGATCGGGTTCCCGAGCTGAAACGCGTTCGGCCACCCAAACCTTTATTCCACAGGTAACAAATCCGCATGCGAACATAGCGGCAGATTCTTTGGCAGGTTTAACGGTCGGGTCACGGATGGTCACTCAACCCCGGACGATCCCCCTCCAGACCTTGCCACCGGGCACTATGCTCGACGAAACCGGACTTTTGGTGAATGTGAGCGCGGCCACCGGTCAGAACGTACCGGCAGTACCGATCGACCCAATAGGTCAGATCCGCCCGCCACTTCTACCGGGGCCATTCATCCCCGGACCAGTCATGCCACCGACGCTACCATATATCCCGATTACGGTAACGAGCATCCAGCCGGCCCCAATGGAGCCGCTGATGACTCAAGCCGGGATGAATCCCATGCCGAACCAAATGTTCGCCATGTTCACCCAATGGTGCAACCAGACGGGTATGAACCAGCCACAAGGCGGCGCGGTCAACCCTCTGATGGGATACCCCATGGTCACTGGACCAATTGGAGCCTCGCAGCAGCCGACTTTACCGGCGGCGCCACGTCAGGACGGCACAAATATGCCTCCGGTGGTATCAGCGACGGCTCGACCGGAACGTCAACGGACGCCATCTCCGTTCACTCGATATTACGAGGACGGAACGAAAGCCTTTTCGGTTCATCTTCTGAAACGACCGAAGCCTCCGACATCATCGGCGGAGGTAGTTCCGGCACAACCAATGGTCGGACCCTCGACGGTCGGACCCTCGACGGTTGAACCACGGTTGAACCCTCGACACCCGGACCTTCCACAGCCAGACCTTCGGCAACCGCAACTACGGTTGAACCGACTTCGGTTGCATCTTCAGCCGGATCGCGAAGGCAAATTCGACCCTCGGAAGAACTCACACTGGGTCTTATGGAAGCTGAAAGCGAATGAAGCCTCGTCCAGCGCAAGATCGAAGCTCTCAAGTTGAGCGATCCTAACTTTGCGCAGGAATTGACCCGATTGAACTCGGAGATGAAGGAGCTGGAACAGTATATCCAGGACACCCGGGCCATACTCAAAGCCCGGAAGTCAACCTCCGAGACTCCAGCCTCGGAAAGAGGGCCAGCCTTAGCAACCGCAACTACGGGGGCTTTGGCTGCATCGACCAACCCTCCTCCCAACCCTTCGATAACCGAAGTGCACGCACTGCTCGGACACACCGAAGCTCTGGTGGAACAAATGCGAGACCAGATGCGAGTCGAAGGCCTGGAGAACCCGAGGAATGAACGGACGTGGGTCAGCTCCACATCTGCTACCTAACCAAATCGTATCAACCGTAGTCAGCTACCGAACCCGGACCCTCAATAAGGGACACGGCGGTGGACTTGACCCTGTACTACGCCCAAACGGCCCGGAATCGCAGTGTTAACCACGTTCTGCTACCATTAAAAAATTACAGAGTCAGCCACAAGTGCGGCTGTCCGTGGTGATCTCAGCGAGGAAGGCAACCTGCAGACCGCACCTAACCACGACTGACCAACCTGTCTTTCGATCCGAGCAGATTGCTCGATACCTCACCGGACCCTAAAGGCTCCGGGGTTTGAGGCCCAATAGGCCTCTACCTGCGGATGAAAATTCTAAGTTCCGTCCCTCCGACGTGGGAAGCGATATTACCTACATCGCGCGAACGGAAATACCTCGGATCGAAAGACAGAGTCCAAAGAAGTGGAACTGACCGGACTTCACCTCATGAAAGGCTCAACAACTACCTTGTGAACCCAATAGGTTCCGAGGCAAGTGCCCAGCTAGGCCTGATGAACCTTTAGGCCCTGGCCAGAGCAGATTTGGCCGACTAGGAACCTGACCGCTCTGGCCAGGACCACCAAAATATGGATCTCACCTTACCCTCCGGAAATGGACGGTTTGAAGCGAAGTCGGACATGGCACATGAACCCTCGATAACTTTCCCGCGAACCCAATAGGTTCCAGGGAAGGAGCCCAATAGGCCGTCAGAAGTTAGCGGAGCCTGATCCCCTGCGGACGACCAAGGCAGAGACTCAGACCTCGTCGTCAGTAGCGGAGAACCAAACCGGCAACCCTCGGACTACCGTAGTTCTGGAAGAGAAGCCCCCTAAACCACGCTAGTCCGGACCTTCGCACGAAAGGCGGTTTCTCCGCGCAGATCAGCATGATCTGCTGTTCTGCACGGATAATCCACTCCGGCAGAAGACTCTGGAACCGAACTTGGATGGATCCCTCGGATAGACCCGATAAGTACGAGTTCAGCCTGAATCGTACCGGACGTCTCCCCAGGCTTCCCCTGGATGAACCAAACGGAATGTTCCGGTCTCCGGTGACAATGTCAGGAGGCGAACCGAGCCAAGCAGCGAGGGGATGCAACCGAACTAAAGGGTTAGCCGACCCCCGACGCTTAGCTGGCTCCAGCTGGATCAGCGACTCCGCCGACCTGCTATCCCCGGAGCTAGAAGGGAACATCATAGGGCGTGGTAGAATCCCGACCCACCATTGACTTAGGGAGTAGACCCCAATAGGGATACCCCGATGTCCAACCCTCCGACCCTCGGTCTAGAAGGGTCGAACCTGAAGGAAACCATAGTTCACTGGGATAACTCGCACGAATAGTGGTTGGCTAGCGGTGAACTGTGACTATACAGTTCATCTCTCGTCAGCCTCTCCGGCAGAAGGATCCTGGAGGCTAACCCTGGAAGAAAACGTGAACCATGGAACGTCACATCGGGACGAATCGTACGAATAGCGACTGGACAAGCACAACTGCGCGAAACACAGTTGTCCCTGTTCAGGTCCCTCCGACAGAGGACTCCCGGCTGATTAGTTCCGTAACTTGGACCGTAGAGCCCAATAGGCTCTTACCCCCGAACCCTACCAGCCGGGACCTCGTGGATATAGGCAGCGAAAACGTCCTATATCAGCAAGGCCCTGGTGACAGCCTCGGTATCGGACCCTTCGCACGTAAGGAGGTCGGACAGAAGTCCCCAGCATGATCTGCCGGGTACTCCTGCTCGTACCCAGCCGGCAGAAGGACCCGGTGGACATACAGTTCCATAATTCTGACCCTAGGAGCCCAATAGGCTCTTAACCCCTAACCGAATGCGGACCGTTTGGACCGGGAAGCGATATCTCCTGACCACTCGACCCGCACGACCAACCTATTTCCGGAACTCAACCCAAGAGGATTCCGCTAACATGTTGCCGAAGAAGCAACTGCCGTCTTCAGCACCATGTTTGCCAACAGACCCATGGATACCCCGGGAATCGGAGTAATAGCTGGCTGACTGACCTTTATTTGAAGTCAGCACGAGAGCCCAATAAGCCTCGGCAGCATAACTCCGGCGGAATCCGTCGTACGAAAAGCGACGGGACGGTGCTGCGCGGCGCGACCCGCTTCGCTCCACCGGCCTGTCACTCCGGCAGAAGGACCCTCGGAGGATGCAAGCCTCCTCAGATCGCGTATAACCACGATCTCTACCTTACCGTGGATGCCCATCGAGGCCCAATAGGCCTCCCTTCCACCCCGGAACGGAACGGAAGATGTGGGACATTAGGGCACACTCATGCCCTTACCCCTACTCACGAAGCTGTGTTGGAGTAATGGTATGAGTGACCGGCATGACCATTTTACCGCGAATCGGACCGTGGTCACCGGAAGGATATACCGTGCATTCCTTCGCGTCCGACATGACTGAACCCCCAACGGAGGCTACGGACGCCCATAACTACGCCAACAGGCCCAATAGGCCTTTAGTCCCACATCATTCCGGCATCCCGGGTGTTTCCGCCTAAGTGGAGGCACGGGATCCGCCGAGGAACGGACCAGCATGGATTCCGTCTTTAAAACTTAGAGTGTCTACCTCTTGGCTTAGACCCAATTAGGTCTTATGTAGCCGCCGAGGAGCCTCTCCTGCATGATTTTTGCTAGTCACCCGGTGGACATCTCCAGCATCAAGCGGACTCCCAACAGAGCATGTTGGGCCAGTCTCGTTACCGAGGCTCGGACCCCCGGACACCGAGGCTAATTGACCCTCGGATACTTGTTCGGACCTTGTCCAGAGGCATTCACCCTCTCCATGTTACCCAATAGGTGACGGGAGACGTTAAAAAGGGTTTTTGCCCGGGCAGAATGCCTTCGGACCAGCCTTAGCGAATGCTGACTACCTCACCACCGAGGCTACCCCGGACACGGAGGCTGCCTCGGGCAGCAACTTTACCTTACCGGCGAGACCCTCGGTAGAGTTGCCCAATAGGCGACCTACACCGTTAACAAGGGTTTTTGCCGAGATGGAACGACCATCAGACCTTCGGATACCGAGGCTCGGAACCTCTGACCCTCGAGGCTCGAACCTCCGACCCTCGGATCTCAACCTTCAAGTCCGCAATCCACCCTTTCCTAGTTATCCAATAGATAACCACGGATGGACTTGGGATTTCAATCGGACGGAACACCCAGCATATCGCGGAACTGTGACTTATCAGCACTTATCAGCACAGCCGAGGCTTGGAATCAACGACCCTCGAGGGTTGAACCTCCGACCCTCGGGCTCGGACCCTCGAACCCTTTTCCCGGCAATCATCTCCTCCGAGTTACCCAATAGGTGACGGGAGACGAACTTAAGATTTTCAGCCGAGCGGAACATCATTATACCCATTTGCCAGAGCAGCCGAGGGTACAACCCGGACTCTAACTCGAGTACCGAGGCTGCCAACGGACTTAGACTCAGCAACCGAGGCTGAGCTTCGACTCTGATTTTACAACCGGAGCTGACCTTCGGTCACCGAGGCTACTATCGGACTTCAAAAACCTTGAAGCCAACCGGACACAGGGTCGGACTCCCGCACAGCGACTATACCATTGACCATTCAACCTTATGGAAACCAGGCATTAACCGGTCCTTGTTGCCCAATAGGCGACAGGACATAACATAACGGTTTTTGCCCGCGTCAAACCTCGGATCACCGGACTTCCCCGGAGGATCCACCGATCAATAGACCCAATAGGTCTTATTCCGCACCTAGAGAGGGTACCTTACGGTATTCGCGATTGCGACAGTGCCTCACCATTAGCTTTACCCTATGAACCCCGGCTGGACGTGAGTACGACCTGTCTTACCCGGCTGAGAAGGTTCCAATCGACCTTTTACCGGAGGATCCCAGTCGAACAGTGTGTTTCACGCCCGTTTCACACCCGACAATGGAGATCCATACCCTTTACCCGAAGTCAATAGGGTCGAACCTCTGACCCTCGAGGGTCGAACCTCCGACCCTCGGTGAATTAACCGGTACCATTGGGTATCCCGAGAACCGATGCCTCGGACCTAGATGACCGGACTTCTAGTGGACTGGAGCCCCCGTGAGCGGACGAGCTCTAGTCGGAATAAGCACCCGGCCCAAAGCCCCGGACCAAAGACATTGAGTTTACTTTTTCTAATCTCGAAATGATGTTCTCAATTTTATTGATCTTTTTCATTAACCTGCTCACCAGGAATTGTGATGTTATTTTTACTAGAGAGAGAGAGATAGATGGAATAACACTATTTTTTTTACTTTTTTCGCCGTTACGGACACGACCAACAGATGCCTACACCGGTCCAACAACACAACCGACCGACCTTCGGATTTCGGCCGTGAGTTGTATCGCCACCACGGGTCCGGAGGAGAACGCGGCACCGAGACACCTTCGTCATCGGACACCACCGAGGCGCAGCCACCGACCCCAATAGGGTCGTGTGCGGAGCGGGCACTGGAGCGGTATGAGGCCGGTCCTTCGCAGGGGCTCGGACTCCCGCCCAGAGGCATGTTGGGCCAGTCGCTATGGCAGCCTACGAGCAGGCAGCCAGCGACAGTCCCGCTTCCGGTGTGCTGACTCACACCGAGTCGCACTCGCTGTCGAGCGCTAGATCGGCCTCGACTCAGGCAGCTTTCCGCCCAGCCTTACGTCTCGGCCAATCACCGGCCTCGATGTAGACGGAGCCACGCCCCACTTTCACATCTCGGCCTATCAGCGTTCGTTCGCTCGTGTTGGATCTGCCCAGTATGCCGCACAGGCTTTTCCCATGCTTTCGGCTCGATGTGCCGTTCATTTTCATTCACTAGCTGACATTCGGTGATTTACATGTTACAGCTCACATCGATTTTTTGTGTTTGGGTTTTCTGTACTTTATTGCTATTCACAATAAAGCCTTCTCACTATCGTGAGCCTTTGTTCGCCAGCTGTCACATGAGGCAGAAAAAAACGCCATCTGAAGGCGTTTTGGCGCGCTGACGGGTAAAAAAGTTTCACCAGACCGGCCAATTTTACTTTTATGAAGCACCAAATTCAAAATTAAGCAAAAAACGATTTCCTATGTAGAAGAATGCAGGAAATCGGATCCCGCAAAAAGCAGACAGAAAAAACGACATCTGCACGGTCTTTGGCTTGCTGACAAGTAAAAAAATTTAACCAAACCGGCCAATTTTATCTTTATGAAACACCAATTCTAAAACTAAGCGAAAACGTTTTCTCATGTAAAAGAGGTGGGAGAAACTAGATTCCGTAAAAATCAGACAGAGAAAAACGCCATCTAAACGCTTTTTGGCGCGCTGACAAATAAAAAAATTTTTTACCAAACCCGCCAATTTTATCTTTATGAAGCACCAATTCTAAAATTGAACAAAAAACGTTTTCCTATGCAAAAGAATGCGGCAAATCGGAATCCGCAAAAATCAGGCAGAAAAAACGCAATCTGAAGGCTTTTTGGCGCACTGACGTTTAAAAAAATTTCACGAAACCCGCCATTTTTATCTTTATGAAGCACCAATTCTAAAATTGAACAAAAAACGTTTTCCTATGTAAAAAAGCTCGGGGAATCGGATTCCGCAAGACTTAAGCAGGAAAAACGACATCTGAACGCTTTTTGGCGCGCTGACGGGTAAAAAAGTTTCACCAAACCGGCCAATTTCACTTTTATGAAGCACCAAATTCAAAATTAAGCAAAAAACGATTTCCTCTGTAAAAGAATGCAGGAAATCGGATCCCGCAAAAAGCAGACAGAAAAAACGACATCTGCACGGTTTTTGGCTTGCTGACAAGTAAAAAAATTTAACCAAACCGGCAATTTTATCTTTATGAAACACCAATTCCAAAACTAAGCGGAAAACGTTTTCTCATGAGAAAGAGGTGGAGGAAACTGGATTCCGTAAAAATCAGACAGAGAAAAACGCCATCTGCACGGTTTTTGGCTCGCTGACCAGTAATAATATTATCCAAAATTGACAATTTTGAAGCCCCAATTCCAAAATTAATCAAAAACCGTTTTCCTGTGTAAGAGAATGCGAAAAATTGGATTCCGCAAAAATCAGATAGAAAAAACGCCATCTGCACGGTGTCTGGCTCGCTGACAATTAAAAAAATTTTACCAAACCCGCCAATTTTACCTTTATGAAGCTGAATTTCCAAAAATACGCAAAAAAGTTTTCCGATGTGAAAGAATGCGGGGAAATAGATTCTTGAAAAATCTGTGTTAACTTTGCAGTGTCTAGTAATTTCCTGAGTATTTTTTTACAGATACGGCAGTTAGCGAGCTTTTCGCGGTAAAATAAGCCTATCTTTGTGTTTTTTGTGATATTCAGTGGTCGTCAGTTTGACGAACACGACAAAAAATTCAGTGGTGGTCAGTTCGTCATGGTGGTCAATTTGACGCCCATAACGAATGTGCTGGCAGATAGCCCTTTCAAACTGTCTGCTGCTTCAATGTATTTTAGTTTGAAAAGAATTTTTATATAATTGTAGTAAAATAAAATGCAATTTTGCCATGAGTTCGGTCAACCCGTTGGGTAAGATTGATACCATGCTACTGTAACTGACCAAAATTCTGAAGAAAATTTAGTTTCTTAACTGAATTATTTGATCGACAATTTCTAGTTTTCACGGTTAGAATCGAATGGGATCGCGTACCGGGAAGTCCTGGGGTCATTAAATTAGAAAAATTTCAAAGCAATTTCGACAGCAGATTGTTCACCGTCTTTAGGGTTCTCGAGTTGTTAGCGCCCCTTCCGCCCAAGCGAGTTAAATTCGCCTGTGGACCGGGAGCGGAATCGGATATGTTGATTAACAGAACTTAGGTGTTCACTGCTAATTTGTGCTTGTCGCTCTTCCGCTGCCCCGCAGAATCGTTAAATTTTATTTCAGAGCAAAATACTCGTATCATCATATGGCTAATAAAAGTTACCAGTTACCACTGTAAAAATTAAGTAACGAGAAAAGCACGAATAAAAAGTTTTCTGTGCGAAGTACAGAAAAAAGTCTAATTACAGAAAAAATTCTAATATTGATTTTGTAAAAGCGGCCAAGTAAAATTCCAAAAACTAATTCAGAAAGAATTTCAGAAAGAGATTTTCAAGAAATCTTAAAAAGTGCCAAGAACGTTTTCTGAAAAGTCTGCGCCTCGGCAACGCCCTGTCCGACTATGAAAAACGTTTGAAAGAATTGAAATGGGACACTTTGAAATTGTGTCGCATAAAGAAAGCTCTGATGTTCATTTGCTGACTGACGTTCTGCACACCTCTGCAGGCTGCCATTCACTTCGGCCGTCATTCACTTCGGCTTCCATTCACTTCGGCCACGTACATTTCGACTGAAATACGGCTTACATTAAACATTCATTCTGTAGCGTGGGAGTTCTCGTTGTACATGTTTTTTTTATATTAATTTCATTTTGCCCGCAATATTTTGTGAGGAAGAGGAATATTTGACGGGTTCCTCAACTTCCTCTCATCACCATGTCTACCTAACGCATTTCATTTTCTACCAATGAACAGCTAGTGCCAACCGCTACAGGGTTGATCAATAGAGGTCTACCGTCACCGGCAAGTGATAAAAACTTCAAAACACGACCATAAGACACCTAAGAAACCCGAAGAAAAGCTAGAGAGCTAACAAATCAAGGAATTTTGAAAAAAGCTAGACCAGAATAAACCTAAGAAAGCGAAAAACATCTAATAATAACATAAGAATAAGCAAAGAAAGCAAAAAGAAGACTAAGAAACCATAAGAAAACCTAAAAAAACCTAAGAAGACATAAGATACATAAGAAACCTAAGAAATCTAAGAAACCTAAGAGAGATTAAAAACCATAAGAAAACATAAAAAACCTAAGAAAACCTAAGAAAATCTAAGAAATCAAAGAAATCAAAGAAATCTAAGAAACCTATGAGAGATTAAAAACCATAAAAAAACTTTAAAAAAACCTAAGAAAACCTAAGAAACCTAAGATGGCCGAAATGTCCAGTTGCCGAATTGAGCGCTGGCCGAAATGAGCGCTGGCCAAAATGAGTCACGGCGGAAATGAACGCTGGCCCGGGCCGAAGTGAACCTGTGCGGCCGAAATGTAACGCGGCCGAAGTGTTCGGACGCGAGTTCGGCAAAGTGCCCTTCGGTGACTTATGCATAATTACTTTGCCTAGTTCGGCTGCTGCGCTTCAATCTGTTCAGGAAATACTCGGCAGTGCGCCCGACTTCATCAACATCCATACCCGATAGCACCGGCTCCAACTTTAGTGTGCGGTACAACGGTGACTGCCGTCCATGGAACGCACCTCGAGCGGCTGACTGCATTGTGGAATCCCTCTCCGTGGAAGCCTATCAATCTATAAGCACTTTCCAGAGTGCAATGGAATCTGTGGACTGGATCAACCTTGCATGGATTAAGGATTATCCCTTCTTTGTCCACAAAAGTTAATTAAGTTGTTTTTGTTTAACTGGCACATTACTGTGTAAACCTCAGCTGCTGATGTGCACAGCTCTACTCCACTTGTATGCCTTGTTTTCTTTCTTTATCATGCTTTTTTCCCTTCGCGATCCCCTGCCTTAGCTTAAAAGGAGGCGACGCTTCGTAGCAAAGGACAATAAACCAGTTACTAAGTTATTAAGAAGTACGGTGGTACAGTGTTGGTTCCTAGTGATGGAAAAACTAAGCTAAACTAAATTCGGTTAAACTAAAAACTTGGTTAAAAGAGTTAGCCGCCTAAATCGGCTTGGTTAAAACTTTTAGTCAACTAAATTTTCTTGGCTAAAACTTTTAGTGACTAAAAGTAGTTTGGTTAAAATTTTTAGTCGGTTAACCAAAGTTAACGGAAACTAATAATTATAATTCTTATAATTAAAAGTTTTTGTTTCCATATGATTTTATTTTCATACGGTTTTATGTAAGTACCCAGATCACGATACTAATGTTGCCTACTCTAGTACTGTATCGGCATTTATGAACCATCCGTAAAACACAAGCTAGAGCTAAAGTCTGAAGTCAAGTCAATAAAGTCACAATTACAATTTTCGCAACATTTAACCCGTTAAAATTTAAATTACCCGTTAATGTTATGGTAATAAATTGCGACAGTAAAATAAAAAACAGGCCGTAACGACGGTGGTTGATTGTACTCGTAGCTGGTAATGGGGCCGGTTAGGCATAAAGTCACACTGTCAACCGCCCGCATACGCATACAGCCGCTTGCTGCTCCGTGCACTCTGCAGCTGCGAAAGACCCCTACGCCCGGGTTGAAATTATATACAGTTCCGTACTTGAGCGATATACGGTAATTTTGCCATACTGTAGTTTCATTGGGAAAAAAAACCAATAAATAAAATTGGTTAACCCCGGTTAACCTTCAAGTTTTGGTAGCTAAAATTGACACGGTTAAAAATTTTAGTCAACTAAAACTTCATGACTAATTTTTTTAGCTCACTATTGGTTCCCACTGATGGCTCAAAAGTTTTACGTGCTAAAAGTGCCGCACGCTGAGGGGTTGCCCAGTGCGCTCCCCCCTCCTTACCAGTAGTACCAACTATCCTATACCGTAGTTTCCAAAAAAAAATTTAAAGATCATTTCTTCTGTTTTTTTGAATCGTTCTAGGTTTTGCTGATTGGAGTTTTCAGGAGTTAGATTCTATATACTCCTTTGCCTACCGGTCAGGTGTAATGGCGAAACCTATCGTTCCCCGTTTTTACTCTGGCGCGCCGGTGGAGAGCTCTCGTGGCATTGGTCCGCATACGGATTCTGAAATCTTGCCTGCGGCGCCTGGCAGCTCTTATCTTAACGCTCTAGCTGACCCGGAGTCTAGCGAAAGCTATGGGTGGGTGCAGCAGTTTCCGCTGCGAGCGAGTTGCCTGCTACCGCAGTCAGCCGTTCCCATCCCGTTGAAGCCGCCGGAACCTGCAAAGCAGTTTTGCGACTCCTGTGTGGATGTTGTCCCGTTCGTTCTTCACGAACGCTTGTGGACGGAGGACAAACACCGGCCGTCCAAGTCATTGCTGGACATCAGCCAACTTCCAGTGTAAGTCTTTGCGCACTTCTTTTACAATATAACGTTCATAGCGTTTACCAACAGAAAGTAACAAATCAAAAACGGATATTAGCGTAGCTTAGCGTCAATATTCAACTGTTGTCCATGAAGCGCCACATTTATCCTGGAATGCATCTCAATCTTTTATTGATAAACCGTGTTCCAAAAGGAGTTTTATCAGAAACTCGTATTAATAATTTACTACTTTTTATTGAATTTCTAGCAATTCCAGTGGTAAAAATGTGCGTCGGCTTTGCGCTCAATTTTCTTTTCTGAATTCTATCGCATTTATTGTTTTGCCGTTTAGAAAACCTTCCGCTGTAGAAAAATTTCAACTGCATAATGTATTTTACTTTTGCTACGTTTTGTACAATTTCCAGAAATTTCTGCAGTGAAAATGTGCGCCGGCTTCGCGCAAAAATTCACTGGTTTTCTGAACTCTGTGCATGAAATAATGCTTTGTTTTTGTCTTTTGACTTCCGCTGTAGAAAAATTTCAGTTATTTCTGTTATTTTTTGTAGAATATCTAGCCATTTCTGCAGTGAACACGTTCACCTGGTTCGCGCAAAAATGCCCATTTATCACGTACGTAATTTTTGACTTGACACCTTGCTGTAACAACAATTTTGATTCAGTTCATATTTTATATAAAATTTTTTATGAGTTTTGCAGTAAGTTATTTTGCTATCTCTGGGGTTCTTGGTTTCTCAGTGCCCTCTCGGCCTCTCCTCAAGCGAAATTCGCCTATGATTATAAGCACATACGTGTGAAATCCCCTGTCAGCATCCCGACTTTATCCCATGGTATCAACTGTCAAGTGACTCTGTCAGAGTATTTGACATCAGTTTGCATATTTCGAAGGCTCGAGTTTAGTCTCAATCAATGATAGCTGAGGCGAAGGCTAGTTTAAGCCTTAAGGTTTGGATGATAGTTTTAACTTAAAATTACCATATCCGAACTTCGTCCCCGGTCTTTTCTAGCAGCTTAGGCCGGGGTAGCCTCAAGATGAACCCTCATTGCGCATGTGCTTTTATCGTATACTACACGTGCATATGTTTTGTACTGTACGTCGTAGTGTACGAGCTAAAGATGTTTTTAAAAATTAATACTTTTTACTCGTACAGTCGTACCGGCTGCCTGTATGCGATGTTACGATCGGTGTCCAGAATCATAACACTCCCTTGTTTTTCTGCAAGCAATGCTTGCCAAGCATTAATCATTATTTCATTTGTTGCGGCCAGTACTTCATAAAGTTACGAAACATCCTGGTCAAGTTTAGGACGGCAACGTATTTCCCTACTATGAAGCGCAAACAAGAAATTTTATAGTCAGAGCTTGCTTTGTAAAAGTTCAGTTACAAAATACAAAAGGAAATGTACAACACAATTTCTCCATGAGAAAACGCGTTTACTAGCAGTAAATTATTGCTCACACCAATACCATCAGGCGATCGTACCATCGTCTGAGCTGTGAGATATAAGTCCGGGCCGGAAGTCCAGGCATAGACGTTTGAACGGCTTCTTCGAACGCGGCTTCCCTTCCGTCGCCATAGAAACCAAACTCGAACCATCAGGGATATCGCGCCTAACGGCGGCCTACGGCAAACGCCCTGATAGATTACCCTAGAGAACAGGCAAAACGTTTACAGTGACTTTACACGGGAATACGGGATGTGGCACCCGTGTGTACGAATCAGTACGATGGCCTATCATAAATCGTACACCCGCGCACGCAACCTGGAGTGGCAGCTGCGCAGACCGAACGGAATGAAAATGCAAAATGCAGTAAGTAACAGTGCGCAGGACATCCCGCATTGATGCATCGGTCCGCTTGTGTTCGAGACTGCGAGACTATTCGGACCGGAAGCCTCCTGGCTGATCGGTAAATTGGGGAAGAAAATAGTGTGGGGCCAGGAGATACAGGCGAAATATGAGCAAAAATTCCTCGAACGATTAACAAAGAAATTCAACGTGGAAACACATCCATCTTCGGAACAGCACCCGATGCGATTAAATCAGCTTTAAATGTTCTTTGATCCAACCTTTTGTTTCCGCTGTACTTTATATCTGAATGTAAACACCGCGTCGTTTTTTTTTTAGACTTGTTTTGTATTCAATAACATATCGTCAAGTTGAGCTGCTAAAAGTAATTAAGCCAACTTTATTGTTAAAGCACAAAGCTGATTTCAGTATTTGTGATTATTGACCGATGCGTAGCGAATTCGAAGATCTACCGTGCATAACAAAAAAAAAAGTAAAATTAGCCCGTAAACAAGTAAAATTAGGCCGTCGGTCCGCGGTCGCGCCTCATCTTCAGCCTGTGTTTAAAATGCGGTGTTCTTTGACTCCGTACGTCGGATCAGCGTCGGTCACAGCTATCCGATGGAAAATGTGGAGAGGGCACCGTGGCCGTTACTACCCATGCCCTTTACGATTATCATGGTGTACTTTCAGCACGTTACTGCTACCCAATCAGTTATTTTTCTGTCAAATTCGTGTTGTTACATGGACGCGCATTAACGCATTGCTAAAAACGCGTCTGAATAATCTAACATGCAAGTTTGCTTTCAGGGGCATATTTTTTGTCACCGGTGCCGAATGTTTCAAAAATTTTACAAGTTTGTCGGCAAAGCCAATACTGAGTACGATGGTGCGAAAATTAGGAAAGGCTCAGTCAGGACTCAGGGCTACTGCTTATAGCTTATACCCAGTACCCATTGAACATTCTATGATGGAGACGCTTCGAAACTGTTGTCCAATCATGCGTTCCGGGTTATAGTGCGGAAGTGAACCGCAAAAATGTCCAACAGTCATTTTTGCCGTGTACGTCTATTAACACGATCGCCAAGGTGGCCGGGATCGTCAGATGAATGCCCAATAGAAAAAGGTTACCACAAGAAAATTGTGTGACCTTTCTGATACTGCTTCCGCCGTTAACACTATTTAATTAAACTCAAACATTTAGAAAATTAAGCAGAAGGAGGTCCTTGATTAAGCGTAAAGGAAGAGATTATGGTCCCTGATTACTTTAAAACTGCTTTGGCGTGAAAGACACGCTGTCGAAATGCAGGTGAGGCGTTAAGGAGAATTTGTACTGTGATAATAGATCGAAAATTAGATTTTCGAAATTCTGCAGTTGTAATAAGAAGGGTCGTATGTATTACTTGGCAAAAGTTGGATAACATAAGCTAGCACCAAAAAAAGTTATTCAAGTTTTTTGGTTGGCTCCCGGGATTGATTTGGCGGGCTGGTGATCTTTCTACCTGAGTGCCACCTATACATACAGCTATCGTGTCCGGTGTCCAAGAAGCCATTCGATACCTTGGCGGTCTGATCACTCGTTATGATCGTGTGCTGCTAATTACTGTAGTTGTTTGCACAATACAATACAAACGAAAAAAGACAAAAGTGGATAAGGCTTATGACAGTGGGGCGTATGATAGCTTATCCTGAGATGCGTGTATTTGTATTTGCTCATTGTCTGAATGGGATGTTATGTTAGGCTGCGCCTAATTGCTGCAATAAAAGCCGCGATCAGTAATCACACTTTTTAGTGAGCGCGCGCTTCTGCACAGCGCCGATCGGTGGTCAAAACCGGTGTGGTGGCACTGCAGGCGCAAAAGAGGCAAAGTCGGTAATATCACATAACAAAAGAAGGTTCTTCGCCAGGTTGTGAACAATTTTGCAAAAATGAGTTCTAAACTCAATAACAATTCGCAGCGATTTCAGAAAATTTTGAAATTTGATCAGATTACAGAAAAATAATTTTGAAAAAGAATTGTGAAGCGTTTTTGTGGAAAATGTTTATGTACACTTTAGGAAATAAAATAAAGTAACTTTGGGTGTAAAATAGTTTATTTGTTTCAGTACCGGGTGCCCGCGGGTGGGTTTTTTTGAAAAATCGCTCCACAATACTTTAGTCATAGTGTCGGAACACATTGCTGTTCTTGAATAAAAAATTTTAAAAATCTGCTTGAATTGTTATTGCGTCCGCAAAATAACAACCTTAGATCAATAACTTTTACACTTTGAAATAACCAAACCGAGTTCATACTTCAAATATATGTAGTGAAAATAATTATCATAGTGTTTGGTCAGATGTGTAGTTACAATGGACTTCATAAATGTGGTTGCACTTAAAGCCGATAGCGCTATGAATACGGGTGGCTGTGTGTAACCACATTTATGAAGTCCACTGTATGATGCAGCTCAAGCGCACGCATTGCGCCAGCGAGAACAGTCAAAAGAGGTCGAAATCATTAGAATCTCTACTTAAACTGTCTGAGCGTAGAAACGTTTTTGGGGGCAACATTTTACAGGGTTTACGACAAGATGTGTTTGGTAAGACAGAATCACAGATCGACAAAACCCTCCGCTTGTGGAAGCACCGAAAAGTACAAGAAAATTCGGCCGGACAAAATTACGATGGTCGTTGTTTAGAGCAGCGGAGGTTTTTTAGTTACAGCCATCCATAACATATATATGCTACGTAACATCCATTTGTAAACTTATTATTTTTAACCGAACATGTAAAACTGCGAAACTGAGCGCAATCAACTAGAAAATATTTGCACTTTTCTAGTTTGTTATGGTATCTTTAACAACAGTATGCAGTAATGGTTAAATTAATTTCCTTACAGATGCAGGGGTCGATCTCACGAAAATTTTGGAACGGAGCTGAAAGACGTCCAAAATTTTGACATTGGATGTGCTGAAGTCGGCCTGTTTCCGTCCGTGCCATCGTACAAGGACTTTCTGGTGCCACGCAAAAGAATCGGGGATGTACATAAACTCAGTCAGCGCGCCAGGGTACGGTGTGGAATAGTGAAGCCCGCCAGCTTGATTAATTCCACTGTAAATTGGTGCTTTTCTGGAGGAACCCTGACATACCTACCCACCTCCGACAACAGCGGAATTATCGTGGGAGCAGTTGGTTTCCGCCGCGCAGTAAGAATCCCTATCCAGATTACGTCGGAGCGGATTGAATTGCGCATTGCTACAGCCGATCAAACTCTGAAGACCACACCAGGGTCACTGATCTACCAGATTACTTCGCAGGTACATCAGAACATTTTATTGCAAAGTAGTCGGCAAAGGACTACGCTGGTTTGAATTTCAATTGGCATATCTATCAATTCTCATATATACTGTATTAAGCGCTTGAATTTTTGTCTCGCCTAGGAATATTCTGGCGCCGGCGCACTTATTGGTGTACGCTGTGGGGACTCGTGTTTTCTGATTCCGGACACAACGTTTACGAATTCCGAGAGCAAGTAAGCCTTACTCTAATGCTAAATATTTCGACTCGGCCCTGCTGCGCGGGCCCGTTACTTCTAATTTTTTTAGCCTCCAGAGTTTTCGGTTTTGAAAATATCTAGAATCTAGAATGCCTAAATATGTTATTGTCGAAAGTGTCTGTATGTTTAAATATCTAAAAGCCGGCCCCGCGGCCCGTTACCGTATTCCCCCACGTAGCGGCTCTGTGACACTGGTAGTAGAAGTGCACTTTATGTGCACCACATCATCATTGCGCAATAAAATTTGTGAACCTGCAGATTCTATACATACGTAGCCTGGCTATGGCAGTACTTTAGCGGCAACGTACGCGTGCGGTGGCCCATGCCGCACGCGGCTGGCTTCCAGATCTTTAAAAATTTGTAACTTCGTTAATTTTCGCAGTAAATTTCTGTACACAGGCTTGCAAAATACAGAATAATACATACTATTAGGCAAACCAATGCTGCTAAAGTACTGCCATAGCCAGGCTACGTATAGAATCTGCAGGTTCACAAATTTTATTGCGCAATGATGATGTGCTCATTGTGCTGCACATAAACAGCACTCGTAGTAGTTTGCTGGTGGCAGCTTGGGCATTCACTAACCTACGTTCCTCTGTGATACTGGTGGTAGTTTGGAAATCCACTTACCTGCGTGGCTCTGTAATACTGGTGGTAGCTTTGGTATTCACTAAAATACGCCCCTGTGTGATACTGGTGGCAGTTTCCAAACTCACTAACGTTAACTACGTCACTCTGTGCTACTAGTGGCAGTTGGAAACTTTCTAACCTATGTTGATCTGTGCCAGATTTAAATACATTTAAAAAATTAGAAACCCAGATAGCTAAAAGGTCACAAAGATCGATTAAAAAGACAGAAAACTCTTGAAGAAACAGTTATATTATTTGAAATTTTTTATCAGGCTTTCTGAGCCTTGAGCTGTTTATTTTTTTCGTTTTAAATTTTTCTAATGTCTTTTTAGCTGGTTGGCTGCTGTTTTAGGAATTTTACATTTAAATTACATTTTTAAAATCTATTTTGTTACTGTGAATACAATGTACACTGTACAGACTGTTTATCAAATTTTTGTAATCTCTTTCATGTTATTCCTTACCTCAAACACAAGCGCGACCGATTTACATATATACTATTATTGCACAATTGCAATGTAAAGCTAAGGTAGCCGCTAATGCTTTTCCGTTGATTGCCGAAAAGAACCACGGTCAAAACCCCACATCTTCCGAAGCGACATGGTGGCAATGCACTACAAACCGGTTTATCTTTAGGAAATGGCTCTTCCCACTACCCTGGCACTTGCTTTGGCTATTCTCACCCCCTTTCACCACGTTTTGACTATTCGCATCACCTTTTTAAAAATACTTTTACACCGCCGTTAGCTATTGTCACCACCTTGTGACACCACCAGTGGCACCTTTTGTCTATTCCCACCTCCTTATATTCTGGCGACAGCAAATCACTGGGTCCTTATGGAAGGGTCAACAGCAAAAAAAATTGGTTACGACCGTGGCGTCTTAGCCTCTACTTTCGCGATCGAAGTAGGGTAATCAAGTACCGGAATACAAAGGAAGCAAAATTCAGTAATAAGAAGATGCGAGAACATTTGGTGAACAGCTGCAACACGGAGAAAATGCGGCTGAACACGCTTCTGGCCAGCGGTGGACCCAATCGTAAAGGGAAAGCGCCACTGACGGCGATGCTGTGATACTTTGTAAACAAAGTTTTTTTATTGTTCGAAAAATGCAATTAAGAGCTGAGAAAAGCCAAAAGAAGTGTACGAAGGTGGCGGCAACAGCCAAAAGGTGGTGTTAGAAGTCATTTTTTAAAGGTAGTGCAAATAGCCTAAAGGTGTGCAAGGGTGGTGCGAGGTGGTGGGAATAGCCGCACCCTTATCTTTAGCCGAAGTTGTATCCATCTGTTGTGTATTTATAGCCAGTGGTCAAATGGCAGTCTGATTTTATGACTACTGACTCACAGTTCGCTGAATATTTTATTTATTCGGCATTAGCCAGTATACAGGTCCGATAAGGCTGCTCAGATTTAGCTACTTAAAAGGATCGCTGTAACCACTTGCAAACCGTTCAGTTTTTTGGCGGAGCAATCTCGGTGGTAATTTAAATAAAATACAAGGGAGTTTTTGTAAGTACTTAATAGTTATTACTTTTATTATAAAAAACGGAATAAAAAATACCGCCTTCGAATTGCAAAGTACAGATCGGGGCGAAAAACACGACGTAATTGGCACTCATTAGCACTGGTTAGTGTCATCAAGTGATCTTAGGACGTGCGTTAAGTGTAACTGGATTAAGTAACTATTGGTGGAGGTCAATTACATTTGGGTAAGCGTTGCGCGTCGGGTAACGGGAAAACGCGTAAAAAATGTGACGTAGCAGCGCGTAACCAAGCAAACATTCTGATTCGCTGTCACAAAATCTGGGATGGGTTTTCAGCTTACTTGTCCGCGTAAGCGTTGCGCTTCGACGTCGAAGCGCAACCATTACCCAAACTACGAGTAACTCGTAAATCTCCTGCACAGATCTACAAAATTTTTGTGTGTTTGGACCAAAAGTAAATCCAACGACCGAGAGTCATAATCCAAAACTCATAATTAACTTTTTTGACGTAATACCACATTTACTACATTACAGCATTAAAAATGAGTTTTTCAGTTCCACTTCGGTGTTCAATTTCTTTCTTCGCACGGAAGCGTACTCGACTCACGATTGGACGATTGACGATTCTCGCCCGGATGGCGCCCTGTGGCGGTTGGGAGCCGTGCGCCTAAGGCGCGCCGGGAAGTCATCGTAGGCCCATAACAACAAGTGCTTATCCCGGCACTTTTTAAACAGCGCGCTTTCGCAAACTATGATGTTTGTTAATTGGGCAGGTACATGAAAATTTACAGAAAACTATCCTCTTCAAACGAGAAAAAAACGTGTGATAAAAATATTTACAATATTCTTAAATTAAGCGACAGTGCTATTACCACGGTATCACACCACCGCTCATATGACAGCACACGAACAGAAACAGAGCGAATGCGTAGTTCTCCTGTTGGCGCACCGTAAAATCCCTGTATGTTAGTGACGTCAAAATGACACACTGCCAGTCTGCATTCTCGGCGAGAATCACGAATTGTTTTTCTGCTGAGTCATGGCTAATTTTTTACGCGTCTCTCCATTACCCGACGCGCAACAGTTACCCAAATGTAATTGACCTCTACCATTATTAAATTGCAGTTTACCAGAAAAGTTGTATTACAATAATTGAAAATCTGCAGGATAGAACTAAGGATTAAGCGCGCCCGTGGCGTATTCTCTCATATGCGGCTGAGCCCTTACCAACGGGGCGAAGTGTTGACGAGCGCGCAAGACGGCAGCGTGTGCCTGTGGAATGTCAACAGCCCTGTTGATGTTCCGATCTGCGAAATCACCAGGTCCACGCCGGGCTCCGCTGTGATATCCCCTCTGCGACACGGCTGGCATGGTTGCTACTTCGGTAGCGGCGGCAGACAAGCGGTAGTCCTAACTCATCGCTGCGTACAGTTGTGGGATATTAGGGCGCGCGGTTATGCTTCGATCGGCGTCCTTGCACGAAGTGACTGCTACGGGGATCCGCTGACTGCTACGCATCTGGAGAACGACATTGTAGCCGGGCGGACATTTCCTGGTAAGCGAAAGCACTGGTGCGCGCATTTCGATGAATGCGGGAAGGCTGATTTAAGAAAGCCCTGGTTGGGCAGATCGTTGCTGACCGCTTGTGTCATAGATATTTTAAAATTCAAAAACCATGTGCTTATTGCTTAATTCCTGCTGAGTTATTTTGAAAAATATTCTGCACAACTTTGAGCTCCGCTTCATAGAAGCGGACTAGAAGCAGAACAGACTTGTCTGTTCTCATTATTTTAAAGTAACTAAACGAAGCTTTTCCGAAAAAAAAGTTTTCCGAAATTAGGTAGCTGTACAATTTTCAATGTTCTTGTAAGTACAAAGTAGCCGCGACAACGAGCAGTGGCGATTTTTTACCGAAAATATAGAATTAATTAATAATAAGTAAGTAAGAGCAGGTTGAACAGGCCACAAAAACAGGCCATAATAACGGCCGTAAAAATAGCATGTTTGCACGTGTTGGTTCTTATGCTAGTGATACCGAAAAATTGTTTACCCCCGATAACTGCCCCTTAACATCGGGGTGCGTGAGTGGGCGTTCGCCCCCAGTGAGTTGTAATTCTTTGGTCACATTTGTGCTTTTCATCACGTATCATAATTTCTTGCCTTACTGTCCTGTCATCCCTCATCTTTTGGTTAAATAGTTACAGGGTGCACACGCCAAGTGTCACCAAAATTTTGCTGATTTATTAAAAATTTCCGGCACACTCTAGAATTTTTATTTAATTTTACCATAATCACAATTTCTCTTCTGCATCATCAAAATCTAAGAATGCCAATAAGTAAGCGTTTTTTGACAAGTTACGCCAGAAAACTCGAACGCCACCTGCTTCGCAGTACCTCCCGACCCGTCTACCGTGGTCGCCTTCCTTGCGCCCAAAATTCGTTTAAAAAACGAGGTCATCCGTTAGCTAATCGGTAACGGTAACATGGCAAAACCTTTTAGCATTCAATACTGTCTCGGGACGTATATCACCCGATTCTCTCCGAACCCTCGGGAGGTCACAGCTGCGACTTGGAAATAAGCACCGCCAAAATGGGGGTGGACACCCTTCTAGCGATCCCCACACAAAAGAGATGTCATCCCTACTCATCTTTGACATACATAATATGATTAGGGACATATGTGGCATCAGTTTAATGTTTGCTATCGAGCAGGTAAAAGCGGCTCATTCCGTTCCAGCGAATCCCCATTGGGCACATAAATTTGTATGGCGAACGCTTTGTTGATTTTTTCTTCTGCTCGTTGGTGGTTAACAGTAAACCAGGAATGCGATATATATCCTTGTTTACTTTAGAATCGTTTAGAATGATCCCCTCCGCATAATTTTTAACGATCATCCGAACACCTAAAGGTTCCATGTATTTACAAAAAAATCTTCGCCGCTCGTACCGTATAGCATTGTAAAAGCCTGACAATCTCCAACAAAAATTTTTTATAAATGAAGTAATGGTTCCACTGCGTTGGCTCACTTTTCCAGCGCTTACCTAATGTGTTCTGAGCTTGTTTAAACTATTTTCGAGAGTAGAAAGTGTTTTCCTGGTTTTCGGATAAGGTGAGTATAATGACCAGAAATGCGCCACCAGGGATCTCACTTCGGTCCTTGTTTCTGACGCCAGTTTCAGAGCCAGCGGTCAGCTAATAATTTCAGTGAACGCAGAATTAAATTCTGTACTAGAAACAAACAATTCAACTGGAGTAAGTGAACTTTTTCTAATTTTTAAAAATGAATTTAAGTGATGGTGACAACTTGGCGTGTGCACCCTGTACTTAGGTCATAAAGGACTTTCACAACTATCCGGGAAACGACCGACTCGCTTAGCTTCCAGCAGTTTTGGTTTTACAGTTGCTTAAGCTGCCCGCGTTGCAGTATGACTGCTTTGTGCTCTGGAGTCTTGATTTGAAAATTTTTTTGAAAACTTGCCCACGTTTTCGGGCGCGGTTGTATATCACTGTCATACCACCGTTTGCAGTCCACGTTCACGTTTTCTTGTGTACCCGTATCACAATTTATGAAGCTTGAACATCGATAAATATTCTTAAAAACCCAAAAGCAACACAGCAAAGTGGACCGGGTGCAGTGGAAAAGAACGGATCTTCCACGCATTTTACGTAGTTTATTCTACATAGTTCAACAAATGTTAGTTTTCAACAAATAATGCAGAGGAGCGAAAAAAACAACTCACAAGCAAGTCGTACGATCAGCAGTAGGGAAAAAATAATAGAGAAATCGAAGTGGAGTTGTTTGCTGCTGTAAAGGGCAGATTTTACAGTAAACGTTATCTTCGGTGGATAGCATTTTCTCTTTCGTTTCATTTAGTCAAATCAAGTTATTAGAAGCAGGAAATACTGTATGTTCGTTTTGCCTTCAAGCCAGTCCTCCTAAGCGAAAATTGAAACTTTTGTTCGAAAACTACGGCCACTCTTTTCTTGTAATGTGCGAGAAGCAATGCATTTCGTTGAAGTACTGTATCTTTAATTGGGTTATTTAAGCGGTTCTTTACATAAGTATACATTGGTGAAACAGAAAGTCACGCAGTAAATCACTTCAGTACGTAATAAGTGCGGGAACAGTTAACCTGTCTAATAATAAGTACAGGAATAGCTCTCACTGATTAAATGCATGATTGTGCATCGCCATAGGCAGTGGTATACCGGTTAAGGGGATCACTAGCAGTATAAAGCGGGTTTGGGAAAACGGGAATGGTCTGAAAACGATGGCAGATATGTGTTTTCACAACTCTGACTGAACGCAGAGAGGATTTAGCTACACAATGGTGTGGCGCGATCCTCTCTGGCCTGTGTCTAGACTGAGCTATTCATCAAAGAATGAGTCTATACGTTCATGTTTTCAAGAGCTAAGTAACGTTCGAGTGAACCATGACGACTACCCATGCTGGCGACAAGCGACCCTTCCGGCTAGTCGAGGAGGTATTGGCATACGTCGTGCGGAAGAATTATCACTCCCAGCCTTCTTGGTTTCGATTCGCTCCGCATTTGATTTGTTATCATCGATGCTTCCCCATCATCCGGCAGTGGACGCTTCAGAAGCAGTACAGCTGTGGAAAACTAGGGCTCGGCAATCGGAAATGCCAGAAGTTGCATTCCGGAAGCTGCAAAAAACGTGGTTCTTGCCGCTCTGTAATGTGTCAGTTTGGACTTCTGTAATGTGCCGCTCTGTAATGTGTCAGGTCTTAATGGACTTGTTTCGCCATGATCGGATTAACACAGCCCGCCTACTCGCACAGTCAAGACCGAAAGCCGGCATCTGGCTAAATGCGCTTCGCTCAGCCCACATCGGCAGCCTCCTCCACGACGATACGATGAAAATCTCAATTGGCCTGCGTCTTGGAGCGGATATCTGCGAGCTGCATAACTGCACCAAATGCCACAAACTGGTTGACAAGCTCGGGCACCACGGGCTGTCGTGAGCTATTCGGCTGGTAGACATGCGCGACACGGAGGTTTAAACAGTATCGTGTGTCGGGCTTGTGTTTCAGCTGGCATTCAAGCTAAGCTTGAACCACGCGGCACGTCCTCCACAACAGATCAACGCCCAGACGGTTGTACAACGTTTGCCTGGAAAAGAGGGATGTGCCTGGCCTGGGATGTGACATGCGTCGACACAATGGCCCTTTCCCATCTTCAGTCTACGTCGGTTACGGCAGGTGCTGCTGCTGTACAAGCAGAAGAAAAGAAGTCCAGACTGTATGCCTATCTGCAAGGGCGCTACATTTTTTCTCCGATCGCCTTTGAGACGTTGGGTCCATGGGGCCCGTCGGCTATCGCCATTGTGAAAGAGTGGGGCAAAAAACTGCAGCAGCATACGGGAGACGGGGAGAGCGTCGATCGCACGAATTTCTGCGTCAACGGCTATCGCTGGAAATTCAGCGCGGAAATGCAGCATCTATCCTTGGCACCATGGATGGAATGGATAGTTTAAACGAAGTTTTGCTGTTGTGAATAATGTAATGTGTTTATTTTTCTTCCACCTGATTTGTGCGTTGATTATTAATAAAGAGCTTTATTATTCATCAAACAGAGAAAAAACTTTGAAACTCAAAGTTGAATGAGAAAGTTTCTTTGTTTATGAAGTAATATACGAGTACATCGTTGGGCGTGTTTTCTTCTAGAAAGCTTATATGCCGAAACTCCAGTGTTGCACAACAGATAGCACTCCAAAAAACTCTTTTCGAAAAGTGTTTTTTTTGCGTTTCATTTGAAACATTTTGAAAATTTCTTTCACATGTTTCGGTATATAAGCTTTCCAGAAGAAAACACACACAACAGTGTACATTACATCATTAACAAAGAAACTTCCTCATTCAACTTTCGGTTTCAAAGTTTTTTCTTGTTGCATGAATAGTTCGGTCTAGACACAGGCCAGAGAGGATCGCGCCACAGCGTTGTGTAGCTAAATCCTCTCTGCGTTCAGTCAAAGCTGGAAAAACACATACCTGGCCATCGTTTTCGAACCATTCCCGTTTTCCCGAACCCGCTTTCTACTGCTAGTGATCCCCTTAAAAGATTTGGCCCGGTACATAGGACCAAATTCGAGTACAGTACATCCACGGGAACTTTCGCTGTCGCGCACTCCCAAACGCCCAACCGCTTTTTTGCATTGCTTTATGGTACTTTGTAGCCAAAAGAATTGTATACGTAGGTGTGAAATCCGTTTTCGCGCGCAACATCCGGTTGCGGAGTTATGAGGGTAACAAAATTCCAAAAAGTTTAAATGCATTCAGGTGTACCAAAAGTTTCGTTATGGACCGATCCCTTTCAAATTTTGCACGTAAATGCACATAACCATTGAGATCGTTCTTACACCGATCCACTGTTCTAGCATGTTTTTCAAATTTTAAAATGAATTTCAAAAATTTTTAAATTCATTTTAAAATTTGAAAAAAATCGTGGGAGTCTGGATCCATGTAAGAACGATCTGATCTACATGGTTACGTGCATTTACCGATTTACGTGCAAAATTCGAAAGGGATCGGTTCATAACGAGACTTTTGGTACACCTGAATGCATTCAAACTTTTTGGAATTTTGTTACCCTCATAACTCCGCAACCGGATGTTGCGCGCGAAAACGGATTTCACGCCTATAGGTTACCTATACATACAAATCAACCGGCTACACAATGTCAGAAAGCAACACAAAAAGGTGTCTGGAAGTGCGCGAAAGCGAATATTCCCGTCAATGTATATGAATTCAGTGCTATCTGCTATGTACCGGGCCAAATCCCTTATTACAGTCAGTGACTCAGTATGATTTCAATGCTTTTGTGTAACTAGTACTGCAAAACTGTTACTTTTTTAGAATAGCTGTGACTGTTTTATACAGCTCGTCTGATTTTATTACGACATTAGTATGTACGAGATGATGTACGAGATGATGTATTATAGACTCCCGCAGCTTCTACCACCTTATTGCTTCCACAAGAGAAATCTGCATAGTGGATCAGAGGCACATGAAGCGCGCAGTCCTGCGCCATCCCTCGCCGGTACCCAGCCACACCCTGTTCCTGGATTTAATAGTCCAGGCCACCGCGAGCAGCGACGTCGTCCTGACCGCTTCGCAAATGGGGCAGGCATGTGCCGGTTACGAACTGACGCCGTCTCAACGAGTTACTGGTCCACTGGCACTGGCATCACTGCCCTTCTGCATTACTCCGCCACGCAATGCGGTATGCCTTTGATTAGCTACACCGTTCGCCGAAGGTGGTTCACAGATGTCGTTTGTCTTGCAGGTCGGGCTCCTTAGTGCGGCATGCGATGAGGCCAAGACTGCCGCGGCCGCCATGCGTCTCAAGAGGCCGCTCACCGGGATGACCGGGATTCCGCACGGCAATGGCGACGGTTTCAGTGTCGTGATGCAGACGGCATTGGGTGATATCTTTGTTCAGTCGTACCGGAATTCGACGCTGGACAAGCAAGCCGATTCGGTGGCCGATGCATCGGTCACTTACGGCTCCAAGGCGTGGCCCGAGCAGCGCCAGCCGAGTGCAGCGGCCCGCCGAAAAATTCACTCCTGGCAGCAAAATCCAGATATCATTGTACGGAAAACGGCGAAGGACAAGCTGCTGCTCCGGTGCTATCCTTCTGCACCGGATGTGGCTGGTGGTGCGGGCGGCGATGACGCGTGGATGCTGCCGCGATCAAGGGGACTTCTCCATCTAAGTTCGCGACCACCGGCGGGTCCTGTGCTAATGGATACGGGCGACGAGCAATCCGACGGTGCGGACGACTAGAGTTTAGATGGGGAAACAGGTTCGTGCCGTTCACAGTGCACCCCTGCGCTATCTTTGTAATGACTGTTTTCACTCTATCCTAACCGTGAGCAAGTGTATTTTTACAACCTTTCTTAAGCAATTTTTACGGTATTATTTTTTGCCTGCGGAAGGATAGGAATTTTGGCTGTATTTATTTAGTGTTTAAATAGGAATTTTGGCTGTATTTATTTAGTGTTTAAATTTTAACTGTGAACTATTATGTACTGTAAGTAGAGTATTCGTAGTAGTAATAGTACTAGTAGTAATCAGAAGCTTTGGGTAAACTCTCCGCCCAACCTATTTTGCTCCCTTGTTAAAACGATTTTTACTCGTATTTTAAGTACGAGTACTGTACTCGTGTTAACTTCATTTATTTTTACTCGTATTTCAATAAAAACTCCCGCTTATGAAGTAAATTCAATACTTCTACTGCCGACTGCATTTTGCAAGCACATAGCTCGTCTCGCCACCTGATCGCTCGACTGTCGAGTGACAGCGAAATCAGACGAGAGCAGACATATTATAATATGTCTGCTCTCATCAGACTTCTGATCGCTCCAAATTCTCCAATCGAATTTTTGACAGCGTTGATATTTAAATTAGCAAAGTTTCATCGGACTTCCATATGTTTTTATAGATTTCTTTATATAATTAATCAAACGTGCCATTAACATGAGTACGAGTACGAACAGCATGAAAGTTAGGATCGTATGGCGCGTGTTGAGTTGTGTAAACGAAAATTGCGATGTAACAGTGTAAATGCTCTGCTAGACTGCTAGAGTGTTCCGCGATCCCACTAGTAAACATCCAGCATCCTGCAACGTTCATTCTTGATTACAGGTAAAAACTGCCGACTTCCTAGTAGGAAGTTCCTACTGGTTGGCTACCGACGGTTCATGTTGTTGTGCTACTTCTGGTTTATTTATTTCATACGGTGGGGGATGTTATCATTGTTATCTGGTTGATTCTGCGCCTTCTCGGTCCTCGAGTGCAGGATATCGTTCGACGATGATCACATGTTGTGCTGTTTCTGGTTTATTTGTTTAATACGGTGGAGGATGTTATCTGGTTGATTCGGCGACGTCTGGGTCCTCGAGTGCAGGATGTCGTTCGACGATGATCACAGTGACGAGTACGAGGGCAGCATCAAGCCCTTCTCCTTGGCCAACATTCTCTTTGGCAATATCGATGAAGATGGGCAGTTGGAGGGGGATTATCTGGATGCGGATGCCAAGCAGCATCTGGGGAGTCTCGTCAGATCCAGTCGGACGTTGAACTCCTTGGCCAACGATATTCGCGACGACACTGGCGAGGATCGTGCAGCTGGTGCGTACACTGTATCACAGCCACGAACATTCCTTCGAAAACCTGTTCGATGAGCTGGCATGAGCGGTTGGTGATCCTTTGTTTACTCAGTTTAACGATCCTGGTGTCAGTAATTTCCTGTTTTCTATAAACCTTAAAGTCTGGAATCAGGATAGTCAGTTTAAATTTTACGCATGAATAATACTAATTAGTAAATCAAAATGGAAGCTTTTCGCCAGCAATTGAATCTAAACATCAGTGCGCGTGATAATTGTGCTACATTCTTAAATGTTTTAGATGTGGACGACGAAGGACTGGTTTCTGCGTCCCCGAATGCAGTCGATTATTACGATACGGACGACGTGGCTGTCGAAGAGCGATCTGGCGACGCGACTGTGAGATCTCCCCAACAAACCAAATCACTTTCGACGGATAATGGCGTACCACTGTCGTCAGCATCGTCTACAGGTACAATACAATTATCAAAACAAAAGTTTCGTAATGAAAATGCGATTTCCGGATTCTGTGTACAATTCCAGTATTTAAGCCATTGTTTGACTGCATAATAACGCATTGACGCGAATCAAAGTAAAGAATGGCGATAATGATCTTTTGTGTACTTTTGTGTAAAGAATCGGCGATAATGATCTTCCCTTACGCGCTGCAATATCTGTTTTGTCTGGTGTTGTTGTTCGGCGTTCGCCCAGTAAATAAAAAAAAACCAGTTAAGAATGTTAATAAAAAAATTTAGTCGGAAATTTCTTCGGAAAGTTCCTATAATTTTCTTGAAATGAATGAGCAGTGATAAATTAAAAATGTATAATTAAATGGTAATAATTGATAAATGGTAAATGCATGAATGCGCAGTGGTAAATTTGATAAATTTGAACAGCAGATTAACTTCTCTTGGATAGTTTGTTTGTAATTATACTGTTTTGTCTGTTTCAACGAATGTGCGTTATTTAGCTTCCCCGGAGAGTGATATCTATGCTGCGTTCGATGAGCCCATCAGCGCCACCGTGCACGCTCTCGTGGACAAAGTATGTGAGAACGATCCCCATGGCGTACCCCTTCCCATCTCCCCGTCCACCGCGGACACCTCCGACCCCACGGCCGTCGCCGTGGCGTCTATTCTGGAGCAGTCCGCGTCCAAGTCCTCCCTCAACACGCCGTTAGCGTCCGTGCTCCCCCCGGAACTGGCTAACATCAAAATCAACGACATCTTCCCCGAATTCCAGCCGGACGTGGTGCTGCGCTTCTCTCGATTGTTCGGCCCCGGTCGGCCCTCCAGTCTGCCCAAGCGCTGGACCAGTTATCGCCGCAAGGGCGAACTGTTGAGCCCTGGGGTGCCGGTCGAGGAGGAAACGGCGGAGGAAGACGATGCGGCCCGGTTGGAGCGGCTGTGTAACGAGTTCTGGCCGATCAGTCTGCCGAAGCCCGTTCCGAAGGTGGTGCCGATTGAGGTGGTGCCAGAACTTCCGGTGGTGGTGGAGAGTATGGCGGATGTGTCGATGGAGAGTGTGGAGTCGGAGAAACCCAAGAGATTGACGGTGGAGGCCATTCCGCCGTGGCGATACGGACCAGCGCAGCATTGGTAAGGTTTGCTTGCACTCGATGCACTGTTCAGTTGTATCTACATTCGATCTACGTTAAGATTTTTGTGTGGCATGAAGGTTGGCTTTCCGCCAGTCGGGTTTCGCGTTTTCAGTTCAGAATCCTTAATTTTTTTTAACCGAAAAACAACAGAAAGACCGAAAGAAGACTTTTCGTAAAAACATCAAGAAGGAAAAGGATTAAAAATTTTTGAAACTGGTAATATAGAAACGTCACTGCTCATTACGCTGCCGCACTGGGTGGTTGCAATTGCTTGAAGCACCGGAAGCCCTTGAATCACCGTTCGTTTGCAGTTTTCAGCTTGGAAGTTTTCTTGAAAATAAACGGAGTTAGATAGAGAACTAATTTTCATAGGAATTCAGGTCAACCTTGAGGAGAAAGGCCGTTTTGTGTTACGGGCAGTCCTTTTCAAACCACGCATGTCGTTTCGAAGGCAGTGAAAGTAGGGCTAGTGATTAAGCTAGATTCTTACTCATGCATGAGATTACGCTTATGCTGTAGACCTGTATGTTGAAAGTTCAGTTTAAATTTTAGAAATAAGTGCAACGGCAGGTAGAGCGACGGCCACATGATGGCCCATATCTGCCCAGTGCATTCACGTTTCTGCCGCAGCAATAGCGGCACGCTTTAATCACACAAAGGGTGTGAATGCACTCAATGGAGTCTTTGTTACAGCAATCGAGGCCGACGCGTTGGTTCGGCAGGAAGGTGAATTCGAATTGCAGTCAGTGATAATTACAGTACTGTTATCTATAGCAGGAGTTCAAATGTCGAACAGACAATGTTACCGAAGTAAATACGGGGTATTATATAGGGAATTTAAAGAATAAAAACCGAAAATATAAATAGTCCGCCTGAATGGCAGTAATGCATTGTTCTGTACTAATTACAGGTACGATGCGTTGAACGTCGATCCCACCGGGGAGAATTTCGACTACGGTGCGTCCACACGGAAGCGTGATTCTCGCCCGGCCCCAATTCCGGTGTACAACGGTTCCAGGGGCAACTCCAAACTGGAGGTGAACGACGAAGCCTTCCTGATGATTTCCCTGACCAACTGGGAGCAGAATATCATCTGGGATGGGACACTGTTTAAGCGGGATGTGGATAAACTCATGTCGGAGAAGCGCACGGAGGCCGGCTGGATTCCCAATACGACGTATCGCACGGCGGCAGCGTTTCTGTCCCACGGGAAGACAGCCAACGGCCAGCAGGCAGCGCCGCTCGATCTCAGGAAGGAATCCATGTTCCCGGCCGTTAATGATGATCTGATCAGTGGAAACTGGGAGAAGCACATTATTTGGGATGCGGATAATATTGATGACCTACCGGAACCCGCGGTCTTGACGCTGGATCCCAATGACCCCAACATTATTTTAGGTACTGTTTTTACCTACTTAAGGGAAGTGGGCCGGTACATGGTACCAAATTCGTGTACATGCCCAAAAACTTTCACTTTCGCGCACTCACAAACACATTTTTGTATTTGTTTTATGACATTCTGTAGCCAGAAGATTTGTACACACTGGCGTGCAAACCGTTTATGCGCGCAACATCCGGTTCGGGAGTTATGGCTGTTAGAAAATTCGAAAAAGTTTAAATGCATTCAGGTGTACCAAAAGTCTCATTATGGACCGATCTCCATCAAATTTTGCCCGTAAATGCATATAACTACGAAGAACATTTTTACACCGATCCACTGTTCTAGCATGTTTTTCAAATTTTAAAATGAATTTCAAAAATTTTAAAATTCATTTTAAAATTTGAAAAAAATCATGGAAGTCTGGATCGGCGTAAAAACGATCTTCATGGACATGCGAATTTACACGCAAAATTCGAGGTATATCGGTCCATAATGAGACTTTTGGTACACCTGAATGCATTTAAACTTTTTGGAATTTTTTAACAGCCATGTACATGCACGAAAGTGTAAGTTTTCGTGCATGTACACGAATTTGGTACCATGCACCGGCCCACTTCCCTTAACCCATATTATGCGTGCAATAATATTATTACGTATGATCGCGTACTATTATTACCTATGCTAGATGAGAGATGATGTCGCTGAGCGCGGATAAATTGTTCGTGATATTTGGTGTGTCAGAATATCGGCAGTTTTAATGATTTTCTTGTTAACGATTTCTTTTTAGTGGTTTTCGTTTCTAGATATTTTGCATCTACTTTCACTTACCGTATTTGCTCGTTTAGCAAACTGGGAACGGGACGGTTGTTGACTTTTTTTAATAACTGCAGCTGTTCTCGTCGGCATAGTAGGACGTTTTTGATATTTCAAAGTTTTTATCAAATAATTATTGTTTTTTCGAATATTATTGCTGGTTAATTTTTTTATGGATTTGCTCCTGCCGTCAGTTTGTCAGAAAGAAATTCAGCGTATTTAAATTACTGCTTGTGACCATCTTTTATGTGTGGTTTGTACTTGAGAATATTTTGCAGAAACCGGTACTGCAGTTCCTAAACTGTTATTTTATCGTTTTAATGTGTGTATTAGAAATCCCCGATGAAGAAGAATGCGAAACAATGGTCCCTGAACCGGTGGTGGCGCAGACGAAGGAGAAGAAGGACATGCAAAAGCGTTCCCGGATGGTGATGGGCAAAGTGGGCATGCTGAAGGAACCGGAATCCCCCAAGACCCTGGAAGAGCCGAAAAACCAGTTCAAGGACCCGTTCAACCTGTCCAACGACGAATACTACACCCTGAAAACGGACGAAGGCCACCTGAAGCCGACCACCGGCGCCATGGCCATCCAGCACTCCATCCCCTCCCTGCAGATGTACCAGTACTTCTTCCCCACCAACATCAGCCTCTCCAAGAACCGCCAGTTCCACCGCAACGCGCTGAAAAAGTACTCCAACGGCGTGATCATCACGCCCGGTCCCCATCCCGTGGAATCGCTGAACCGCAACATCAAGAAGAAGGAAAAGCAGCGGCTGCAGGAAGTGACGGCCAGCGGCGGAGGGGAGATGTTCTTTATGCGCACCCCCGAGGATCTGAGCGCCCAGGATGGCGAGATGGTCCTGGCGGAGTACACGGAGGAGTATCCGCCGCTGATCAGTCAGATCGGGATGGCGACACGCATCAAGAACTACTACAAACGGAAACCGGGGAAGAATGAGGAGGAGCTGCCCAAGTTTGAGTTTGGCGAGTTGGCCTTTGCGTACACCTCGCCGTTCCTGGGGGATCTGGATCAGGGGCAGATTCTGCAGACGTTTGAGAACAACATGTTTCGGGCGCCGATCTATCAGCACGCGACGCCGGTGACGGACTTCCTGGTGATCCGCACCCGCAATCGGTATTATATCCGGGATATTCGCGTGACGTTCACGGTGGGGCAGGAGTGCCCGTTGATGGAGGTGCCGGCGCCCAATTCCAAGAAGGCCACCAATTTCGCCAGGGATTTTCTGCAGGTGCATATTTATCGGCTGTTTTGGAAAAGTGCCGACACACCCAAGAGGATCAAGGCGGACGATGTGAAGAAGTTGTCCGTGGCGTCCAGTGAGAGTTCTGTCAGGAAACGGCTAAAATTGTGCGCGACATTCCAACGGAGCGGCTCCGATTCATTGTGGTGGATGCTTAAACCGGATTTCAGGTATTCAGGATCATTTTTTGCAAGCTTCATGCAGGCTGTTAAAACGATGAACCGGTTTCATTAAACTACTTTTGGGGTTGATAGCACCAAAATCGAGATTTTTGTAGTAGTTTGTCTACTTGATCGTGTTAAAGTTTAGTGTTTTTTGGAATTCTTACATTTCATAAACTGAAATTTGTACATTCTTCCAGTTAATTTTTATTAGCATGTTATTTACTGTGAAGAAGACATAATACTTCGGATACGCTTTACGTGAAAAAAAGCATTTTGGTTGTCTTCGTTTGTTATTTTAACGGTTTTCGTATATTAGAGGTATTTGCAGCAATATTTTGCATTTAAAATAATGTGTCACAGGTCACTACACTACAAATACATCTGTATTGGTCTGTTTGGTCACGGTTTGGTTGCACACTTGTTTTTATTGTTTTTATTTGGCAGTAAACGACCTTGAAAAAACTTGGTCATCACTTACTTTAGATATGTTGTTTAAATAATTAAAGTGTTTTAATAATACATTGCTTAATTCTGATGCAAATGTTGCCTTGAGAAATGATTTGTTTGTTTCTATGTGAATTTAGTAGCCTTTACTTTGCTGAATTGGTTCTAGTTTTCCTTCTGCAGTGTTGAAATTACTTGAAAACTGTAGATTGACTTATATCGTTGCATTATTTACCGGTATATCCCATGTGCTTTCTGTCTGAAAATGAAACAAAAGGCATTTGTGCAGAGTTGTAATTCTTTTTGTAGACTACCCAGTGAGGAGGAGATTCGTGCTTTGGTTAGCTGCGAGGACTACTGCGCGTACTACAGCATGCGAGCCGCCGAGCAGCGTCTGAAAGATGCCGGTTACGGAGAGAAACTGATCCTGGCCACGGAGGACGACGGCGACGAAGAGCAGCAGTCCAAGATGGACGACGAAATCAAGGCCGCCCCGTGGAACACCACCCGCGCCTTCATCGCGGCCATGAAGAACAAGTGCATCCTGCAGGTGACGGGGGACGCTGATCCCACGGGCCGCGGCGAGGGTTTCAGCTATGTGCGCATCAACAACAAAATCCAGGAGAAGGACGGCCCCGCCCCGCCCAAACGCATCGTCACCGGCACCAACGCCGACCTGCGCAAGCTGTCGCTGCAGAAAGCCACGGAGCTGCTGCGCAAGTTCGGCTGCCATGATGACCAGATTAAAAAACTGTCGCGCTGGGAGGTGATCGATCTGGTGCGGACGTTGGGCACGCAGCAGGCGCGGGCCGGCAACGAGGAGGAGATGAGTAAGTTCGCCCGCGGGAGTCGGTATTCGGCGCAGGAACAGCAGGAGAAGTACAAGGAAGATTGCCAGCGCATCTTCAAACTGCAGAACCGGGTGCTGGCCAGTGAGGAGGTCCTGTCCACCGATGAGGAGAGCAGTGAGGAGGAGGAGGATTCGGATATTGAGGAGCTGGGCCGCAATCTGGATTCCTTCATCCAGAGTAAGAAGACCAGTAAGGAGCTGCTGCTGGAGCGGGAGGAAGAGGAGCGGAAGGAGCTGAAGAAGCTGCTCAGTCAGGAGGAGGCCGCCGCCAAGGTGAAGCAGAAGAAGAAAGCGGGGAAGAAGAAAAATGCCGGGGAGGAGGAGAGTAAGGAGGCGGAGGAAGGCCCGCCGCAGCCGGTGCGCAAACTGAAGATTGTGCGGACGTTTAAGGATGTCGACGGGAGGGAGTTCGATCGCACGGAGTATGTCAGTCGGCCGGCGCTGATTGATGCCTACATGCGGCTGAAGGACACGATGGACGAGGATCTTATCAAGCAGTTTGCTTCCTTGGATTCGGAGAAGAAAGATGTTATGCGCAAGGATAAGAAACGACTTCAGGTAAGTTTGTAAATATGCGACGTGTCAACTGTTGACCATCTATCCAAGGATATTTTTCTGAACACGGTCTAAATTACTTGGCACTAAACTGAATAGTTTTGAAGAGTTTTGTAGCAATACGATTCGAGTAAAAGGGAATTAGAACATAGCAACGTGAAAGTTTTTACTACGAGCGATGTGCATATGCGTGCGTATATGGAAAAAATTAAAATATTTTTGAAAAATAAGTACCATTTTTATGTAAATTGAATACCAGATTCTTCATTTGAGTGTATTTCACTGAACGACTTTCGCCTGCGTACATATTGTGCATGAACTGCCCTTTTGTAATCGGAAAGTTTGGAATTTGCGGTAGTGTAGGCATGTTGGTAGTTCAAATAGTCGGTAAAATCTGCGTTTACGTTTGAATAATATTTTCCTGTGGTAGTCAAAAGCGAACCCGAAACTTGCGTCTACATTATTTTATAAAACAAAACTTGAAAAATACTTCGTATAACAGAAGTTTTGTGTTACAAATTGTTGTTATTGCTTCCGCATATATATTTGTCTGAAAGTCACGTCTATTAACTTGTTATACGCTAGTTTCAGTTATTGCCAGTTTAATTTCGTCGTTCTAATGATTTTCCACTGGATTCCCGTTCTTTTACTGCAGCTCCGAAAAGCGAAAGCTGCTGAACCAAACGATGAGGTGGACGCCACGACATCCGACGGCGCTGGTCCCTCCACATCGCGGAAACCGAAGAAAGACAACATCTCCAAAGTGCGGTGCAGCGCCTGCGGCGGCGTGGGCCACATGCGCTCCAACAAAATCTGCCCCAAAGCCGGCGAATCCTTCAACGTAGCCATGACGAAGGAGCAGGAGGATCTGCAGTTTGGCAACGCCATCGAGGACAGCGGCCTAGTCAAGGTGGAAGGCGCCAAGATCACACTGAAGAAGGAGGTGCTCAACCAGACGGAGATGATCCGAAAGAAGGCGCTTATCGTCAAGATCCCCAAAACCCTGGCCGACTCCAGGGATCTGGATAAGATCGAGAGCAAGGAAGCGCGTAAGGAGCGGAAGGAACGCGAGAAACTGGAGGGGAAGCGGAAGCGTAAGGAAAGTATGCCGGATTATCTGGAGAAGCCGCGGCTGACTACGGCGCGCCGCCGCATCGATCCGGTGGTCTCTCTCGCGTCCATGCTGGAGGACATTCTCAACGAGATCCGCGATCTGCCCGGGTGCGATGACTTCCGCGCGCCGGTGTCGTCCAAGAAGAACCCGTATTATCTGACCAAAATCACCACGCCGATGGATTTGAGTACGATGCGGCGGAAATTGAATGCCGGACAGTATAAATCGCGGGAGGATTTCCTGGCGGATGTCAGTCTGATTGTGTCGAATTGCGCGACGTATAACGGCCCGGAGCACGCGTTGACGGTCAGCGCCAAGAAGATGCTGGACACGTGTCTGCAGCGCTTTGGGGAGCGGGAGGAGCGCTTTAAGAAGCTGGAGAAGCTGATCAATCCGCTGCTGGACGAAGATGATCAGGTGGCGTTGAACTATCTCTTCCAGCAGATTATTGAGACGCGGCTGAAGACCGTGGAGAAGTCGGTCATCTTCCATACCCCGGTAAATAATGATGATCTTGGATTAAAATCACAGTTTCTAACATTTTGCATTTTAAGCTGCAAATCAGATAAATCCAAAATCAGAAGGGGTTTCGAAAATAATTTGAAGCGATTTGGGAAGAAAATAACAGTTGAAGAGAAAATAGCACATTAGTGATTAATCAAGTTTGTTTTACCGTAATTATCGAACTATAGTTCGTTCATAAATTTTGGAACGCCCTGGTAATTTCTGTGTTCAGAACTGAACAAAGTTTTGTAAAATAAGCTTCAAAACTTGATTTTGTTAATTTCTTTTTTTTTCAAAATTATTTCATTTCACAGTTGGCTCTAGCCGCTATTTAAGCTGCTTGGTTTTCAACCTTAGGTGAATCGGACACGGAATAAGGATTACTACGAGTTCATCAAGAACCCTATGGATTTCGATACGATGCTGCAGAAAGCCAAGAGCGCCACGTACCGCAGCATGGAGCAGTTCCTGGGCGATGTGGAGTTGATCTACCGGAATTGTGTGCAGTACAACGGGGAGACCAGTGAGTATACGCGGGTGGCGGAGGAGATTGTGCGGGTGGCCAAGCGCGCCGTGGAGGAGGAGGCCGGCCGGGTGGCGGGACTGGAGGCCGGGGCGGCGGCCGACCGCGACGCCATGGAGACCGAGTCGGTGGGCACGGAGTCGGAGGGACGCGAGGGGAAGAAGCTGGACGGGATGTCGCTGTTGGGGGATCTGGAAGACAGTACGCGGGCTAGTGCCATGTCCGATATGGGAGACGATGAGGTATTTGCTTATTTGATTGTTGTTTGTTTGTTCAATTATTTCGCTTTATTCCCTACATTTCATGCTGTAGTAGTGAACGTACTCGTATATCTGATCAAAATCCTGCTTTTGCACGGTAATCTCTTGTTGCATAACTGTATAAAGAAAATTTCCTGTAAATATTTTGATTTTATCTGAATAGAATTTTACTTTTTTGAATAATCATACTTGGTAATTTACACACTACAACATAAGAATAATACCTCATATAATAATTATCGCTTGGGTGTTTTTGGACTCGTTATATTGCTGCCGATTTGCTGTGAAGGAAAGATTTAGTAGGATTTGCTAATCGATTGACGTTATAAAAATTCGATAGCTTTTAGTGAAATCCTTAGCCGACAGTAGTAGCTTCAAAATTCACCATCAGAATTCGATGGTTTTTGTAAAACGCGGAATAGTTTGTTTAGTGCAGAGAACACGTTAGAATTTATAATGTTCTTTAATAAGGCGAGATAGTTCGACTTTGAATGCATTCGAGTTTTTATGATGCATTGGTGTGGTATTTCCTTCAGTTGACTTATCACTGACTGAATAACGATTTGTAATTATGCAGGTTATACAGGATACGCCGGCATCCCCAGACGGCAGCTTATCGGATACGCGGGATGTGTTCGCGCCCAGCGACGATCTGCGTCCCGAGATGGAGGATGATGAGACCGGCTCGAAGATTACCGACACACCCACGTCGCCGCCCGCGCCACAGAAGTTAACCCGCTTATCCATGGTCAGCACGTACTACGAGGACGCCCGCACCGGCTACGACGATGAGTCGGATCACGGGGATGCCCTGATGGACGTGGATGGGGACGAGCAGCGGGTCAAAGCGGAGGAACACTCATTGCAGCCGTCCACATCCGCGCCTGTGGCGGTGGAGGTATGGATGATTATCAGTCTTATCGTTGCTTCGTTGTTGCACTCGTTAATCGTTCGTATAAGAATAATTTACGTACTGTATTATTTAAGAATTTCATTTTTTAATATTTTCCGCATAATTTATTAGTTTTGTTTGCTGATATTTGCCGCATAATTGCAGTCATTTAATCTTATTTGGTTTAATAATTTCCGCATAGTTTTGGACTTTTGGTTATTTTAATTAATAATTCTGCATAATTTGTAATGAAAATTGTTTTCTAGGTACTGGCCAAAGATCTCGACGTGTCTGATTCAGAATCGGAAGGCGGAGAAAAGCCGGGAACGGTGGAGAAGACCAATGTGTCGCATGCAGATGAAGACGATGATGGATTGTGGTTTTGATTGGTTTCTTTTTTAACCGCGTAGTAGCGACCGAAAGTGACCGTAAATAATATTCATGTCCGGTAGAATGATATTCATGTGCTGATGTGCGAACCGCTCAAAGTGCGTGCTTGCTTTAGTCATTTATGGCATTTTTTTATTCTTTATTGTGCGGCTTTTCTTACTGGTCTTGAAATTATTGTGCGGCTTTTCGTACTGGTCTTGAAATTTAGTCTACAGTATTAGTTTCCATAATAGGTGTTGCAGAATATTGACGCACGACGTCGCACGTTGATTGTAAATAAAACCGGAAAGAGCAGAACTGTTTTTAGTTTAGCTTCCGCCTTCCGGGCATTTTTCAAAGCGACAACGCGAGAACGCTAATTAGCGCAGTTTATTATCGTTCGTTTTCACTTTACTTTTCAGTTACAGGTTTCTAACAACTAGATTGCTGCGACATTCTTCCCCACCCGGTTTTCCAGTTATTTCCGCTTATTCATGGTAGTCCGGTTACGACTTCGCAATTTTTTGGGTTTACTTTTCGGTGTTTCGATCGGCGATACGGCCACAATCGTATTACGGTACAGTACTATTACTGCATACTTACACGATTCCAGAATAATTAATTAACTGATAGGCCTGTGTGCCTGTGTGGCAGTTACTCCCTACCTGACCCTTGAAAATGTACAAGTACTTACTACAAATTCAAGTACTGTAAAAACTTTCCGACCTAAATTTTTGTGCAAAACATTCAAACACAAACTGTACAAAATCAAACGAAACTAATCTACAAATACGCCCAAAGGTCAGACAGCTGCAATTTTCCTCCCTAACAATAAACCGGCGTACTTTCCAAGAGATGGTGTCCCGTCTGACGTGACCATCTTTTCGAGAAACGTTTCTCGTCCAGATTCTAAATTGGATGAAATCAACAGTAACCTTGATAAATCAGAGTGCACGAGGCGTTTTTTGTGCCAACGTTCGAACAACCCGTATATATGTCGTTCACACGGATCAATATGGAGCGCTGACTTGCCGGCCAAACAATACTGTAGTGTATTGATTGATACCGGGCAGACGTGTCATCGTTATCGGAACAGCCAGAAAACATTTGGAGCCTATTGAATTTATGAAATGGCTGACTTCCATTTATGGGATTAACAAGATCCAGGAGCAGGCCCGTTTGACAAACACAGTGCACACATATGTATGGATCAACTATCATCAGTATGAATTGTTAACGAGCACACACGGACAGCTTGTGGAAACAGACCATTGATTGCCGGCTAAACCAGCAAAATTATGAAGTACATCGGCAGCAGATTTTACAAATAAATCTATTAAAATAAACAAGTAAATCTGTATAAATGTATAAATGTATTTCGTAAACTAAATTAATAAAGCTTTTCGTTTATTTAAATAACTGAAATCAGTAAGCTAGGCAGGTACACACAGTATTATTTCCCAATTTCTGCAATATTCGCATTGCACCCCATAATCATCCGTATTAAATTTTAAGAAAACCGGTATCGTAAAAATACACAACCATTTCCTGGTCCATAAAATTTACCGCTCTTGTTCAGTAATCGCTCGAGTAAATTCGAGCACGGAAATTCCTACCGGCTTATTTGATTGTCATGTTGTGTTACGGTATGTTTCCCAGCCTACGTATTGTTATCATACCAGGCCGGGCGACCGGGAAACGTTTTAATTGTCAACCCTGGCAATTGTATCCCACTGGTACACAGTCGGGAAAAAGCAGCTTGTGGCTTCCCGTGCTGGGGAAGCGATCACAAAGCCGGCGAGCCTAAGTACACGCCGGGGAACGGGCCGGCCCACTTGAAATGCTGATTTACAACCCGATAATGTAATTGTAATGCCGATTACACGTGCTGGCTATCGATTACATTTCTCCGTCCATACATATGACATCGCCGGGATCGCCGCGAAATGTTGTGACAAATTATGACAGCCGCATTATGCAACGCGGGCAGTGTGCTCCCTAAATGACAATAAAAGCAATTTTTTGTTATTCAAATTGTTCTTTTAAATGCCGCTGATTAACCTATGTGCGCCAGATTTACTATAAAAAAATTAGAATTACAACTGCACAAGGGAAAAACAACAAAATGGTTGATGAATGTGCTAAAAATAAAAATAATTCGGTAGTTGATACAACGTAAAACAATAAAAAAACAGAAAAACGCGAGGAATGTTTTGTCGGCTTAATGTATGTGGGCTATTAGCCGCCTGACTACACCAAACACATCCGGGACGATCAGATGGCCCGCCGCATCAGCGACTGCGTGCATCCCCTCCGCGTGACCTTTAACGTGAGACGCCGCTAATTAGCCGGCGCATGGAAGGGACGAACACACACGCGCTAGCCATTTAGCGCAGCGCCCACCCAGTTAATTATCCGCACATCCTCCCCCGATCACGGCCGGCTAATGTACAACAGCCAGCCAACGTCGCACGCCCGGGGTTCACCCGGCACGGCGTAAGATGATCCCAGTGATCCAAATGGCACGCTGGGCCGCGCGCCCGGTCGCCAAACAATGTTGCCCAATAAACATATACAACATGTACTGTGTATAGTGCAGCAGCTCGGGTTGCGTTCCGCTTGATAAAGTTAGGGTTGTTCCAGCCTCTGCAGCTCCACTGATCCCCATCCTCCACACTCCACAGATACTACATATATACACATATACAACCGCTGCTGGTTCAAGTATGACATTATTCCTCCGTTGTTTTACAACGGCCACAGACATAGTGCCTCTTAACGTCAATTTGCCGGCGATCCCGCAATGTGGCCAAATATCCTTTGAATGCCATTAAGCGCTTTCTAGGGAGCAAGGCGCGCCTGCTATATAAAATGGCGCTCCATCGTAAAAATGGTAATTTATTTGCCCGTTATTTAAAAGCCTTTTCCCTCCTGCGATTTGTGTAGTAGCGTGTTGTGTACATTTGCCACATGCATATGGACTTGGTTAATAATAATGTGCTGGTATGTGTACGTACACAAACGTGTATTTAAAACTCGTCTACCGGTTGCGTAACCGGATGTAGCGTTCTAATTGCTCACGTTTCCCTGCACCGCGTATCTATGCGCTGAGTACGCGTGTGTATATATCCGGTGTGACCTTTGCGATTCGTTTATCTTGCTGTACAAACAAAACCTCGATCCGCGAGTAGCCAGTGCCAGTGTGCAGCCCCGATTCCCTGTGCGTGTGTAATGTCCCGCGAAATATCACCGCAAATAATGCCGGCGCATTAATCATTGGTTTATTGCAGATGTTGTTAAAGAACCACTTGCAGTGAAGCAGACGCGGCCTTCTGCTGGTGACAGACAGCGGCCGTGGATCCTGCACTGATTTGATTCTTCCGGATCATTTACGGACGCGCGCGGACATCACCGCCACACAACGTCTTATCGGCAGGGTTATTTTTCTGTGCTTTTTTATCATCACTCCGCGCAGTCAGAGAGAAGAGGAGAAATTTACTGGCTGGACGAATCGAGTGCGGGTATATTAATTATGCAAGAGCCGGCGTAAATCAGCCTCCCTGGGGAATTGTTGTGCGCTGCAATTTGGCAATGTGTGTGAATGGGGCGTTCATTAATACTGATCAGCGTACGATGAGCAACTGCCCGTGGAACATTTGAATAATATCCAAATTATTGAGAGAGAAAAAACACGGGCTGTTGTTAATTTGTCAGACCGCACTACAAGCACGGTTTGACAGAACACAGAGAACGGTTATGATTACGCGGTGTATACGCGGCCTATTATTGATCCACTATCAGAACAACCGGCAGCTGCGTATATCTTCCATCTGTATACAGTCGTCTGTGTGTGTGATTTATATTTGAATTGCTCCCGCCACAAGTGCTCGTTTCCTGTTATTTACTATTGCCACTGGATATTGATCACACCTTGAGGTGTCATCCGCCAAAGGAGAAATTAGCCCCCATTTGCCCAATTATAGACTGCAGACTATTCCATAAAACCGGCATTTGTTTCGGGAGGAAATTCTACCACCACTCGTGATGTGATTGTGGGTAAGGCTGCCGGTGTGGGAGGCGATCCGTTAGACAATGGTCAGTTATTTATCCGCGGAGAGAACGATATCATATGATGGATTATTAGTGGATAGCATCCTGTGCCCGGCCGTGCGGATTGTACGGAACGTTGCCGGTTCGCAGCGGCGTGCGGGATTATCCCTCTTCCTTGTCTTCGTTTTGCTTTCTCGGTGAGTTTCGGGTTTCTCGGATTTGCCGTTATTGTATGTCACAGAGTATCGTAGTTCCTTTCCCGTCAACCGTGTTTCATGTTATTCCCATGCTGCACGTTATCAGCTGACTTTTACAAACGTACGAAATTTGTAAACTACAGTATAAAAAACATGTGTTAAGTTTCGCCTATAATGCACTACTCGTACATTATTTTTTACTTGAAACAGTTAGCTAGCGCAAATTATACATAATATTTACATAACTGCTGTTAACGTAGAGTAGTATCCTAAAAAAACCTGATCTTTGAAAATACATAATCACGCTAATTATGAAAACGAAAAAAACGAATAAAAACGAATAAAACGAAAAAGCCATATGAAAACGAATAAAAATTTAAATTCACGTCGTTTTTTGTTAACAAGATTACGACACATGCAGTTTTCCGGAAGTGCCGGGAAGTTTATAATTACAGTTTTTACTTGATAAACGGCAATGCTTTATCGATACGAGTACCTGGCCCCGATAACGTACGTAAAAAATTTATATTCGCCTTTCGACTTTTCCGGTGTACAACTAATTGTCGGCTTCCATATTTAATTATGCATTGATAGTGCGGAGGTTGGTGCAAATATTTCAATTCGGAAGTATTGCAACAAATTAATTAATCATGGAACGTTTCCATTTCGTATCAACGAAAACAAAACAGGAAATTTAAAGTCGACTGCGACTCTGCGAGCATACTCATATTAATGCTGTCAGTGTTATTCATGCTTGCATAGGTTTCTTCATTAATTATTTAAACATACTCAGGTTGCGACAGGACATTTATAGTTATCGATTCGCTAACGGAAATTACAGTACTGGTGAGCCGCGCAGATAGCCATAAGGAAGTTATTAATAATGTGCCTATGCGCGCGTGCATCGGCAATTTTAAAATGAACATGAAATTTTAACCCGCAATTTGCTGATTACAAAATCATGTTTTCGCCGGAAGTCAAGCAGCCGTATAAACGATAAATTGATGATAATATGGCGTTCTGAAAAGCACTTGTTGGTACATTGTATTGCATGTACCAACAACTGGCATTAAAATAAATTCATTTCCAATATCCTCGTAGATAAAAAATGCATTTTTCTTATCTTATTTTTTTACTTAAGATTTGGAAATTTTGCGCTGTTAATACATACATAAATACGTGCACGGTACAACCTTTGTCAGATGTTTTGCAATATGCTGATACGCATTGTGCTAAATAAAAATAATGATGCTAAAAATGTAATCCCATTAGTAAAAAATTAAATTCGCTAGTAAAAAATAAATTCACTGGAAAAAGCAAATTTTACTCGTTGTCTGTACTCACTGCACAAATGGTCAAAAATACCTATCTGGATACCTCTGCTTATATATCGATGAGCATGATGTTTGCGATGTATACTAGGACTAGATTTACAGGTCGAAATTTGAGAGTTGTTTATTGCGCGTGATTTTCTCCGCGAAACTTGGCCAGTGGCATGACGTCAGCGCTGATGACGTATACCCCTTTCCACCCGCATCCCGAGCATCTGCAGCGGATATGTGATCAGCTGAGGCAGTAAAACACGATGTCAGTGAAATTGCTGGCTTCCGGCGAAAACGACGCGCGCGCCGGTCATTGCTGCAACCGTACAGCCAGCAGCGTATATAGCGTTACACTTTCTACCCGTTTCCTTCTTTCCTGGCAGCGAGCTGGTGGAAGTAGCGTTAAACAAGTGGCCTATTGATACACAATGGGCCGCAGATGTCAGATGTAATTACCCGCTGTAATTAGGCGACCCCGGCCGCCTGAAGACGTCGCGAGAAATCCCCGGAAGAAATTGATTGCTGTGTACGGGTGTGTGACTGTGTGTGATGTGTGCTGCTGGAGAAAGTAGCCCACCCGCGCCGTGCCGGGTGCAACTGTGCCCCGTGGCAGTGTGGCGCATCGGTTTTATTGGCATCGTTTAATTCGCATCGCCGGCCGACCGGCGTCGGCATCAATATCGCCGGTCATTGATGGAAAAGTGTTTTTATTGAGTCTTATTTTCCTTATTGTTTTCCTGGAGAGCGACTTCAGTTTTCCTTAGTCCACGGCAATTTTGTTTGCTACCCGGCCTCTTGTCGGGCGGGAAGATTCATTAGGCATTCGAAGAGCGCTTTTCACATGGCGACTGCATGCCGAAAGAGAATACTGGGATGATTTTGAAAATAAATGCGGATTTAGCGATATGTGCGTCGTTTTAAGCGGCTTTATTAGTCGGCGTGCTCGATAAACCTCTTATTTAAGGGAGAAGCCTTTTCCATACTTAAAGATTTCGATTGGGAACATGCAAGTCGACATTTATTTGCTAATAACAACAAAGCTTGCCGCATCCCGGTCGCATTAGCGTACAATGCAAGCGTGGGCAGTGGCACACAACTTCAGTGTTAAAATTAGAAAATATCATTTACAAAATCACATTTTAAAAAATTAGAAAATATTCAGCAGAAAGCATTACATTTCAGATAAGGTCAGAATCACCGAACAGTGTCTTCGTTTTTGCTATTTCGTGTTCGCGATACCGGTAAAGTTGGCCAATCAGTAAAATGTACCAGTGAAGTTGATACCAATTAGACTACAACGTTAACCACGGGCTGACCTTCGGTCGGCCCCCGCGCCGTCGGTACATTAATCTGCACCGTTGGTGTCGCGCCGCCAGTCTAAAGGTATCCTTCAGCGGGTACCTGATGGGCTGAATCGCCGGGACCTTTGGTAACGGGATACCGTTGCCCGCTGGCCCGATTCACTTTTGGTTTGCAGTGCCATGGTGCTGTCCATGCCAATCGTATTATATTACGCGAATGTAAAACTACAAAAAATAAAATACAGGCTCTCATAGAGCCATATAAAATTAAAGAAAGGGGAAGGGAAAAATGGACGGAAATTCAGATTATGAGAAAGACAGATAATTGTGTAGTTGTACACGGGTGATGCGATGCGCGTAACTATAACTATAACTCAGAAGTAATAACAAAGTAAAGTATTGTACCACGTTATATACATATAATTACTTATAACACTCGTATAGTAACATGAAGTTGGCTTCGAAATTCAAGTATGTAAACATGACGATATAATTAATGTAAATATCTGTACAGATACAACAGAGACATGGTAATACTAATTTGACTGGATGGTGATTAGGAGCTTTGTCGCCGGTATGGACAGCAAAGCGTCCAGCCACTCCTCCCACCCTCACCCACCGGCCGGCTCCAGCCCGCTGGCGTCCTTAGCCGACCGGTCGGTGAGTAAGCATCTGCTGGATCGTCTCCTGGAAGGCTACGACTTGGACAAGTGGCCGACCTTTTTCACTGCCGGCCCCAACACCACCGCCGAGCCGACACTCAGCCACATCTCCGTGGACATTATGTTCATCAGCTCCATTAATGTGGAGGCCATGGTACTCCAGCAGTCTTACGACTTTTTTTAACAACCGGCCACTTGCGCAGTTTATATTTTGAACAACTGCTCACCACGTATTGTAATCTCCCGATGTTTCAAAAATACTTTCAGACACGTTTATCTGTATGTGCAAATTACAAATATTATGTATAATATCTACGAGCATTCCGTTGCAGAATGAATTGCTGCGCGCAAATCCAGTAACGTGCGATTTGCAACTGGTTCAGATTTTTTTTAGATTGGTAATGTGATTGGCTCATTTGTATTATACAAGTCAAATGCAAAGTGAAGACTATGTACTGTAAAACAATTATTTTATTTTTTGTACCGTTAGGAGACAGGAATACGTGGGTAACCAATTGTACAAAACACATAGCACAAGTGGTCGGATGTAGAGAAAAGTCGAAGGACGTACATAAATTTGGTTAAATTGTTTGTAATTGGGCCGATGTGATTCAATCGCGGCGGAGTGTGTGTGCGCGGGGAATGCCGGCTTGACAATTGCCTCGTAACTTATTGCAAGTTGCACCTGACAATTTTGTAATGGCTATTGATTTCCTTTCTTTCTCCGCGCCGTCCCATATATGTAAGTATATCCCGTCCCGTCGATGGCCGGCTTCACCGTGCGCGCGCGCTCAACTCGGCCCATATGATTTGTGGATCAATTTGATATTGGGCTATCGATTTGTGTGGTTTCTTTTCCCGTGCCGGGTTAGGATTTAACGGTGGATATGTACTTAAACCAAATGTGGACGGATAAGCGACTGCGATTTGACGATACTTTATCGAAAAGCCGATTGCATTTGAAAACCGTCGAGCAGATGCGCAGAATCTGGTGCGTTACTCTAAACATCTTTTTCTGCTCCTTCGCTAAGTCTTTACATGTGCTTCGATGTTGGGCGAACGACTAGCCAACACGAAATCGATCTCATTTAAACGATACCGAAAAATGGAAAGCCGTCGATATTCAGATATATACCTGTTTTAAAATAAGTTATTCAAACAGTTTACTTTAAAAATTTAATACATATGTATTTAAACAAAATATAAAATATTATTGTTTTAAATAATATTGTCTTATTTTGAACTACTTTTAATCTTGTTTTAATACATAGTTGATTTTAATTTTACTGTTGGATTAAGCTACTGAAGAGTTTAATTGAACATACTCTTATTTTACGCGCAGTCAACTATCGTCCATGATACGTGCTACTTACACGGTACACACATCTATGTCAATGTTTACAGCAACATCATACATAGTGTATATGTATGTAAAATTTAGCTAGTTGAACACGTAATATTTGCAAATACGGTATTCATTAACACTTGTACAGTTATTACGACCGATTTAAAAAAAATATCCTTAATTTCTTTTCCACACTAGGGCACCGGACACATACATCGTAAACGCCAAACAAGGTACGGTAATCCAGTTATCAAACACTTGACCTTGACCCTCATTTATTGCATAATGTTATAATGGCCGTTTAACACTGGATAATTTAGCCAATTTCCACCACGTCACCACGGAGAACCGTGTGGTGTATATCGCGCCGAGCGGCGAAGTGTTCTACAGCGCCCGCATCACGGCGAAAGTGGCCTGCGACATGAAATTCCACAGCTTCCCCATGGACACCCAGGAGTGCTATCTGCATTTGGCCTCTTGTGGGTTGGCAGTGTCGCCATTGTATATCGGGAGACGAGATAGATCATTCACTCTTGTTATTGCAGATGCTTACACCGTAGAAGTGCTGCAAATGTTCTGGCTGAAAGAACGACCGGTGTCCTACAAGAAGGACATGGATCTCAATCAGTTCCACTTGACCAACGTCACCACCATTCACTGCCGGGATCCCTTCCCCGACGGTATGGTCACGCGGGCATATTTGCTTAGAAAACATAACTTCAGTAAATGCGCATAGAAATGCGTGCACTCGAACCTTGTTTTTGTACAGATAAGTCAATCAGTCACGTATATAAAATACAATAATGAGTAAATAATGAGTAAATAAGTAGTAATGTTAAAGGTCATCGGTACACGCACGATCATACTGTACATGCATATATAAGTTGAGAAAAGAACAAAACTGATAACGATTTTAGTTGTTTTTTCGATTCTTGATTATGCAAGGTCAGCCATAGTGATATGGCTTATGCCCGTTATGTCGCGACTGTAAACGTAATACATAAAATTAAAACATGTATGTATGGCTTTTGATTGTTGATAATTATGTGCAGTAATATGATCTAATTTTTCCAAATTGAATGTGAATAGTAGTGTAATTTAGAATTAACCCAACCATAACTTTTAACCGAATGTTCCTGAGTTTATGCACTCGGTCTTCTCTGCCAGTTTGCCTTGTAGTCTTGAACTTTCTAACGCCCGTACGAGGCTTCGCGATTTCGTAGATTCGTCATTTTCTTGCTGTTACTTTCTTTGCCTCATGCATATGTGCAGTGATATATTTAAAGTCATTCCACATTTGACATAAAATAATTAATTAGATACCGTCTGATTCTGCAGGTGAATATCCTTGCCTTAAAATATTCTTCAAATTTGAACGACGAGTTGCTCATCATCTTATCCAGACATTCTTGCCCACTGTACTTATTGTGACAATCTCATGGGTCAGTTTTTACATTCAGGTATGAAAAATTTAAACATATGCAGCTAATTCTAGATCTATCTACGTACAATACTTTAAAGAACTGATTCAGACTTTACCGTATCGTTGTTAGGCCGAAGCCGTTCCTGCCAGAATTTCCCTGGGAATTACCACGTTGCTCACAATGATTACCCTTAACAGCGGCACAAAACAAGGTAAGCGATTACAATGAAACAGACATTTTGTCATTTTTCTTAGACAGTTTATGACCGTCTTACAAGCGGCGGAAAAAGATGTAAAGGGTTTCCTGTGGTAATCTATAATTTACAATTATTCACATAATGTAAACTTCCGATATACTTTGTAGTTTGCACGGACGAAACATTGTTTAAGTAAAAACCGGGATAGAAATGCCCGTCATGATAAAAGTTTACAATAGGCACTTAGGTGATTTGATTTATGTATGTACTTTAAAGGTTGTACACAGCGCCAGCTTAACAGTTGATTATGGCATTAAACCAGAATAAACTATTCCTTGGAGATTCCTGCAATTACGTAATCTCTCAAATCATTAATTTTATAACCCACATTCCCGCAGCTGCATGGTGCTTGGCCGGCATGGGGAACCCAACCGGCTTAAGCAGAGTTATTTATCAATCACAAGCAGGTCACGGTATTTTGTTGAAATAATTCCAGGATTACCTCCGGTGTCCTACGTCAAAGCCATTGACGTGTGGATGGGCGTGTGTACCTTCTTTGTCTTCTCGGCCATCTGGGAGTACGTCGTGGTGTGCATGCTCTCCCGGCGTCCCATTAAGTGCGCCAAGCATGACCTGGCACGACTGCAGAACTACGCGGCCGGCGCCGGGAAGGAGCGCAAAGACACACTGCTGCCGGGCGACAAGAGTCCCTTAGTCATTCCCAACACGTACGCCCACGATACGCCCGCAGGATCCCTGCCGCCTCCGGCCACTTATCCCGCTCAGCCGCACTCGCCGGCCCAATCCCCCACCAGCGTCGTGGACACGGCGGCCGTGCTGAACGCCATCAACCAGGCGGAATATCACGCGCTGACCAACCGGCGCGCTACGCGCTCCAGCACGAGTTTCTTAAGGTCAAGCGCGCCGCCGGTGGCCAATCATGTGACCGTAGGGAATAAGACCACCAATGCCACGCAGACCACATGGCCCACGCGGTTTCCGGCGCCGGTATACGAAACGGAAATGATGCAGCTTGTGTGGCAACCGGTAAAGTTCTTTTCATGCAATGCCAAGTACAACGACAGTTACAATATATTGATGAAAACATTCATAGTGCAAATAAATATTACTCTCAAGATGTTTTATTATTACAATGTACAGCAGTACGCCCCGGACAAAAATTCAGTGCCGATTAATGGAAACATCTTTGGTTAACGGCTATGCTTGTATTAGCACTGTGCTCTTGTTTCTACTCTCCTCTAGCTATAGATAATACATCGAACTAGAGCAGTATGTAGCATATATATACGAGCAGTACAGCACCAATATCAGTACCAATACAAAGAAGTTTACTCATTTTAAAAGTTAATTAAAGTTTGTTGAATTTATATTTAACTGTGCACCAACATTAACAAAATAAATACTTCTGACTTAATCGAATAAGTATTTATACATCTAACATTACTAACATCCAACAATATGAGTATCTTCTCTTATACCGATACCCTATGTTTTTTCATAGCGAAATTCCGGTCAACTGCCGATACCAAACAGCTCATCCCGGAACTCCTTCGGCGTGACCGCCACCCCTGCGCCGACTGGTGCCGGCCTACTGGAAATCGACCCGGGGGACATTGATTATGCCGGAGTGACCCCGGACTCGGAGTACTTGCCCAGAGCATCCCGCCTGGAGTCGGTGGCGCCGCGGAAAAAGCGCCGCCTAAAGCCGAAGTGTGTCAGCTGTTTCGCGCAGGCCAAGAGCGCCAGTGAGCGCTCCAAGCGCGTGGACATTTCCGCCCGCGTGATCTATCCGGCGATGTTCCTCTTCTTCAACTTTTTCTACTGGCCTTACTACCTTTATTTGTCCAATACCGAGTCGATTATGCCCGATAACGATCGAGTAGTCGTATAATCAGCATGATAACGAGTGACTGAATACACTTGTTGACTTGTATATGAAAAACTTGATGCCTCGTCATGAGCATGTACCCCTTGTACAGTTCTCGTAGCTCGATTCGACGGTGTTTAAATAGTTTTCTTAACGATATTGTAATTCAGATTTTTAATTTATTGAATTCTGAGTGCGGGCAAGTGCCAACAGTATGAAATTGTTGTGCTAGATTTTTAAGTCCTACCGGAACTGTTATATCTTGCCCAAGTGCAATGGTTGACCAAACAAAAATCGCTATGTAGTAAGTAAGATTATTAGCCACGCAATAAATGCAAGCGCCGGGCTGTTGGGGTGGTAATGGGTGAAGATGCACTTGCCCCGATGAATGCGGACACTGTGGAAGCCCTACGCGGTAAGCATCCTCCGGAGCCAGAAGACACTGATTATCCCCGCCACCCGAGCAGTCACAGAAGCCTCCCTTAGTCACACCTGCTGAAGTTTTACAAGCCGTTCTAAGCTTTCCTTCTGGATCTGCTGGTGGTTGTTCGGACTTACGACCACAGCACCTTAAGGATTTGTTGTGCGGGCCTGGAGCGGTGGAAAGTGAATTGTGTTCAGCATTGGCTGATTTCGTCAACCATGTACTGCAGAACGACATCCCCGAAGATATCAGGCCTTTCTTCTTCGGCGCCAACTTAATCCCATTGGCTAAGAAAGACGGCGGTATACGTCCCATCGCTGTCGGAGAAACTTTTAGACGCATGGTATCGAAAGTGGTGAGCCAGAGGTGCACGGACAAGATGAAGGAGCTGTGCAAAAGAGTCCAGTTTGGTTTTGGGACTAAGGGCGGAGCCGAGGCCATTATCCACGGGGTACGCGCCTATTTGGAAACTCCCCATTCAGGAGCCCGTGTCATTGTTAAACTAGATTTTAAAAACGCGTTCAATATGTTGAGATGGGATGCATTGTTACGAGCTGTTCGCGAGCATTTCCCCACGTACTACGGTTTTTTTTGGCAGTCCTATCGCTTCAGCAGCCATTTGGTGTGTGGAGAAGAAGCATTATCGTCCGCCCGGGGAGTGCAGCAAGGTGACCCATCTGGCCCACTTGGATACAGCCTAGCCACGCTACCGCTGTTCCCTGACTTAGACTGCGATTTGTATCTAGCCTTTCTCGATGATGTTACGCTCGCTGGAACTGTGGAAAAAGTGATGTCGGCCATTAAGCTGATACAAGAAAGAGCGGCAAAACTGGGTCTCGAGTTAAACTTCAGTAAATGTGAATTTTTTCCAGTCGTAACTTGCGAAGCGGAAGAGGTGCATATCCGTACGTCTCTGTCAAGCTGCTGGCCGGAGATGTTACAGCTAAGTGCCGAGAATTTTTCCCTGTTGGGAGCACCGATGACTTCGTCTGCGTGCGCGGGATTTTTGGCTGGAAAAACAAAGCAACTCCAGAATTTCGTCCAGCGTCTGAAAAAACTACCGGCACACTACAGTCTCTTTCTACTTAAAAACTGCCTCAGCATTCCCAAAGTTTTATACGGGCTGCGGACTTCACGTAGTTATGAACACCCGGAACTGCTGAAAGAATACGACCAAATGTTGCGGTTGGGGTGGAGCAGCTGGTTAACGTAAAATTTCTGAAGCTCAGTGGACGCAGATATCTCTTCCAGTACGGCGTGGGGTTTGGGAACGCGACGCATCGAGACATTAGCTGTTTGTGCCTATTTGGCATCGGTGTACTCTGTGCAACCCATCGTTTCCGAATTTTATCAGCCAACTGAAGAGTGTCTGACGAAAACAGCTCAGGAAACCTGGGTACGGCTGACAGAAGGTGAGATTCCGGTAGAATCTCTTCGGAAGTTTCAGTTTGCATGGGACAGCCCAGTGATTGAGCGAGATATTTCCATGCTGATGTCCTGTACTGAAGGCAATGACCGCGCCAGGGCGGTCTTGCTGGCTGCCTTAAACAAAGACTCTGGAGCATGGTTAAATGCCTTGCCTGCGCCATGTTTGGGCACCTTCCTGAAGGACGATGATGTCAGAATCGGTGTAGCCTTGCGATTTGGATTACCGGTAGTGGTGGCACACAATTGCATCGCGTGCGGTACGCAAGTTGAAACCAATGGTCACCATGGGCTATCATGCAACAAATCAACCAAAGGACGATGGGCGCGGCATAAAGAAATGAACAGCATCGCCAAGAATTGTTGCGAAAGCGCTGGTTTTCCTTGTCAGCTGGAACCGAATGGACTATCCAGCACAGACGGGAAAAGACCTGACGGAATGACGCTGATACCAGTTCGCCAAGGCAGACCGCTTGTTTGGGATGTAACAAGCTGGTGTACTGTTGCGGATTCCACGTCACCGCAAGCTCGAAGAAATCCGGAAGTGTGTCCCAACTGGCGGAAAATTCAAGCGCCGCACATATTCTTTTTGGAATACGGTTACCTCTTTTATCCTATGGTTATTGAGACACTGGGAGTTTTTGGCCCTGCCTTCAGTGAAATGCTGCATTTCATGGGCCGCAAGATTCGTGACATAACGGGCGAAGCGCGTTCTACTGCTTTTCTCAAGCAGCGTTTTAGTTTAGCTGTTGTTAAAGGAAATGCTACGGCTGTTTTGAGTACACTGCCTTTTAATCCGAGAGAGGATAAGGATTTTGGTTGTTTTTTTAATGTTTAATTTTTAACTATCAAGTAGTGTACCAGCGCTTGCATTTATTGCTATGTAGTAAGTAGTACTATGTACTAAGTACCTATGTACAAATACAATACTCGTACATCGTACTCCGTGGTACAACGTTTTATGTTCTTACAATTAATTATCTACAGACCGTGCAGTAGCAGGGTGCGCGTGTTCGGTATCGGAGTTAAATGAATTTAGAATACGTGGTATTTTCCAGAAGGATTGGGTCGGATTTTAAAGCTGATGCCATTAAGGACATGTTTACTTTGCATACTCTGTATATATGGAGACTAAGCAAAATAAGTATTAGTAAACTACTCGTATAGTCTATTACTGGAAAATGTTAACACTGTAGTGAAACAAATAAATATTGCGAGTTTACTACCCCATATGCGTCTTACGTAAATCTTCACACTTGTTCAGAAATCACAGTTATTATTACACTGTAGCAATACCTGGTAATTTAAATTCTTAACTGCAACTATTGCACAACCCTTCTGTAGGTACAGTACACGTTTCGCATATCATGAAACTGGAATCTGAACTCTGTTTATTGTGCGTACACAGCTTGTTCTGGTCCTGTATCACTAATTCCACAATACAGTGGACAGCTTTTGTGAGGTCATCGATTGTGGCCTTTCCTTGACTGGACAGTGTCCACTCGGCCATCGGGTAAATGTCACAACCGATGACCACACAAAGCAGCCCACGACCGCAAATCTGTTGTCGCAGAGAACTACTGGAACGTCAAGTTTTAATTGCTGCACCGTCCGTATCGTGACTACCAAAAGTTAAACCTGGCGTTCCGAAAAGTGCACAAGGACCTCATCAACTTGGCCAGTTGACCATCTTACGAGACAAATACAAATGTCCACGAAATTTTATTATTTTCATTAGCTTGACTGTAAGTACTATCTGTGCATGATGGATGCTACCCTGTATCCTTACTTCGTGACAGATGTTCTCTGTGATGGAATTCGACTGCCTGTTACCGTTTTTAGCAAAGTTTTTCGCGGGTTGTTAATGCTACATAACGCTTGTAATGAGAAAAATGAAATTTTGATGCACAGCTTAAATAGCCGTTGACCGCAACCGGTGCTGTCAGTAATCGACACAACTACCACCGAGCGTGTAAGCGTGTAAGATGTCAGATCTGTCGTGTAAGATGCCATATATATGTATAATCGTATAATCGTATAATGCAGTAATTTTGAAGCGTACAGCTTGCGCTTTATTTTTCCATTGCGTTTTCAAATATCGTCATATTTAGCTCTAATATAAGGTTATCTCATCCCCACCACACCAAGGAATGAATTACGTGTTATTTTTATGACTATTCCCAACGAATTAATATTGGTGGAGGTCAATTACATTTGGGTAACTGTTGCGCGTCGGGTAATGGAGAGACGCGTAAAAAATTAGCCATGACTCAGCAGAAAAACAATCGTCCAATCGTGAGTCGAGTACGCTTCCGTGCCAAGAAAGAAATTGAACACCGACGTGGAACTGAAAAACTCATTTTTAATGCTGTAATGTGGTAAATGTGGTATTACGTCAAAAAAGTTAATTATCAGTTTTGGATTGTGACTCTGGGTCGCTGGATTTACTTTTGGTCCAAACACACAAATTTTGTTGATCTGTGCAGGAGAGTTACGAGTTACTCGTAGTTTGGGTAATGGTTGCGCTTCGACGTCGAAGCGCAACGCTTACGCGGACAAGTAAGCTGAAAACCCATCCCAGATTTTGTGACTGCGAATCAGAATGTTTGCTTGGTTACGCGCTGTTACGTCACATTTTTTGCGCGTTTCCCCGTTACCCGACGCGCAACGCTTACCCAAATGTAATTGACCTCCACCATTATACGATACCGGTACGGTAGAGTCGGGCAGACACACGATGTTATGACATTGCATCTGTATGTTATGACATTGCATCTGTATGTTATGACATTGCATCTGTGTGTGAGTCGTTGTTTTACCTGTACGTTTGATTAATTAGAATTTACACGTATAATAAGTAAATATATGCTGTATAAACTGCGTAATGCGATGCAAAGTGCGTACCATTTTAATCTCATCGGCAAAAGAAGAAATTAGAGAGTCAGTTGGTATTCGTTTTATTTTACGCTGGTTTTGCGCAAAATCCATTTTACGCACACGCGTCACCCGGGAATTTCTAACCTGCAAAATTATAAAACGATACGTTTTAAATTCTCAACAACCGTTGCTGACTGAACAACCCTGATAATCCGGAAACAGTCACACGCATGGTCACTCTTTCATTTAAATACACGCGTTTACCAGAACACGATCGCTTTTTTCGAATTTGGTCAATTACAGCGCAACAACATCGCGATTACACCACATCTCCGCCCCACAGGCGGGATCAGGGGCGTTTCCGGTGAATCAGGCCAAGCATAACCACCAATAAAACAGCATCGCGCTGCAAAGATGAGTCAAACCACCGCGACTGTCATGTCTCCGAGACAAAAATGTCAGAAAACAAACACCACAGTGCGACACGGAAGTGTGTAAACATCGCCATTGCACAAGTGGGCATTTCTTCTGCGTGAGTAAGGCGAATAAATTAAACGTGACAGGCCGGAGTATAAAACTGCCATCGCCGTTGTGCGTAATTGATTATACCAGTGCAACCGGTGCATGCTTTTATTCACTCCATATATACGAGTATATATATCCCCACAGCTGTCTCGAGTGGCGGATACACTGATAATCAAGCACTTTACCTACCGGCAATTTCACGCGCAATCATGGCCCTGCTTCCCTTATACCACCGCGATCTCAACTGGGATGTATCACCCTGGAGCGAGCGGGATTCGCACCGTTGGCAGGATTTCACCATTGCCGGCTTTAATGACCGGTTCAGTCAGCATGTGGGCCATATTCTCACCGGGATGGACGCGTCCATTATGCGGATGGATGAGGAGATGCGGCGGATGATGCAGTCCATGGGGGCGGGGCGGGATGTCCGAGGATTATTACGGGAACTGGAGGACAGTGTCAAACCGGCCATTGTCGAGCGCAACGGCACGCCGATTGCGCAGTACTCGTTCGACGTGAAGGGCTTCCGGCCGGAGGAGATCACCATTAAGACGGTGGATAATACGCTGGAGATTGAGGCGCGCCATGATGAGGCGCGCGACGGTGGGCAGATTAGCCACGCCTACAAGCGGACCATTACCATCCCCGCGGGCATCCAGGCGGAGGAGTTGCAGGGGAAGTTGGTGGATAACGGGGTGCTGCGGGTGGAGGCGCCGTACCGGGCGGCGGCGCTGACCGACGGCTCGCGGATGATCCCTATTATGCACGAATTCTGATTACACTTTATACTGTATATAGATATATCCAGTTACATGCGTATATGCGTCGAGTGCGTGCGCCTGTCCGTGGCCACTGTACGCCACTTCCGTGATCCGAGCACTGCGGGATCACTTACAACGGACAGCGAGATGTGCGGGCTGGTAATTATTTTTATACACCATCTGCTTCGTAGGTTATGAGATCGTCTCTAGATCATCGGTCAACGATTTTTTTGTGATTGTTCGAATGCATATAGATATCTGGGTATAAGTAGTGCACTAGAGACTTATCTGGCTGAGTAACGAAATGCTGGTGTTTATGCTGATATCGCTGCAACGTATTGTACATTGTACAATATAATAAATATTTTTTGATTTGATACTGCACTTCCAAATACACATACAAAGAAGTTCTGTAGGAGATTTAATGCAGCGGTCAGAATTTTTACAATTAGAGCACTACTGCAAATTTTCTTTATACGACAACTATTTTAATTATTGCTTTATTAAACTGGTCAAGCAGTGTTTAGAGCTCGTGGTAAAAATTAAGAGAAAAATTATATCGAAATAGTTTTATATTCCGCACTATAAGATTGTGCATTTTAACTCGGCACACAAGTGACATATTATTTATTCATTGTTGAATACATTCTTAAAAAACTCATGGTGTTCCCACTGCTGCAACATACAGTATATAGACAAACATTAATACAGATATTGTGCGCTGTATACTTGTGTACTGTAGAAGTACCGTATTAAACTGCACCGTCTTACCATTAAATTTGAATTATTGGATTGCACTATCCTAGCATGGCTAGCCAGCGTAATGGAGGGCGATTCCGGTTGCTTAATGTCACTGCATACACAAACAGCCTACTCTAGAATATTTCTGGAATCGTTCTGCTTTGTGATGATCTCGGGCAGTCACGAGGAATGCGCCTCGGGTATTGTTATTTCCGGTTTGCCGCACCGGCACCGCAACCGCAGAATGCAGCGGCCTATCCGTATACAGTGAACGCATCGCCAGCTGACGATGATACCTCGATTGGCTCTAGTCCGGTTCAATTAATCGCATTCGTGCTCTACAATGCGTCAATGCAGCTAATTTTCGCATAAAAACGGAAACCATCCTTATTAATTTTGCAACGCACTTCTTTCGTGACGGCACGCTTTAAGCCGATCCAGGTTGGCTGGTTTCTTGTAAACACCGAGCTTCTGCGTGGAGTTCACCTATTAATATTTTCTTAGCTTACTGAAATTTTAATGTAAGCCACTTAAGCGGTTGTTACAGCTGTTTTCCTGATTCAACTTAAGCAAAACACAGGTTCCAAACTTGCTGCAGCTTGGCATTGTTTATTCAACAATCGTTATTACGACGAATAAAATCGAAAAGGTTAAAACTACTTTTTACAGGCGTATACAATATTAAAAGAATGCATTGATACATCGTGTTTTTCTTTTGATTTAAGCATACTTTACATATATAACAAATATTTTTCGAGTGTTATATGCCGCGCCCGGCATGTTATGTAACGGTAAACCTAACAAAGAAGGCGGTGTTGCTAATTGTTAGACACCACAGATGCTGTCGTGCCATAAATGCACTATTTGAAAATTCCCTCGTTTAACGGTAACACAATATTCCACAACGAGTGGCGTAATCCATTCAAATAAAACGCCGCACAGGATCCGGCTAATCCACTCACAAATGTCAGAAGATTGCCGTTTTTATAAATTTGTGTACATTCCTTGCTGAATATTCAGCGGCAACAACGGAGACCAATCCACTTTGGTAGTCGACCGGAAAACCCATTTAGGACGCTGGATCACTTGGCTGAAAGCCTGCCAGAAGGGCTGCTGCAATTTCAACGCTGGTGGTTTTCTATACGACACATATAAATCAATAATGCAATTCGTTTGACCGCTTAATAACCGACCAATTCCACAGTAAATGCTGGTACATATAAGGGGCAGCCAGACCCAAAACCAGTGATGCATAACGTAATCATGACACTTTTTACATAATCCAATTAGTATTTTTACTGTGTATCGGTTACCCGTTAACCCAACAATATTACTAAATGCAAATTAACTTATAGTCGTTAATAACATCATTTTTTGGGGTTTGGTATGAAGTAACTTCAGAATCTTCGCTTTAATTTAACAGCATCACTTCCGATCACTTTACATCCCTGCAGCCGGTAATTTAAATGCAAATAAGGCAGCGATTCCTCGTGCAATGCAAACATGTGCATTATTATTCAATAATTTTAACGGCCGGTTGGAACTTGGAACACTTCAAGAGCGAGGAATGCCATGAACCGATCGCACTAGCCAATTGTTTATTAGCAGACGAGTGGATGTACTGCGTCTACCGACCATTAGCACGCAATGGAACGGTCATGCGTTCATTTGTTTAATTGTTCCTTTGTTAAAAAAATCAGACACGAGACGACGAAATTCGTTCCATACGTGTTGCTCTGTTACTCACACAGTACTTCCGCCGGAATTATTCAAGCATTATTCACGGCAAAAAAGCGAAAAATAACAGCAATAATCATCGCCATGTCTGGTTATTTTTTCGCCGTTCGATGACTTCGGAAAGTGTGGGCTACGGCGCAGCATAACAATATAATTTATGGCGGAAATGATCGGTTGTGTTCGCAAGGTGTAATTGGATCGTATTTACAGACACATAAAAAAACCACCATCTGTCGTTTCTTCCCAACTCTCAAGCCAACGATTAAGAAACACATTGCGTTGTTAATCAACAACCGTCGATTACCGCATGTCCCAACAATTCATCCCATTTACAGCGAATGCACACACACCAACAACCGCCAATCGGAAATGACATCAACATGGTTAGAGCGCGGCAGAGAAAACTCAACAATCCATCTGTCAAGAGCGGCGAAAATGCACTTAAGGATGTCCAGTCAGCGGAAAACAGCTGAAAGGACGACCTTGATCATAATGCCAACACCTGACACGGCGGTTCCAGCGCAAGTCACCCGTCTCAGCAGTCACCAGCACCGGCCGAACAGGCCTGGATCGATATGACTGAAATCCAGCGTAATCTGCCGGCGACCGGGGATAAACTGGCGGATCTTTATCTGAGCCATATCCAGCAGCCGGCGTGAGGCGATGAACGGCTCTTTATCGCCGTATTTGTCCGATAAATACACCACCTTCCACAAAACAGTCCACAACGTGACAACGGAAAGACAACCAACAGTTACGAACTAAAGTAGTACAAAACCATCAAGGCTTTTGAAATGAATAAATCTACCCATAAGAAAAAATTCTCAATAATTTTACCATTAAAAATTTATAAGTGACGTCGCTGTATCGCCGTACCGCCGATGTACCGAAATTCTCATATAGTATTCGCTTGTTCTACTTAATAAAAATTAACAACACTTTAGCACATATTGGTACAGTAAGGCAGCGTTCAAATATTACGTAACGGCCATGGGTGGGGGGGTAGTCTGGCCGAAGCGTTACGGCTTTGTTATATGGGTAGGGGTGGGTGACGAGCATGTTACGTTACATTTGGGCTCCACTAAAGATAAAGCTGAAATGTTTTATCTTATTACTTCTGGAGCGTACAAAACACGCGAATTTACCAAGTGTATTCTTCCCGCACGTTCCCCGAAATGTTAGCAATATTTTCTTATGAGTATCTTGCCCACTGAGCTGTATTTAAAGTGAAAACTCAGTCATTTACGCGTGGTGATTGTATGCAAACCGGGAGTTGTAATGGAGGCAGCGTATAGAGAATTTGTCGCTGCATATCGTGCGGCGTACCCAACGTTATCTGGGATCAAGCAGATGGATAATGCAGATGGATAATGCCAACGCCGAATGGCGAGAATTAAAAAAGACTTTTTTGCTTGCTGTTGATTGATGCTGATTGCTGTTGTTTGCTGTTGATGTTTGTTCTGGTCTGGATTGCAATATGGCTTGCTACGACAATGAAATTTTGCAGCGTGATTGGTTTTATAAAATTATAGAGGGAGGCGAGATTAATCCTTTTCTTAGATCTGATTACAATGCACTGACTACTCAAATGACGATGAAGTCATGCAAAAGCTACTGTTCGTGATTTTTCTGTTAAAATTTTTAGGAAAATTTTTTCGAATTATAGGGGGTGGGGGGTACCGAACTCGTTACGTACGGCTGTAGGGGGTACAAAAATTTGTTACGCGTTGTTACAAGGGGTAGGGGGTGGTGAAAAAAACGGAAAAATTGCGTTACGTAATATTTGAACGCTGCCTAAGTAATTAATAAATAATACTGCCACTTTAACACAAAACATTGGACTAGGTAATAAGTACGATTTGTATGAGCTAATTTCACTGTATGGAAAAACAAAAATAAACAGAAAAATGGCATACTTATAATTAATTAAGCAAAACAAATAAACAACGTTACAAACACAACTGCATTTCTAAAGAAAACGTACACAGCTCGTGTACAGAGCAGTTAAAAAACAAATTTTCCATGATTAAAATTTCGATGAATTGGAAGAAAAATAAAAACCAAAAAAGCAGATATCAATTACAATTAAAAGAAAACAAACCAACCACTACCCAGTACGTCAAAAAAAATTTCCGTGATTTACCGTAATTATCGAATTAGAGCCCCAGGGTTGCAAATATTTCAAACGCCTTAAGGGGTGGGCTCCAATTACGGGCATGGGCTTGTATTTCGGAGGGGGCTTCAATTTTTCAAACCAACTTTTTTGGCATTGGCTAATATGGGCTATATAGCATTTAATTAAGCCCATGGGTGTATATTTCGGGGGGAGCTTATAATTTTCAAATGACCTTAAGGGTGGGCTCTAATTACGGAGGGAGCTTCTATTTCGGGGGGAGCTTATAATTCGATAATTACGGTAATTGTGGCGAAGTAATAAAAATACAACAATAGAACAAAAATACCGACAGATGAATAGATGATAATAATTACTGAAATAAAATTTATGAAACATTACGGATGAACGCGTAAATTGAAAGCTCTGGCATTTACCTCCCGGATGCCCGCCTGGATGCACAATTTAGCGCACTCATTGCAGGGGAAGAGCGCGACGTAGAGCGTGCAATCCTTGACGGACGCTGAGTTCTTGTTCATGATGGCGTTCATCTCCGCATGACACACGTACGGGTATTTCGTGTCCAGGAAGTCGCCTTCACGATTCCACGGCAGGACATCGTCGCTGCAGCCTTCAGTCAAACAGGAACGATGGATCAATGATCAATCGAAGGAGCAAACGAGAACACGAACAGCTGGACTCCTGAATTATTAACCTCCTCCACGAACCTGTGGGCATGCCATTGTAGCCGATCCCGACAATCTTCTTCTCCTCGTTGACGATGCAGGCGCCCACCTGGCTGGAGGGGTCTTTGGAGCGCTGCGAGGAGAGTACGGCGACGGCCATAAAATATTCTTCCCATGACAGATAGTCGTCGCGTTTCTTCAGTGTTGCCAAAGGTTCTCCAGAAGCCTCACGCTGCTCTGATGCCATTCGTGTTTTTAGCGGCCACGTAGTCGACGGCGGGAAATGCACCTAGTTCTGAGTGTGCCGATAGATGAAAATGGCTGATTTATAGAGCATATGAAGAAGTTAACAAAAACACGGATAAATCAATAAACGGCTTCAAAGTCACTGTTAAACATTAAAATTTAAACGCAGTAGATTTTTCAAAAATTTGCTGTTTGCTGCGTTTCCGGTTTCAAAAGAGTGAAAACAAGTAACAATCCCCGCTGAGGGGACGGCTGTTGTATCAAGTGACGACTGTGACGACAGCCCGTGGTCACTGGTGGTAGCCACTAGCCACAGTATGAGCAACCAACCGGATTACGGTGAAAAAAACGAGAAACCCGCAGCCAGAAATCAGAAACTCGAAAACCTTTTTAAATTGTTCAAGTTTTGGCTCTTCTTTGGTTTATACATTTTAGCCGGAGAACTCATTTGATAACTTTTTAAGGTTTATCTGATATTGCTGGAGATCTGGACATTTTATAATAGCCTATCCATCGTACATCTGGAGACTGGAAGTGTTTTTTTCGCAGCAGCCTAACAACAGTTTGTTTGAAGTGCAGCACTTTTTCAGCAGTTTATTGATTTGATTTATGGCGTGTGTGCTTCTTGTTTTGGCTTCGACTTTTGATTAAAGAGCGGATGATGTCTAAACAACCCAGTAACCAGCAAGATTCAGATGACGAAGCTAACCACACGGAATCGATTCCGCGCAACAAGCGCCTAAAAACTGGGCATTTGCAGCTGTGCTCGGAGAGAAAGCTGATTATCATATTGGAGCGTTCTCAGCTGGAAACAGTCAAAGTTAGTTGCAGATAATCTTGCTGATATTCCATAATCTCCCCGCTGAGCTAATCCATTACCTTTGCTAGTCGTTTGATTCAGGAGTTTACGATATTTCCAGAATGGAAAAGACTTCACTTTGTTGTGCTCCGATAAGCACAAGCATCTTCTTTCCAAGTCTAAGAAAAACGCGGATTCTTTTCCCAGACCAGATATCACCCACCAGGTACTTACTATAAAATCAATCATTTGGATTCTCTTATGCCTTTACGAATTCTTTCCACACTTCATTAATCCGCAGTCCTTGTGGATTGTCGATTTTCCTTTTGGGATGTTTGTGAAAATTGCTTTTTCACGTTGTTGTCGTACGAATGCGTTGTTCGTTACAGACACTCTTCTAAATTTTCAGTAATTAATTTTGAGTGAAGTACTCAGAATTAGCAAGGGAGGACTGGAGATTTTGTGCCGAGTGTTAATGCGTATCGTGTTTGATGAATAATATGCGTTCCGATAGTACAGTACTTATCTACTGCTTTACTTGTTTTATTTTTAGTGCCTTCTGATGCTGCAAGACAGTGTTATAAATCGCGCGGGATTGTTGCAAGTGTTCATTCACACGGAGCGGAATGTCCTTATTGAAATTAATCCACAGACCAGAATTCCACGGACGTACGACCGTTTCGCCGGTTTGATGGGTATGTATTAAGGCTGAGTTTATTTCGCATTTTTTTCCCCTTGATAAATCGGTAAATCAGTTGATAGTGCGCCGTCCGAGTCTTCCGATGATTGCAGTGAAATTATTTAAATTGTTTTGTTTATTACTGCAATTCGTAATTTTCATTGATTGTAGTGTAATTATTGGATTTTAATTAAGATCGAAACACGATAAAGACATATGCTAAAGCAATATAATAATAATATTGCGCATATATTATTGGATTAGGTGAGTTAGGATATTATGAATTAATCCTTAATCCAATAATATATTGCATATATTATTGGATTGATTCATTTGATCCATTAATTTTCGCTGCCAGTACTTCTGAAGTATTTTATTTGAATAAGAACAGTTTGAGAATTTTCGTCAAAGGAACTTTGTACATGCCGTCGCTATGCTGATTGTGAGAGAGAACGTTATTATTGTTATTAGCAATTTTACGATTTTATCTGGAGAATTCGCTGTTACTTTAGAGTTGTGTTAAGGAATTTTTTCGCATTTTTAATTGTGAGATGCCGCTTTGTGATTTGCATCACGAGTCTGGGGGTAATGGTATTATTGTTTTGCAGTGCAGTTACTGCACAAGATGTCGGTGCGAGCGGCGGAAGGGCACCAGAAGCTGTTGAAAGTGATTAAGAATCCCGTGTCCGATCATCTGCCGGTGGGCTGTCGGAGGATCGGCACGTCTCACCAGGCCAAAGAAGTTGTCGACATTCGATCGCTGGTCCCCGACAACGGCCCCATCGTCTTCGTCGTGGGCGCCATTGCTCACGGGCAGGTTGGTTAGCCAAGCTCGTCAGTAATAATAGTAATAATGAATTAATATAGCGTAACAGTAATTTATAAAAATAAAATCAATCAGTATTTCCATATTGACAGTAAGTATTACAGTACTTTTAAATCGGCGCGCAGGTTAATGTGGACTACACCGAGGAGCTCGTATCCTTCAGCAACTACCCACTGTCTGCCGCCTGGGCCGTCACGAAAATTTGCGACGCCTTTGAATCTGTGTGGAAAGTCGAAGATAAATAGATGATAATATGATGTGGTTTCTTTTGTTGTTCTTTTATTTTTTGTTGAGACAGTTCAACAGTCGTTCGGCATTCGAAATTACAGTTATTAAAACGTTGTGACTTATACATACTGATACTGATTGCAGATTAAATGCAAAGTAGCCAAATTGGAAAGTTTAACAGTTTAAGCGTGGAATTAATAATTAATTAGATAATTGATGATGTAATTTAAAATGATAGAATCACTGCTTGCCTTCTTTATCATGTTGGTACATATATATATAATACAGATACAATACATTCGATTATTGCTGTTATTTACTTCTTGTTTGACTACCTGGGTATTACTGTAAATACGATGCATTCAGTGAGTTGCCATTGTAAGTACGAGTACTAAGTACGATTATTATTATTATTTTGTAACTTACGATTTTATGTATTTTCTTTTCGAAGTACATGAGTATTTGTCACAAATTTTCTATAAAAGTGAAAGATTTGAACTGAATATGAAAGATATATAAGATATAACATATAAGATTAAGATATAAGATTTGTACTATTTCTATAAAAGTGAAAGGTTTGTACTTACGATTTACTGTACTTCTTCAAGTTGCAGTAAAAGTTTACAACTTTAGTGCAAACGCAAATCTGGGATGCAGTTTATTTAAACATTTCTGAGTTGCAAATTAGTGTTTTTAGTAGAACTAACATAAAATAATAAAGACAGTTAGACGTGCACGTGTTCACTTAACTCGATTTTTCATCTTAGAAAATGCAAGGTCATTAAGTAATTGTGACCTACAGATAAATAATCGAAGGTTTACCTTAAGAGATTTGTTCAAACTTGCAGCGAAACTGCACCGCGCAATATATTGTACGAATAATTAATTAGAATTGTAATACAAATAAAACAGACAGGCAGAATTAAGAAATATCGCAGCAGTTTAACTTTAACCCTTACTGACTTCCCTGTTTATTACGGAAGGCGTTTAGCTCTGAAAGCCGCCCACTGTCAAGTGTCAGACTTTGTAATCTGCTTGTTTCATGGAAATCTTAAAAGCCGCCGGCTGTAAATCGCGTCGGTGCATGTTTCCGCCCGCCCCTTTACAACCCGCTTCGAGAATACCGAAACATACCGTCCCTCCGTCGTAGCATGCCTGTTCGTGATTATTCTTTGTGAGTCAATGGCAGGTTTGTGATTATCGGCGATTCAGTACTCCGATGTGCAGATTTCACAGTTTAATCGTAGTTTGCCAGTCCAGATTTTAAGAAACGGTTTTCGTTGATTGTTTAAAATTTATATGCTTTTACTTAATTTTGGTCTGATTCCGAATAATTTATTATCGAGCATCGACATCGTTATTAACCGTAAAGAGGGCACTGGGCGCGGCAGTTTCGAGGTACACTGTAACACTAACAAACTGCAGCTAATATGGCTCCCTCATCTTTCAAGCAGACCATAAAGTCTCTGCGGGCCTGCCTTTTCGATCATGATCCCGTAACATTCGGCGTTTGCCCCGTTCCTGAAAAAGATTTAGGACTGTTCTACGGCAAGGGCGATACCGCACGGTAAGGAACGGTGCAACAGGTTGAAGCGGAATGGGAACTGCACTGACCTTTTGTGTTGGTGACCTGGTGTCTCATTTAGGCAGCTGTATCTGCACACTGCATCCGACACTGAATTAGAGCATCTTGCGCGTGCCTGCACGGCGGCCAGCTTTGGGATCAACCAGCAGGATGTCTACGACGAGACTTACCGCAAAGCTGGCAAAATGGACACAGAACAATTCGCCAGCAAATTCGACTTGGAATGCTCGGGAATTTTGGCTCGTGTCAAGAACAGCCTGCTAGAGCACACCCATTTTGAAAAGCCTGTCGAGCGAGAACTTTACAAGTTGAATGTCTACGGTAAGCGATATACGTACATTTAAAGTAAATTTTTTTTTACTTAATAATCAATAATGCTGCTGTAATACTATTATAATATGCAGTAATTAATCTCGTAGGCTGTGATACATCATGCTGTAAAGGGCCTGTGATACTACTAAATACTATACTGGGTAGTGGGTAGCAATTGTATAATACGATTTGAATACTATGAATTATGCGATAGAGCCAAAAGTATGATAATCAATACTGCAGATTATTTAAAATATTTCTGAATAAAATAGTTCGTGAAAGTAGGCTTTCGAAATAAAATTATTTATCCTTGTAACCGTGAGCGCTGAATACATACAGTTGGACTGAGTAGGTTTATATTTTTTGTATCTACAAAAGTTTCAGAGTAATTCTAGAGTCTCGCTTTTATATCTAAACTTCTACCGAGATAATTTGCTGTATAATTGCTGCTGGTTTTAGGTCCGGGGGGATTTTTCAAAGCACACAAGGATACTCCACGGGGCGCCAAGATGTTCGGATCGCTGGTGATTGTCTTCCCTACGAAGCATACCGGCGGAGAGCTGAAGCTACGTCACGGCGAAAAAGAGTGGACTTTCGATTCGGCCGAGAAGTTAGCTGCTGCTGTAGAGCCGTCGATCGGGTACGTCGCCTTCTTCAGCGATGTGGAGCACGAAGTGGCCGTCGTGCAGTCCGGGTATCGCGTCACGCTGACCTACAACCTGTACTTTGGCGAAACTTCTCCGGAGTCGGCAAGCCTTGATGTCAACCGTGAAAATGCCTTCAAAAGCGGACTGGCGCAGTTGTTAGCTGATCCAACATTTTTACCGAAAGGGGGATTGATCGGCTTTGGTCTGCAACACGAATACCCGGTCAGTGCCGAGACTAAGCTGAGCACTCTGATGGATTGCCTAAAGGGCAGTGATGCGCTGGTTAGGAAAGTGTGCGAACAGCTGTCGCTCCCCATCCAGCCGAAAATGCTGACCCAGACACAAGAGTACTACGAGAACGAGGAAAGGGGTGTGGATTCCGATGGCGAAGGTGGGAAAGATGACTGTGAAGAAGAACCAGAAGACGGCAATCCTGATTTCTTGGCGGTCTTGACTGATTATGTGGTTGACCTTTCAAGATACGGTGATATGGTGGACGATGCGGCTTCTGAACTGAAGAGTTTTAAAGGGGCCTTAGTTCTTCCATATCCAGATGGTGTATCTCGCCGACGTTGGGACGCTGAAAAGAAGAAGCAAATCAAATACTCCGTCGACATTCAGTGGATCACCAAATCAACGTTGCACACCAAACTGAAAACCAATTACATGACATATGGGAACGAGTTTTCTGTCGACTACCTGTACGGCACTGTTTGCTTCGTTGCCAAAATCGGTCCAGCTGGAAAGCGTATTACGTAGGCATGTTCCGGATGCGTGAAGACTGTATATATGAAGCCTCTGTTCTACAGTAATTAACAAGTTCTGATGATTGTTTCGCACGAAAATTTTCCGAAGTGCACCAGTATTGATACATTTATACATGCAGTTTACCATCAAACTCTTCTGTACGTTTTCTATGCATTAACTGCGAGTGTTTGCTCATGTGATGACCAGTATTTTTCGTTCAGAAAGTTCTTTTTATCTTTTTTCTGGATAAATATTATTGGTTTGTCTTTTTTATTTTTTTTGTCGGTAGATTATTTTGTCGGCGACTGCAGACTGTGCGATACAGCCTGTGCTGTAGAGTTATTAATTATTCTTGATTATCTGCTAGAATTTGGCTGAACATTACCATTCAAATGCTTATGTCGACCGCGTAGATTTGAGTGTTGCAAATACGAGTAACTTAAATTAGTGCGGCCAGGTGCTTATGGCGGGCCCCCGCCTTGGCGGGTGCGATAAGGCGGGCATCAATATCAGTGGCGGGCACAGACGAATTGCACACTGCACAGAGGCATCAGTTGCGCTGCACTTGCCTAATCGCTAGTGCACTTCTACTGTGTCACGAGTCTTTCGATTTAAACAGCTTTGTGTATTCGACTTTTTGTTTTTCGTGGCTGAACAGTTTTTTCAATTTTTAAGTCATAAAAACGAACGTTTACACATTTCTTGACATTCATACATCTAGGGAGCAGGTTCATACACGTTTTACGTTCACGCAGAAGACCGATTAAAAGCCGAAAATAATGTAAAGCTATTTGACATAGATCGCTTTACACTTTAACTTTTTTAAACCTTTACCGCTTTACACTTTAACTTTTATGGTGTCTTTTGTGTTTAACTTTTTTAAACCTTATTTAAAAATCTGAAACACAAAAGACACCATATCCTGACAGCATCCTAATTTTTCGAAGCAGCCGTTAATGGTTTCTACTCCAAAGCACCTAACAAAATCAAAGAACTTTTGTGAGAAATTAACGGTAAATTAAAAATAGTAAGTCACGCAGATTAGAAAAGTGACCACATTTAAACATAACATAACAGTAGGTACCGTAAATTAGCCGCAATACGTACAGTCGGTACAGAACGATATTATAGATGTCAACAATTTACAAAGCATAATGCATTTAAATGCTCAAAAAACTATTGACCGTATTTTCTCCGAATCTCGTCAATATCGTAATGCCGGAAGGGTAAGAAGTTATTTCTCTAATAATCTTAGTTTTCTATTGCTAATAGGAAAACTTCAAGAGGTCTTCTAATTATGCCGTAAAAATCTGCAAGACAATCAATCGAACAGTCAGTGATATGCAAACCAAAAACGCAAATCGATCTATTAACAGTTTATATATAATATGTAGTTTTTGCGATACCCAATAGTCCCCATACAACTCGGTTTACACCCACAATGGTTTCGAAGCACAAATAAAAGAAGGTTCCATCTGTATGAATTAGATGAGCTGAGTAGAGCGCGATTTGTCGCTGTAACTTTCCAATTTTTTTTATTAACTGAGGCTACAGCCTAAGTTTTTTGACTTCCGTTCACTTCATTCACAAAACCTTTCTCCCAACTGATTCCATCTCAGAGTACAAGCGAAATAAGAAAGAATTATTTGGTATGCATTCCTTCATATCAAGACACAATTAATGATTTAGGCTGTAGCCTAAGTTGCTATTTTATTGTTTTCCAAAACATTCTCTTGAATTTAGGTTGCAGCCTATTTTATTGCGGTATACTACAAGCCTTCCCTTTTCTGTGTCAATAGAAGCTGCGACTTATTTTCTTCCGCATATGTAATTTTCAACGGTGAGACTACCTTTAAGCTGAAGTAAGATACTCTTTGTGAGTCAAAGTACTTCTTTCTTTGGCTTCATCGAAAACTGTTGCCATTTTTTAATTGTTGCTTTTATCGCTTCTTTTTTTAACCAAATACCGGTACAATAGTTTTGTTGTTCTTTAGCGATGAATGCTGCATGTTAAAAACATGCTAAAATTATATGCTACAAAAACTACGTCATTTGCTTGTTTTTTCATTTTGCATATTATTGGGACTTACAATAAATTAAAATTTGGTCCTTAGTGGGCTCAACGTTAGACACTAAATTACAAGGCAAAACTGCAAACATTTGAGCATGTTATGGTTTGCTATATGGTAATAATGATTTTCATCAGTGCGTAAATGCTGAAAATTGACAGCACTGTGGACAACTATATTAGAAGGCAAAATTAAAAGGACGTCGCTGCAAACAATAGTCGGTCAAGTCACCTGAAGTTGCTTTCTTTTTTAAATGCGGGCTTTGAATTTATTTAGTAGTTTTGTACTGCTTGTCTTAATGTCATAGATTTAATCGCTTTCACACACGGCTGGTAACTTATGTAGGCAAACTATATGTATTTAAATATTTTGCGACTATGCCTTTTACCGTAACAATCGTGTAAAAGAAATAGGTTTTCTGAAATTAGAGGCATAAAAATTCTCTGGCAACTTAAGTGAGTCTCTTGAAGCCATTAAAATAAGTGGTTTACCAAGGTAGCAATCACTGGGGACATGACCTGCATCTTGCATTACGCATTTTTTCAAATTACAACCAAGTTGCCCAACAAAACGATTTAGAAAGGTCTGCGTTTTTTTGTAAACAATGTTACAAGGGGTGATTTTGAAGGTCTCAAAGTTATAAAGCGTGCAGCAGCTTGAGCAAATATAGTGTGTATGACTTGCACTGGCGGCAAGGATGCGCTCTAGTGGGAAAGTGCGCTGTGCAAATGCATTTCTGCAATGCCCGCCTGATGGTTAAGACCCACCTCATCGCACCCGCCAAGGCGGGTGCCCGCCATAAGCACCTGGCCATTAGTGCTGCACATAGTTACGTACCGTATCGCATCGCTACGTCTTTATAGTACTTCAAGTCTTGAACGTTATTATTCACGTTTCCAAAATTATTACTGACTCATAACCATATTTAACTGCATTTTTATACGAGGCTTTACACTTTAGTATTGCCAAATACCGCACTACTACGAGTAGAAGACTGCCGCACGAGTAATAGCGCGCTAATAATTATTTATAATTATTACACTGTATTTGTTTACTACGTATCGTCACTACTATCGTGCAAGCTTTGGAAGCCGGCCAAGAATTATTAATAATTATATATTTATTAATATGGAAGTATTAAACTGTACATCAGTAAGTACATGTATGGTGTATCGTATTGTTCTTGAGCCAGCTCGGGCTCTACTCGTAGAGTAGATCTGCATGATGTTTTGTATCAGATTCTATATACTCGTATCAAAAGTATGCAGTATGTACTGATAACTGCTTGTCCGTACGTACAATTGTACATGTTCCGAACTTCCGACTTTCTGCCTGCCCCTTTCGGCTTTAAAGTTTGCTTGGCTCTGTGTGATCTTTATCAGTCATTCGTACTCCCGAGTCTTCGATCAGGCATTTCGACTTCACATTTTAATTGCAACTCGGACAGTACTTACAACAACAACCATCAATTCAATAAACTGATCCGAAAAATTTGCTGTCGACATCGTTATATTGGGAGCTTGTTTGTCGCGGACCGTTGTAGTACGCGAAGGGCCAACATGGCTTCCGCAGTTCGGGAACGGATCATCAAGTCTCTCCGCACTTGTCTTCTGGGTCGCGATCCCGTTACTTTCGGCGTCTGCCCCATCCCAGAACAAAACCTCGGACTGTTTTACGGCAAAGGCGATGCTGCACGGTAAGGATAGATGCAACAAGTGGATCCTTTAATTGGTGAAGTGCATTAATCTTGTGCTGGCGTCTTGTTCCAGGCAACTGTATCTGCACACTGCATCCGACGCTGAGCTGGAGCATCTGGCGCGTGCCTGCACTGCGGCCACCTTTGGGATCAACCAGCAGGATGTCTACGATGAGACTTACCGCAAGGCTGGCAAAATGGACGTCGAAGAATTCGCCAGTAAATTCGACTTGGAGCGCTCGGGAATTTTGACGCGTATCAAGAATGATTTGCTGGATGAGGATCGCATCAAATCTGACAGGCATCTGGAGTGTGAACTTTACAAGCTGAATTTCTATGGTAAGCAGTAGAAGGATTGTTTGTATATGTCGCTGAGTAATTCGGGTGATTTCTTGTTGTGATAGTCTATGACAAATTATTTAAAAAATTTGTAGCAGAAAAACTGAATTCAGCGGCAGAATGCTACTGCTGATAGGTGCAGTTAATAGTTAAACAGGTACGAGTATACAAATAACTGCAGTGACAGCATACTGTATCTGTAAAGCTACGCTATTGTGGAATACAGTTTCCGGCAAAAATATTTCTTTTAGCCACCGGTGGCTTTTTCAAAGCACATAAAGACACCCCTCGGAGCGCCAACATGTTCGGATCGTTGGTGATTGTGTTCCCGACGAAACATACCGGCGGAGAACTAAAGCTGCGTCACGGCGGAAAAAAGTGGACATTCGATTCGGCCAAGGAGTTGGCTGCTGTTACAGAGCCGTCGATCGGATACATCGCCTTCTTCAGCGATGTGGAGCACGAAGTGGCCGTCGTGCAGTCCGGGTATCGCGTCACGCTGACCTACAACCTGTATTTCCGTGAATCTCATGCTCCTTCGGAATCGTTGATCAACCTGGACGTCAACCGTGAAAATACCTTCAAAACCGGACTGGAACAGTTATTAGCTGATCCGGCATTTTTACCGAAAGGCGGTCGGATCGGCTTTGGTTTGCAGCACGAATACCCGGTCAGCGCCGAGACTAAGCTGAGCACTCTAATGCATTGCCTAAAGGGCAGTGATGCGCTTGTCAAGAAAGTCTGCGAGCAACTGTCGTTGCCCATTCAGCCGAAAATGTTGACCCATGCAGACGACTACGACACTTACGATGAAGAGGATGGAATCATTGGACTGCGGGAGATTTCCGACGAGAGTGAGGATGCAGTTGAGGATAATGGGCAGGGCGAGTCGGTAAAAGACAATCCATACTACCTGGAAGTGTTAACTGACCATGTTGTGGATTTGTCGGATTGGCCTTTTTCGGTGGAAAATACTGGTCGTGAATTGAGGAATGCAGAAGGGGCCTTGATTCTTCCACTACGCCCAAGTGGCAGACATCGTCAGCGTTATGACTTTGGGAAGGATAAGAAAGTCAGATACTCGGTCAACATCCGATGGATTACCGAACCGACGTTGTACAATGAAGTGAAGACCCCATACATCGCATATGGGAATGAGCACTCTCTTAATTACTTGTATGGCACCGTGTGCTTTGTTGCTAAAATCGGTCCTCCCGGAAAGCGTATTAAAGACCAACATTCAGGAGGTGCTTGAAGACTGAATGGAGCTTCCGTTTTACACTAATTAACATCTGGTTTGATGGCTTCATATGGAAAATGTCCGAAATTCAGCTTTAATACATTCATGTGCAGCTGAGTAAGCTGACCACTAAAATGTCCACTATTCCTGTGCTTCTGTTTGTGATAACTGCGAGTGTACGCCCTGTGAATCGAAAATAATCTGGTCCTTTCAGAGAGTATTTTTCTATGCGTGAATATTTGTTCACTGTTTATAATATTCTATCGTCTTCTGTACGCTGTACCGTAGAGTCATCACTCCGTGGGATCGGCTGCTAAACATTTTATTATGAACGACATGTGTTAAATTAAAATACAGTACTTTAATACGTCCGTTTGGGAAGATTTGACTGATAGATCTTTAATGTTACGCATTACAGTGCTAAGGTACAGTAAGTATTCTTGGACCTCCGCGTTTAAAAGACGTATGAACATGCCAAATAAATATTACTGTAATCTATATTTGTATAACAGACTTTATGTACGAGTGTAGTTTATAAGAGTACAATATTTGTTCAAATTTTTAGCAAAAATTGTTTCGGACAACATGTTCTACTTCGAATATTTCTGAGTAATATCTATAGAAGTATATTGAAGTACGAATATGCAAAGTACAACAAATGTAGATATTTACCACTTCATTGTGACTTCAATAACAAATTAGACAGACAGAAATGAGAAAGGATCTGTAATCAATGCGTACCGCTCTTTACTGGTTGTAATTTACGATTAATATCTGTACAAGCAGTGCATGCAATGCTTCCCGATCCGCCTACCGACTTTACGATCGTATCAGTGATTCGCACTCCGATATGCAGATTTTACATTTTATTCTCGCCCGCCAATATCAATTCGCACGTCAGTGTAAAACCGCACAAGAAACCGTTTTCCTTGCTTGATTAAGTGAATTTATGTCCTTGAATTGCTCCGCATGATTTGCTATCAGCATCGTTACTGAGAGAGTGTTCCTGCTACGTCGGGTGTGGTACGAGAACTTTCAAGAACAGCGAGCAGCAACATGGCTTCCGCAATCTGGAAAGAGACCATCCAGTCTGTGCGGACCTGCCTTGTGGATCGCGATCCCGTTGCTTTCGGTGTCTGCACCGTCCCAGCACAAGATTTCGGGTTGTTCTACGGCAAAGGCGACACTGCACGGTAAGAAATGACGATGCATGCAACAGGTTCAGCCTTCGAAGGGAAAGTTCATTGACGTTTTTGCTGGTGTCCGGTATCAGACAGCTGCATCTGCGCACTGCATCCGATGCTGAATTGGAGCATCTGGCGCGTGCCTGCACAGCGGCCACCTTTGGGATCAACCAGCAAGATGTCTACGATGAGACTTACCGCAAGGCCGGCAAAATGGACGTCGAAGAATTCGCCAGCAAATTCGACTTGGAGCGCTCGGGAATTTTGACGCATATCAAGGATGGTTTGCTGGATCACACCAACTATGGAAGGCCTGTCGACTGGGAACTTCACAAACTGAATGTTTACGGTAAGCGGTATGGTGTTTGTAGTCAAATTGTAGATGTCGTTGTGTAATTCGCTTGGGACTGCGGCTTCTGAATTTCTGATAGCTTATGCGATTTTTTTTTGAAAAATGGAGTACCGAACACAAATTCAGCTGTAATAAGCTACTACTGATAAATACAGGTGCTGTATAGCTGAAGAACTATGCTCGTTATGTAAAGCAATAATATTGTAAAATGCGTTTAAATACAGCAATGGCAGAATTATTTTTACTTATTTAGGCAGCGGAGGTTTCTTCAAAGCGCACAAAGACACTCCACGAGGCGCTTACATGTTCGGATCGCTTGTGGTCGTCTTCCCTACGAAACATACCGGCGGAGAATTGAAGCTGCGTCACGGCGGAAAAGAGTGGACGTTCGATTCGGCTAAAGAGTTAGCTGCTGCTACAGAGCCGTCGATCGGATACATCGCCTTCTTCAGCGATGTAGAGCACGAAGTGACCGTCGTGCAGTCCGGGTATCGTGTGACACTGACTTTTAACCTTTACTTTGGCGGAACTCCTTCTCCATCGAAAGCACTGAACAACCTTGACATCAACCGTGAAAATGCCTTCAGAACCAGACTGGCGAAGTTGCTAGCTGATCCGAAATTTTTGCCGAAAGGCGGCTGGATCGGCTTTGGTCTGCAGCACGAATACCCGGTTAATGCCAACACTGATCTGCGCACTTTAATGGAACGTCTGGAGGGCAGCGATGCGCTTGTTAAGAAAGTCGGCGAGCAGTTATCGTTACCCATCCAGCCGAAAATGATGACCCAGAAAGGCGGGTACTACGTCGGCGACTACTACCACGAAGACGATTACTCGAGAAAAAATTATGCTGACGATCCGGACTTTTTGGCCGTGCTGACTGACCATGTGGTTGACCTTTCGAAGTACGGTGATGCGTTGAGAAATGGTGTCCGCGTGTTGAAGAAGGAAGAAGGGGCCTTGATTCTTCCCTATCCAGATGGCACAGCGGTTAAACGTTGGGACGCTGGAAAGAAGAAGAGAGTCAAGTGCTCCATCGACATTCGGTGGATTACCAAATCGACATTGTACAACAAAGTGAAAACCACATACATCGCATACAACAAAGTGAATATCAAATTCCGCGGATATAGGGATTTTTACACTGTTGGTTACCTGTATGGTACTGTTTGCTTTGCTGCCAACATCGGTCCTGCCGGAAAGCGTATTAATAAAAGTAAAGCCGTTCCGGATGAGTGAAGACTGGATAAAACCTTTGTTCCACGGTAATTAACAGGTGTGTTTTGATTAATTTCGTTTACTCCTTTTTTATATCCTTTATCACTCCGCTTGTTTTGCACTTGTTCTTCACATGAACCGAATATCTCGCTCCTCGGAACGCTCCTCTGAACAACTGACATTGTTTTCCTGTGATCGAGTTTTTTACCTTTTTTCTAGGCGTGAATTCTTTTCTTTTGAATGAGTTTTTTTATCTTTTTTCTTAGCGTGAATATAGGCTGAACACGGCAAAAATAAAATAAACAGTAGTTTATGGTAGTTCCACGTCGGCATTACTGTAATAAAAACTTGCATCCAACAATGTTTATTTACCTGTTGAGTGTTGGGTTTACAGCCTCTGTGAATTTAGCGCAGTACACTTATTACACTACACTCCCTGGAAGTCGGCTTTAATACAGATAAGTAGACACTGCATGTTTCGCGGAAAGCTTTATTAAACGGCTATACTTCGTGTTTCCGATTGGCGCGTTCAGTCAGCTTTAGCCACTTTGGCTGGTTTAGTGATTGAATCAGAGATTGTGCACTCTGATCGGAAGATTTCACCATCCGCAAGTCAGATGTACTTGTACTGTTGTACTTGAAACCGTTTTGAGTGCTTGATTTGCAAGATTTCGCTTGATTTGTAGTTGTACCATAGTTCCGAATAATTTTGTGATCCATTTTACACGTCGGTTCCTTCGGTTACATCGGCTGCGACCAGTGAGCAAGCAGAGCCAACATGCAAGCCTCAACTTCCAAGCAGACCATCAGCTCTATGAGAACCTGCCTTCTGGACGGCGATCCCGTTACGTACGGCGTTTGCCCCATCCCAGTCAAAGATTTCAGGCTGTTCTACAGCTCCGAAGGCGATGCTGCACCATCTGCACGGTAAGAAACGACACAGCAGATTGAGGCGTTTGCATGGGAAGTCCACTGACCTTTGATTTGCGCTGGTGTGTCATTCAGGCAACTGTATCTGCACACTGCATCCGACGCTGAGCTGGAGCATCTGGCGCGTGCCTGCACTGCGGCCACCTTTGGCATCAACCAGCAAGATGTCTACGATGAGACTTACCGCAAGGCCGGCAAAATGGACGTCGAAGAATTCGCCAGCAAATTCGACTTGGAGCGCCGGGAATTTTGACACGTGTCACGAATGATTTGCTGGCTCGCACCGACGATAGCAGACCTGTTGAGTGGGAACTTTACAAGCTGAATGTGTACGGTAAGCGGAGTTGGATCAAAAGTACATTACAACGATTAATTACGGATACGCTGTGCTGTGGGCTACGGTTAGCTAAGACTGTTATTAAATTACTTACATTTATTTTGGAACACCGGGTAATTGAATTATACCAGATTATGGTCCAGATACTAGATAGCAATACGACTCATAGAAAAACGTTAGTACTCGTATGCATGGTTTCTAGTAATTATTTCCTTTAATACGACAAAACTGGATGTGTAATATCTACTCTAACCATAAGTACCTTGTATTTACAGCGGGACACGCATTTCTGACGCGCTAAAATATATGACTTAGTGCGAGCGTTAAACACCGTACTCATACTACAATTATTCATTCACTTTTATAAATTTAAATTTAATATTATTAAATGAGTTAGTTAATTAAACCTGAGATGACCTTTAAACGAAGTTATTGTTTTAGGAACCGGGGGCTTTTTTAAAGCGCACAAAGACACTCCACGAGGCGCTGACATGTTTGGATCGCTGGTGATCGTGTTCCCTACGAAGCACACGGGCGGAGAGCTGATCTTGCGTCACGGCGGAAAAGAGTGGACGTTCGACTCGGCCAAGGAATTGGCTGCGGTTACTGAGCCGGCGATCGGGTACGTCGCCTTCTTCAGCGATGTGGAACATGAAGTGGCAGTCGTGCAGTCCGGGTATCGCGTGACGTGGACGTACAACTTGTACTTTGGCGAATCTCCCGTTTCTCCTCCGGAAGCAATGATTACTAACGTTGTCGCCAACCGTGAACACACCTTCAAAGCCGGACTGGAACAGTTGTTAGCTGATCCAACATTTTTACCGAAAGGAGGACTGGTCGGCTTTGGTCTGCAGCACAAGTACCCGGTTAATGCCGAAACTGACCTGCGCACTGTAATGGAGTGTCTTAAGGGCAGCGATGCGCTGGTAAGCAAAGTCTGTCAAGAGCTGTCGCTCCCCATCAAGCCCAAAATGCTGACCGAGGCTTACGGCTACTCCGGCGACGAGCGCCCGGAAATGGCTGGAGGTCACTTCTTCAAGCCGGAAATGTCGACCAACGTTGACGGGAAATCCGACGACGAAGAAACATCTGAGGATTTTGACTGGACTGAGAGCAGCGCTGAAGACGATGGGGATTCCGATGGGAGCGAAAACACTGCTGAAGGCGCTGGGGATTCCGATGAGAGTGAGAATGAAAATACAAAGCATGCAGGAGATAGTATTAACGAGTACAGTGCTGAAGACGCTGGGGATTCCGATGAGAGTGAGAACGAAGATACGAAGCACTCAGGAGACAGTGTCAACGAGAACAGTGTTGAAGACGATGGGGATTCCGATGGGAGTGAGGACGAGGACAAAAAATATTCAAAGGACATTACAAGCAACGACAGCGTTGAAGACGATCGGAATTCCATTAGGATTGAGAACGGAGATATAAAGCGCTCAAAAGACAGTATCAACGGGAACAACGTTAAAGCCGATAGGAATTCCGATTTGATTGGGAATAAGAACGGAGATACAAAGCAATCAAAAGACGGTATCAACGAGAACAGTGTCGAATACGATGAGAGTGCAGACGAGTACAAAAACTATTTGAAGGACGTTACGAGCAAGAACAGTGTTGACGATGGTGATGCCGATGGGAGTAAGAACGGTGATATAAAGCACTCAAAAGCCAGTATCAACGGGAACAACGTTAAAGTCGGAAGGGTGTGAGAACGAGGAAATAAAACATTCAAAGGACATTACAAGCAACAACAGCATTGACGATGGGCATTCCGATGGGAGCGAGAAGACCGGTGAAGATGCCGGAGAGGGCGACTCGAAAAAATATCGTTATGATCCAGACTTAGTGACAGTTTTAACCGACCATGTTGTTGAGATGTCGGACTTGTTTCAGTCGAAATCGCAGGGTGATCGACTGGCGCAGGAGTACGGGCGCTTGATTCTTTCATATCCAGATGGCACACCGCGTCGATGTTGGGATTATGAGAAGGGAAAGATGGTCAAATGCTCGGTCGACATTCACTGGATCACCGAATCGACCAAGTACAATGAAGTGAAAACTGAGTACGTTACCTATGGGAATTCGGCCTCCCTAAGCTACCTGTATGGCACCCTTTGCCTTGTGGCTAGAATCGGTCCTGTCGGAAATCGGATTAAAAAACCTAAGCACGTGCCGGATGCATGAAGACCGGATGGAGCTTCCGTTTTCCAGTAATGAATTAACTATTGTACCGTACTGATACTTTCGTACGTAAACGTTTTGAAATGCGCCTTTTCAGTAGATTTATATCATATACAGCTGTCCGTAAAAAAATCCCTGTCTTCTACGCTTGGTTTGCTCCTCTGAACAGCGGACCAGTCTTTTTCGGCAGGCGTGTTCTGTTTATATTTTTTTTCGGTGCCTGTCGTCTATACTGTGGAGTAATTAATTATGCTTGATCGACTGCTAATGTTCACCTCTGTACCATTAAAATACTAACGTTTGATCGGGTTGATAGATCGATTTGATTTGCGGATTATAATCTTAGACACAGCTTCTTTGGCTTGTTAAACCGTTCTCCCCAACTTCCTTGTTTGCACGTACGCAACACTGGAATAATCCTAAAAGGAAAACTGGAGTACTAAGGCACATTAGGTACTCGTACACACAATCGCACACAGCTTGCACTAAAATAAACAAAATTTATAAATGTATGAAATTGAAATAACGAAAAGGCAGCTGCCGTTAAAAATGCATTATACATGTATGTACATAGGTACAATAATTTACGGAATCTTGTTTTATCTGCAGTAGGCTGCTTCTCTGAACTGCCCAGTGAGTGCAGTTTCAAGGTAAGTACAAGCCCGGTTCACGAACAAACAATCTAGTGAATCCACTTTTTCATACGGTAAAACGTTATATTAATTTTAATTTTAATACGTAGCCTACGTGCTCCCGCTTTAATGCAGTGGCCACTGGTCACCTCTTTTTGAAACGGGTTTGTACGTACAACACACTCCCATTGAAGTTGGTAGACTCACTAGACTGCATGTTTCGCGGAAGGCTTTATTAACCGGCTCTACTCTCGTGTGACGTGTCCGTGCGTGTTTTCCATTGGCGCTTTCACTTTAGCCAGCTTTAGCTGATTCTGCACACTGTAGACTGCGGGTTTCACAGTTTAATCGCTATGGCACAAGAAACCGTCTTCGCTGATTGATTATCTGAATTCATGTGATTTTAGTTGGATTTTGGGCTTTGCTGCACAAACAGCTCCGAATAATTTGCTGTTTGTTGTTTTTTCAGCCACTTGGTTGTAGTGCACCAGTGAGCAAAAGCCAAAATGACTTCCTCATCTTTCAAGAAGACCATCAAGTCTCTGAAAACCTGCCTTTTGGACCACGATCCCGTTACGTACGGTGTTTGCCCCATCCCAGCCAAAGATTTCAAGCTGTTCTACGGCAAAAACGATACTGCACGGTAAGGAATAATTTTGCAGGTTAAAAACGTGTGTTTCATCGTCTGACGGCATGAGGAAGGTCGTTGACCTCTGGCGCTGGTGTGTCATTCAGGCAGCTGGATCTGCACACTGCATCCGATGCGGAGTTGGAGCTTCTGGCGCGTGCCTGTACCGCGGCCACATTTGGGATGAACCAGCAAGATGTCTACGATGAGACTTACCGCAAAGCTGGCAAAATGGACACCGAAGAATTCTCCAGCAAATTCGACTTGGAGCGCTCGGGAATTTTGACGCGTATCAGGGATGATCTGCTGGATCACACCAACTACGGCAGGCCTGTCGAATGGGAACTTTACAAGCTGAATGTGTACGGTAAGCGGTGTTGAAGGCAAGCAGCTGCAGTAAATTAAATCGGTTATCTAATTACAGTCTTACAGATACTAGATAGCGTGGTGAGCTTTCAAGTCAAGTAAAACTTAGTTTAAAAATATAGTTATAAATAAAATACAACTATAATTAGTTACAAATTAAAATAATTACATTTTACTAAAAATACCAGGTACGGTAATTAAAGTCACTTAAATGCAGATAGGATTTTGGTACCGTTTTTCTGGGTAGCATGGTTTTTCATAAGAATAAGTATTCTTGCGTTATGCTCGTCGCATACGCATACGTGCTCGTAGTTTATAGTTTATGTAGGTGTGCGTAGTCTCGTACGTTAACGTAAGTAATTATTTATTTCCTTTTTTTATCAATTTAAAATTAATCTGGTACTCTTTATGTCTTTAGGATTCATCCGATAATAGAATAATAGTTAATGTTTAATTTGATTTTTGCTGGAATGGCCTTCAACGGTATTATTTTAGGCATCGGTGGCTTTTTCAAAGCACACAAAGACACCCCGCGAGGCGCTAACATGTTTGGATCGCTGGTGATCGTCTTCCCGACGAAGCATTCCGCCGGAGAACTGAAGCTGCGTCACGGCGGAAAAGAGTGGACATTCAATTCGGCTAAGGAATTAGCTGCTGCTACAGAGCCGTCGATCGGGTACATTGCCTTCTTCAGCGACGTGGAGCACGAAGTGGCCGTCGTGCAGTCCGGATACCGCGTCACCCTGACCTACAACCTGTACTTTGGCGAAACCCCCGTTTCTCCGCCGGAAGCAATGATTACAAACGTTGTCGCCAACCGTGAACATACCTTCAAAGCCGGACTGGAGCAGTTGTTGGCCGATCCAACATTTTTACCGAATGGCGGACTGGTCGGCTTTGGTCTGCAACACAAGTACCCGGTCAATGCCGAGACGAAGCTGTGCAGTGTAATGGAATGTCTGAAGGGCAACGATGCGCTGGTCAGGAAAGTTTGTCAACAGTTGTCGCTGCCCATTAAGCCGAAAATGTTGACCCACGACTATGGCTATTTCGGTGACAAAGACGAGAAAATGCCTGTGGATTCCGATGGGAGCGAGAACTCCGGTGACGAGAATGGACAGTGTGACGAGGGAGGCGCGGACACAACCAGGGACAGCGAAGATGATAGCATGGTTGGTGATTCCGATGGTGGTGAAGATGATGGGGAAAGTGACTCGGAAAACCATGGTCCGTACGATCCACACTATGTGGAAGTTCTAACCGACCATGTTGTGGATCTGTCGCAGTATGGTGGGGTGGAAACGTCTGCTGGTGATGAACTGGCACAGGAGAAAGGGGCCTTGATTCTTTCGTATCCAGATGGCACACCTCGTGAACGTTGGGACGCTAAGAAGGGAAAGAAGGTGAAATACTCTGTCGACATTCAGTGGATCACCGAATCGACCAGCTACAATGAAGTGAAAACTCAGTACGTCGCCCTTGGTAATGAGGCCTCTCTGGAGTACCTGTATGGCACCGTTTGCCTTGTGGCCGAAATCGGTCTGGTCGGAAAGCGTACTCGTTCTGAGGGATGAGGAGACATTAAGGATGCGGGAAGACCCGATGTAGGTTCCGTTCTGCAGGTTTTGGTCATTTTCGTGCGTCAACTTTCCGGAATGCATGTTACCTGGTGTTTGTCCAGCTGACCTTTAAAACTTCCCTTTTTTTATATGCGTCTTCTTTAACTTTAATTCTTTAACCGGCGCTAGTGTTTGCTTCTTTAAACAGCCGTTTTATCTTTTTTAGGGCGTGAATATTTTTTTGTAGTCTGTTTACTTTTTGTCGGTAATGCACAATAGAGTTGCTAATTAAGTACGATCGGTTGGTGAACGTTGACCTGTGTGTACTATTAAAGTATTTACGGTGATCGGATGGATTTTAAGATTGAATTGTTCGATTTGAAGGCGCACATAGCTTATAAATAATAAATGTACGAAATAGAAAATGGTGCTGTACAAAGGAAATTGAGGTGCATTAATCCCGGTACATTGTGACAAGCATATACAGTATATCTATAGAAGTATAGCTGATATTAATATGCAGATGGTCTGCAATCAAAGTACTACTTTTCTGATTCTAGCCTAGCCCGGTTTGATAGTCAGTATTTACAATTTTAAAACGTATCCACAACCTTTGAGTTTAATCTGAATTCGTAATGATTTGTTTGTGAAACGCCGTGCTTCACTTCTCGTACGCGTATACACTGTACTTGTACAGTCAGCCTTTTAGTTTTGTACTTTTGGACCTTTTGAACCTGATGTACGTACATATACTATAAATTAATACAAGGTACTACTTACGGTTAGATAGTCCGAAAGTACGGTGAAGTAAAGCATTTCTTGGCTGTGCGCGATATGAACGAATAGCGCGAAAATTCCGGTTTAACCTGTTGCGTTGTGTACGTACCGGAAAATGTGATTTTCATAGTACAACAGCAACCTCAGCAGACTAAAAATTTGCAGTGCCAAAATTTGACGATTTCCCCAGACTGTCGCGGTGCATTCTTCGTACAGTTCATCTGCGTATAGAATGCATATGATTGTTATATTTATAGAACATTAGTTTGGCCGGCACTGTATCAAAGTACATACATGTATAAAAACAGTCGTCGCTGGTTACTATACTACTTTGTTTTTTATTTCATACAACAAACTTTAAAGCGCGAACATGCAAGCACTAACTGTTCTGGTCTCATGGGACTCTATTATGCATTTTCTGCGAAGCCGTATAATCTCCAAGAATTTGCAGGTCCTGTTACATACTTCACCATACGTTATAACGAAGTACGGTATTGATACTACGGATAGTACATAAGCGGAAGTGGAAACGCATTTTCACAATTTATCCGCTTTGCACTAACCGATCGTGGCGGTTTTACGTGTACTGTATTAAGTTTTGGCTTATGCAGGTTTGCTAGGTCAGGCATATCATAATGCTTTCGGTGAAACTTTTTATTTCGTCAGGAGATGAATAGAAACAGCAGATATCAGCTTTTCACATTTAAATCTGTAGTTTACATATTTCAGTCTGCACGCCTTTCAGTTATTCCTTACTTGTTAGCAGCACGTACATTCTATATATACACCAGAAGGTAAGTGTAACTGCGATAACCATAATTGTCCTTAACTCTTTATCTAATTGTAAGATAGCTACTGTATAATATTGCGTTTTCATCGTATCTGTTTGTATTGGCATATAGAATATGCATCATGATAAGCTTAAAACGTACTCTAATTAAAACCTGCGCCGAACATTATATAATTAGCAGAAGTGATCGAACGATAATAATTTTTCGACTTTGTGGGCAAGTAGCACACTGTAACGAGAAGACATCCCTTTACAGTACGTAAAAGACTATAAGGAAAAAGACTATAATATATTTTTATATTTGACCCTGTGTTGTATTTGTTTTGGAACCAATCTGTAAAAACAAGATGGAACGGTCAAAGCATAGTACGAAAACCGTGTTAATGGTCCCGTTCAGCGCCTTCGGACACTACATTCCTTTCATCCAGCTGGGACGCCGGCTGCACAGCCGCGACATCCGCATCAGCATGACCGTGCCCAGCGACATCCTCGCCGAACTGCGCAGCAAAGGCGTCCTCACGCCGGACGACGAGCTGCACGTCTTTCACGTCATCGACGTGGACTCGCTGTCTATGCAGATAACATCTTCCCACGGATCCCAGCTGACCATAGCCCAGACCCTCACCAAGATGATGGAATCCCAATCCCCACCGGCGCCGGGATCATCCACTTCCGGTCCCCCAAAGAACATCATGCAGGGACTGCAGATGAAGCTAGCCGGTATTCTGCCCGGCTTGAAAAGTTATTTATCCAACATCAGCAACGTGGATTTGGTGATCATCGATTATTACGTTAGTCCGGCGGCGGAGGTGCTGGCCGACCGGCAGATCCCGTACTGTGTGTTTAATACCGGGGCGCCCTTGATGGCCTTGTCGTTGTTGACGCTGACGGCGTCCACGCCGACGGATGACGCGGCTGGACCGTCGCCCATGTTGGATGATTTCCGCAATAAGGCGGCGATGCCGGCTGCGTTCAAGGAAATGACGCTGGAGCGAAAGGTCATACTGGGCAAGGCGCGCGGGTTTATTCTCAATTCATTTGCCGGCTTAGCCGATGAGTTGGTACGGGATGTGCAATCGGATAAATACAGTTTGGCTGGGCTGAACATTTTCCAAATTGGGCCGCTGTTTCCGGAGGAGGAGGGCACGAGTACCAAGGAAGATCAATCAGGTTGGAAAAATAATGCTGCAGATTTTCTTAATTAAAACGTACAGTACTCATAATGGTTATTTCTATACTCCGTACTTGTACTTCTCGAGTACCAGTACTTGCTACGTATTTTTTTATATTGACGTTCTTCTGTTAAGTTATCACTGTATTTGTCATTATTTTACTGTAATTACTTTTAACACTATGTATTGTACTTATACGTTGTATTAAACTAACGATCTGTACCAATACAATAGTATTAGGTGAATCATGTACTGTAGCTTCAGCGCTTGCACTACATAAAAAAATAATTACGCATCTCAATATACTACAACAAAATTAATATGAAATTGATTAATATTGCATACGTGATAAAATAAATATTAATTTATTCCCTTATTTCAGAAATACTGGCGTAGTTGCATGATACAGCAGTGCATCCTAATGATAGAATTGTTTATTGCAGGCCAGAAAATTATACAATGGCTGGACGAAAGTGCCCCGCACTCCGTCATTTACGTCTCCTTCGGCACGGTTGCCACGCCCTCCCCGCCGCAGCTAACCGCGCTGTGCAACACCCTCCTGACCCTCATCACCCGCCACCACTCCCGCATCCTGTGGTCACTTCCGGTATCCCACCACTCCTATGTAGCCGACACCCTCCGCACCCATCCCAGCGTCCTCCTGACCTCCTGGACACCCCAGCGCCTCGTCCTGGGACACCCGGCACTGGCGCTCTTCGTCAGCCACTGCGGCTGGAACAGTACCCTGGAGAGCCTGGCGATGGGGGTGCCGGTGGTGGGTTGGCCTTTGTTTTCCGATCAATATTTGAATTCGCAGTGGCTGGAGGATGCCGGGCTGGGACTGCGGGTCAGAGGGACGGGGCTGATGGGGCCGACGGTCCGGGTGGTGCCGGAGGAGGAAATTGTGGGGATTATTTCCCGCATTTTGGATGGACGGGAGGAATTTGCGGCCGCGGTGGGCGAGTGGAAGAAGAAAATCGCCGACGCTATGCGGAAACCATCGGGAAGCTATTATTCGGAATTTGACCGGCTCTCAGCAGATGTTCTGGCAATCTAGTGCTATATATTATAAACTTTTTGCTCCTGCTTTTACATGAAAATTTTACGCATATGTGAATAAAAAACAAAATTATTCTACATATAACATGGCTTACTAGGATGAGTAACTTCAATCATCCAAATTTTATGCAGCAAGCCGCTTACTGCTTTGTATTTACATACATTAATTTACCCAGAACACTTTCTCATGCATAAAGCACCGCTACGATTGCAGATTGCAGTTAAGTACTAAACTTATGGCTTACTGGTTTGTGAACTACCGAATTATCGCAAAAGCGCATTTAATACCTTTAATTAAGCGTTATAACATTTAATAATTAATGTACCTTTAATAAGTATCATGGTACGAGTACAAACTATGCACCAGAACAAAACAAAACAGCGTTTACAAAAGAAACACTTCTTCTATGCTATACATTTAATTAACTTTTTGCAACAGAAAGTCAAATTCAAAAACCATAAAAACAATACGCAGTACATACGATACACTGAAGTGAGTACGCAGATTTCAGAAAGTACCATACTTAAAAGTTAAAATAAATTCAATGGCAAATCACAAAGACAAATGAAAAATTAAAAAAAAAAGTGATTGTTAATCGACGGCAGACTGGCAACTGGCACCCAGGCGGTGGTGCACCTTATGACAAATTTAGCGATAAGGCTGTTCCGGTTGCGATGACGTCTGCAGTTTCGTGTTTGCCAGTCGATAAAATAATGAGATGCATTTTCTGCAATTTCGCTCGGTTGGTATTTTCTGTCGTCGGGTCTTCCCTCGTCTCCGTAATCCCGAATCTATTACCGTAAATTATTCCCCTTACAATTTGATCCATCAACGTCAAGTGAGGAGCAGGATGTCGCAGCAAGGAGCAACGTGTGTGAGCGCTGGCAAGAAGTGGAGCGATGGCTTTGCGTATCCCGACGTTCGACGCGACGAAGCGTCGGTCTTCGAGCATCATGGTGATAACGTACGCCGTTGTACACGAGCTGTGTATTGGCCACCTGATTTTATTGACATACTGGCGTAGATTGCGGATCCGTATCGCTGGCTGGAGGATCCCGACGCGCCGGAGACCAAGGAGTTTGTGGAGAAGCAGAACCATGTCACCAATGGATTCCTGCGATCCTATCCTCATTACGATCAGCTGAAGAACATGTAAGCAGTCAGCCTCCCGTCTTTTCTTGTGTAGTTTTTGTTACCAGCCACTTTTTACCATGAAGAAGGGTTTTTATCGACGAGTTTGCGTTGTAATTGCGCTGTAGTTCAGTTGAATGTGCTGTATTCATTTTGGAGCTGCTGTTAAAATTGAAAACACGAAAAACGTTTTTAAACACCAAATTACGTTACAGAAATAAATATTAAACGTAATTAAAATTTTGGATAATTACCGAGCTACGCACCCGACAATTTTTTCTGGTCATTTTATTTTTTTCCTGAATTATTCTAGTATTAATGACTGCATTTTATGGTAAAACACTAAAAACAGTCACTTAATGCTGCGTCTGCTGATAGGATTTATTGTTCTTAACCTGAATGTGTAAAAATACTACCCTAGGGTGACGAAGCTGCATGATTATCCGCGTTATGGAGCTCCCAACATCGAAGGACAGCGCGTTTACTATATGTTCAACAGCGGACTGCAGAATCAGAGGTGACACGGATGGAATCTGATTTGGAAGTTGATTTCATGATTTTTCTTCGGCAGCGTGATGTATCGGCAAAAGTCGATAGACGACGACAGTAGTGAGGTGTTTTTCGATCCCAACACGTTGTCCGAGGACGGAACAACCTCCCTGAGCCAAACCAGCTGGTCGGAAGATGGCCGCCTGATGGCGTACATGATCAGCGCCGGAGGCAGCGATTGGCGCACCATCAAGGTGATTTATCGCCTGCATAATTTGGCTAATCAGAGTAGTACTCGGTGAATCATAAATAAATCATGAACAACTTGAACTTTATACAGATAAGGAACTTTTGACCATGTTGTTACACTAAAACGTGTCCGATAGGTTATGGATGCCGACACCAAAACGGATTTGCCAGATGTGCTGGAGCGTGTAAAGTTTTCGTGTCTGGAATGGACGCACGATAATAAAGGATTTTTCTACAACGTAAATTATATTTGTGTGGAGTATTACGGAACAGTCATGCATCAGGAATGACATTTCGATTTTGTGGTTAGATGTATCCCGAGACGTCTGCGGAACACGCTGTCGGAACCCACACTGGTTCGGATTATAACCAAAAGCTATACTACCATTACCTGGGTACGCCCCAGGCGAAAGACGTTATGTGCGCCGAATTCCCGGAAAATCCTAGCTGGAAGGGGTATATATTCGTACAAATAAATTTTGATATTAATTGCAGATATTAAGTGCTGTACTGCAGCCAGGTTACGAAATAAACGGATATTATCAACTGAATGAGAAGCGCCAGATTAAATTATGGTTAGGCGTTGTGACTGTTAAAAAGGACGAATGCCTTTGGAGAAATTCTGCTTTGCAAAGCGTTATAACAAAATTAATATATGCAGCCGTACAGTTAGGTGATATGATGATGTAGATGATATGATGATGACCGTAGGTTGTAATATCTGCATATTCTGCGCTGTTACAGAGGAGTTTCCGTTACGGATGATGGCCGGTACGCCGTTATGAGCATTAGCCGCAGTTGTGAATCCAAAAACGCTGTCTGGTACTGCGACCTGACTAAAGTTGGAGACATTAAGGGTACGTTGCGTCGATATTACCATCCGTTTTTCGCATGTAACGCATATTTGGATGTTACAGGACCGCTTCCCTGGGTCAAACTCTTCCAAGATTTCGACGCGGAATACAGTGTAAGTTTCTTGCACTGCTTGAGATTTACACTAATTATGATCTTTCAATATGCTAGTTACAATATATGCTGAAACTAACTACTGAGATTGTTCTTGCAAACACTCAGGGATGTGTGTTATTGTTGTGGACTTTTGTTAGAAGTATCCTGTTTTCAGTTGATAACGAACGAAGGCTCGCTGTTTTACATCAAAACAAACCTGGACGCTCCCAACCATAAGGTCATGGTTGTGGATGTCAACAACCCGGATCGAGTACGTATTCTGGCTCAACAGCTGGCTGGATTCTTGGTTATTGTCAGATTTTTATTGCAGAATAACTGGAAAATACTTATTCCGGAAAACAAGAAGTATTTTCTGGAATGGGCGTGCTGTGCGGCGGGAAATAAACTGATCGTCCACTATATCGAGGATGTTAAGGTAAGAACACCGCTGTTATTTCTTTAGGCTTTCTGTTTGTAAACCTGTACTCGTACCTATTTGTCTGTTTGTTATACAACATTTATATTTGCGCACAAATATATTGCGCTTTGGATGTCCTTAAAAGATATCCGATTTGCAATCCACCTTTATTGCAGAGCGCTATGTACATCCACAACTTGCAATCTGGGGAGCGCGAGTATGCCTTCGATCTCGGTTGCAGCGCGGTGATGCAAATCAGCTACAAGAAGAAACTCTCGTCAGTCAGTGAATCGGTCATCCGTAATCTAGCAGCGTAGAGAACGGAACGTATTTTGCTCGTATCAGTTTAGTACGTTTATTCACATCTGGTGGGTTTCAGTTCTTCTACAAAGTCCAGTCATTCACCAATCCGGGCTCGGTGTACAAGTGTGATTTATCCCAATCCATTAATCCTACTGTAAGTCGAAAGCTTGGTAAATAATTTCTCTGTACGGAGGCTGTGCAGCGTGTTGTTTTTCCAGATTTTTCGTGAAATCAAGACAACAGCTTTCGATCCGGAGCAGTATGAAACAAAGCAAGTGTTCTATCCGAGCAAGGATGCTGTACAGATCCCCATGTTTATCACTTTCCGGAAGGTGTGTACATAATCATCTTCGGATTTTTTTAACCTGTCCGATTGCTTATTTCGTCGATATTTCGTAGCGCCCAGTATTGCGATGCTGTGTGTTTTAACGATGGGGCTTTTTTAGGGATTGAAACTTGGTCCGGATACTCCGTGTCTGCTGTACGCATACGGAGGCTTCCATATTGCCGTGCAGCCGTATTTTAGCGCCCGGTTTGTCGCGTTCTTGAAAGCCTTCGATGGGATATTCGCTGTGGCCAATATTCGCGGTGGCTCGTAAGTTGAGAACGTTGTTGCTCATTGTCGACTACATAATTATGGTGCACTGCGAATTGTCAAAAACGCGTCTCAACCAAAACGTCTCAAAACGCGTTCATGGTTGGAAATTTGTCAGATCGTGAACAGCACAAGTCTGTTGCAGTCATTTTTATTACAACGAGCAATATTTTCTCAGGTTTGCGTTTCGTATGTATGAATATGTTTTCTTAGGGAATACGGAGAGGAATGGTGGCAAGCCGGTGCGCTGAAGAACAAGCAGAACTGCTTTACGGACTTCCAAATGGCCGCTGAGTATCTTTATCAGGAAGGTTACACATCGCGAGACAAGTGCGTCGCATACGAGACTTTTTAATATAAAGTATAAAATATCGCGTGTTTCATTTATATTTTTTATTGATCAGACTGGTGATAATGGGAGGCTCCAACGGAGGATTACTTGTCGGTGCCTGCTGGTAGGATAGACTGCTGCTCACTTGTATCAGATGTCAAGTTTACTGGAAATTTTGATGGGAGTTTTGTTGCGCAGTAATCAACGACCAGATTTGTTTGGAGCTGCTGTTCCCATGGTTGGGTAAGCAGAAATCATAACTCTCGTTTTTTAAGTACGCTAAATCGTATAATCTCTGTATGTGTGTCTGGTGCAGGGTGATGGATATGCTGCGCTTCCATAAATTTACGATTGGTCACTATTGGACGTCGGATTACGGCAACCCTGATGAGAAGGACGATTACGACGTTATAATTAAGTAGGATTTAGGAATGTAAAAAACCTCATAGTGGAAATAAAAAAAAACAGTTTTCAGTGTTATTATTTGAGGGAAAAATTAAGGAGGTTGTTTTAATTTTGCAAATAAGAAGAGTCTGCGATGAACAGGTACTCGCCACTGCACAACATCCGGTCGCCGGACAAGGCGGACGTGCAGTACCCGGCCCTGCTGGTGGTCACCGCCGACCACGATGACCGCGTGTCACCGCTGCACTCGCTGAAGTATGTCGCCGAGTTGCAGCACCGTCTGTGCAAGGCCGACGCGGAGCTGGCCGGACGCCAGCGCAATCCACTGATGGCCCGGATCGAGACGAAGGCGGGCCACGGTGCCGGCAAGTCGACGACGAAGATTGTGAGTTCTTGTAGCGAATTACGCGATACTGTTCGCCATACGCAGTGAGCCGCAATTTTCCGAATAACCGTTAATTCGATGTTGCAGATTGAGGAAATTACGGATACCCTGGTGTTTTGCGCCCGAGCACTGGATTACGGATGGAAAGGCGAATGTTGAAAACACTGTTACATTAATTTGGATCTTTTTTATGTTTTTGTATTGCCCTGGTTTAATTGAATACATTGATTTTTATATCGTCACAGTTTAATTAATTACAGTACACTGCTTTTTTCGTTTGTGCGTTGCCATCGTTTGAACAAGTACAGTAATCAAAATAAACTGCCGGGAAACTGAAAATGGAGATGTGTTATACAGAAGCAAAACGCCGACAGCCTTTGGTGAGATGAAGATTGCCATTAGTAAATTAACAGCAGGCGAGAACCAGTAATCTACAACGCTATGAACCGGGTGTTTTTGAGGTTTTCGACCCGTACAACCCGTGGTTATTATTACTGGAAACCGAAAAAAATGGCATCAAATTAAAATTTAGCCTGCCAGGAGACGCTCGATACGGACATTGGATGTATTTTACGCATCAACTTAGATAATCGGTTCAAGCTTTTTTTTTCTGATGAGCCACTATTGATCTGCACAACATGTATCGTTCTTGTCAAGGATATATTTGAAAATTCGGAAAACTGGAAACCAGAAAACTTTGAACTAGATAACTTAAAAGTGTTATGCGATTCTAGCGGCTGCTAAAATGGATAAGCACTAAAATGGCTTACCGCCCTCAGGGCTGCAGTCCAGTTTCCGTTTTCTTCCGTAATTTCTTGATCCACTTCAGCTTGCTGCTTATGTCATTGATTTCAATTTTCCACATCATTCCAGTTTCTTACGTCTTATCTTTGAATTTGATTCTCTGCATCCTGAATAAATCTTTTTCTCTTTTACACTGAAACGTTTCATATTTCTGGAGTATATTTGACTGTTGAATAGGATCGTCAGCACGAAATGGCCACGTCGGGCAGTTCCTCGCGTGCTGTCTCGGGCATGCGACGACCACGACGGGGACCTCCAACCGCTTCAAAACCTATTCTCAAAGTCGTCAAAACCGAGGCAGCGCCCGCACAGCCAAGTGAGGCAACGAGTCAGCGCCCGCACGAGTTATCTTTCGATGATATATTTACTATGCACATGCTGGGCGATGACGAGGTGGATTATCAGTGGTCCAAGCTGGAGCGCGACTCTGGTATGTGCTCGTATCGTATATATATTGCTGACAAAACCTGTAACCCATAGCGTGGTCGTCTCTATGGTGAAGTTATCTCTGCTATGGGGCAGTGAAACGCTTCGGGAAATATATCTTTTAAATACCAGTTCTTTTAAAAACGGAGCAACTCTGAAAAACGGTGAAACATATGAATTTGGTTCAAGATTCAGAAGTAAAACCAATTAATTTTGTGTATTTTTGTCTTCAGAAAAATTCTGCTATTAATTAAGCAGCGATGGCGAAGATCCAAAGTGGTGATGTGAAATATGTTGAAAATGAAAAAATGAATTTTGTCTTCACAAAAGTTGGTTGATAACTGAGCAGGTTTGGAAAATGGTGATCTGCTTTCTGAAGTGTACAATGTATTATAACATCACAAGTTGAATTTTGTCTTAAGAAAAAATTCTGTTAATAACTGGGCAATTTTGAGAAGTGGTAATATGATTTTAAAAAAAAAACTTTATCTGATTTGCACTGTGTGGTAGAATCGGAAGAATCCGATGTAGAACGCAAGGAAACCGATGAAACGGAAGATGCGGACGATATCCGGACGGGTCTGCCCTCCCTGGACGACTCCTCCGAGGCGGACGCCAGCCCCGCACCATTATTCAGCGGCCCCTCCAGCGCGGATCCCCCCATCATCCTCCAGAACACGGGCGACAAATTCTGCTACGTCTGCCCGGAATGCTCGCTGCGTTTCCATCACGCCGTGTTACTAAAATGGCACCGCGAACGCCAACACCCCGGACTCGCCCCGGACCCCGCCGAGGACGACGTGGTCACCGAGACAACCCCTCCCCCGGCCCCCGTCCCGCAGTTTGTCCCGACGGACGACCCCAGCATCTTCGCCTCGGTGGACGCCACCGCCTCGGATGACGACGCCCTGCCCACCGGGATTTCCCAGGATCATGTGCCGCATTCCCTGTGTTTCATGTTCCAGTGCACGGAGTGCTGGCTGCGCTTCTGCACGGAGGAGCTGGTGACGCTGCACAAACGGGCGCATATGGAGGAGGAGTACACGGGGCCGTTGGGGTGTCCGGGGTGTGGGTGGGAGGCGGCGACGGCGGGGGAGTTGTTGGAGCATGTCCGGCAGCACGGGGCGAAGCGGCGCGACCGGAAGTTGTGCCGGGTGTGCGGGGTGGCGGTGATGCATGTGCAGCGGCATGTGGTCGTCATGCATCCCGAGGAGTTCCGGAAATTCGCCGATGAATACTACACGCTCGGCTGTGATCAGTGCGGGGAGAAGTTCATGACCAAATGCGCGCTGGCACGACATATGCTGGTAAGTTTCGTCTGCTTTCAGACAGTTTTTCTATGTAACTGGATTAGATTCGATTTTCCAGTTATTTCATTTCAAATGTCCATTTGATTTAACTGGAGTCGCCAGAAATGTGAAAATGATCAACAAGTCTTTTTTTATTTAACCATTTTAACGTGCCACCCTATATCCTTCAATCCAAAACGTTTTTGAAGAAGTAGTGTCAACACTTAATGCGTAAATTCTTTATTTTATTTCAGATCATTTCACAAACGGCACAGAAACTGCTTGAATTTAGCGCTATTTTATCAGTCGTCTTGTTGCAATTATTGTAACCATATTATAACATACAAAACCAAAACTTTTTCGAAATGTTCTGAGATATATGATATTGTATGTTCTGTTGTTGTAAAGCCTTTTTTAATATTTTGTTTATGTTTAAAATTTCATTTCGAATCAGATTTCGCGTCGAATCATCGGAATGGCTTCTTGTATGTGTTTAAGTTTCTAGTTCCTCTCAAGTTTTGCCGTGAAATCACTTAATGGTTGTGTTTGGTAGGATCGGCACAGCGATACCGCTATCCGCTGCAAATTCTGCCCGATGGAATACCCCAATTCGGCGACACTGTCCAAGCACGTCGGCGTGCACAAAAGCTCCGGCGGTTTCCAGTGCCCGATGTGCCTGAAGTTTTTCGCTGCGTACGGCGCTTTTTCGGAGCATTACGTCAAAATCCACGCACCCAAAACCCTGACGTGCCCGCAGTGTCCCATGCAGTTCACCTCGTCGATGAAGCTGTGGCAGCATAAAGCGACGCACAGCGCCCAGTACAAGTTCGCCTGTGAGAAATGCGATAAGACCTTCAAGCGCTCCCAGAATCTCTGGCAGCACCGGGTGACGGTGCATAAGGAGGAGCGGAAGCGGGTCAGACCGCTGCGGCGACCGCTGGCCCCACCGAAGGTGCGGGGTCCGGATTATGTGAATCCGCGGAAGAGGATCGCCTATGAGGATTTCCCGTATAAATGTGAGGATTGCCGGTTGGGTTGGTTGAAACGCGGGGGATATGAGCAGCATAGAAACCGGAAACATTCCGGGAATTAATTGGCAACTGTGCTTCGATTTTTAATAATAAAATCAGGATTGTTAGAATTTAATTAAAATAAGGATTCAATGTTCAGTCGCGTTTTGTACTTACGTATTCGTCGAAGAATTTTAGTGGGATTTATTGTCTTAAGTAATCTCTTGCGATTTTTGTGCAGTGCATGAGAAAGCTGAATACAATCCGACATTATGTTTTGCTTCCACGGTTCAGTCGTTCAGTGCCACTTGTCGGACGAACGCATTTAATAGTGAGTACCACAATTTCGGTTCACCAGACTTGAAGAATACATAATCACGAAACAGTTAAAATTATTAAAACCATTAAACGGCACTCGGAATGCTAAAACAGGAACGTGGTGTTTATACTTTTTACGCTCAAAGCGTGACGGTGTAACCGTCTTAAGCCTTTTTCAGTGCCTTTTCAGCACGACGGCGCATGGTGAGGAAATACAGTGAAGGCCAAAGTGTCCGCATGTAGATACCCAACGTAGGCAGGAAACCGCAGATCAGCACATCCATCCGGCGATGTTCAATGCTGCGGATGGTTTCCTCGGCCACTGCCAGCGGTTCCATACCCGTGGCGATGGTTTCATCCATTTCTGCAATGTAACGAACGAGATGCAAATAAAAAACACGACCACGAGCGGATGCACTCACTTCCGTATCGCGCGCCGTCTCCGGTCAGCGCGTTCAGCGATAAACCGGTGCGGATGTATCCGGGACTGACCACCAGCACGCTGACGCCCTGGTGCTGCACTTCCGCTCGCAGACACTCACAAAACGCGTGTAAAGCGTGCTTTGATGCCGCATCTGCAACAGGTACGTACAGTCAAAAATGACTTTATTTTAAAAATAACCTTGTTTTGCGCACAGTCAAAAATCAACTGACTCGGCTCCACAAATTCAACTGAACTGAACAGGAGAGAGAAAACAAGATAATTCACAAATAAAATTATTTAAACATGATCTTTCTAGAACGATAATATGAAAAGTACTAAATAGTACGTGCATCATTATTTGCTCAGTTGTACGCATTTTGCGTAATTTGATAACATTTTTTTATAATTCTCACTGCCAAGAATACTTACATGGCGATCGAAAGGGCAATGTCATCTTTCCTTGGACGCTACCGATAGCGACAACGTAGGCATCTCCTGTTTCCACCATCGGTGGCAGTAATTCTGCAAATTGTACATCTGATCGTTATGAACACAGCAAATCCTTACGCAAACCGGCATCAAAATTCCGACAGTATTCTGGATGGTTTAGACGAACTGTTCTACTCACTGATTTTTAATTTCTGCATTTTTATGTCTATATGAAATTGTAAATAATCGAAAATAACCATCCACCTTTGGTCAGCGCCACCGGCGCCAAATAATTGACGGTCATCAGCTGTTTGTCCAATTCGATGCCTGTCTCCATGACAGCCCCCCGCGAGCTGAGACCAGCATTATGAATCAGCACATCCACTCGTCCGTATCGCGACAGAATTTCCCTTGCCTTTGCGGGTATACTGTCCAAATTCCCCAGGTCCAATTCCACACCAACCGGATTATAAACCTACAATCATCAGAAAAATTTCAACTGCAGAATGAACAACAAGTGACCGGTCTTACTGTGGGATTGTGCAGCTGATGCTCTGGAACGTGCTTCAGCTCATCGATCAGTTCCGCCAGCGCCTTCGCGTTGCGCCCCGTGACGATCACTTTCGCTCCCCGCGCAATCAAAACGCTACTTAAGGCTGTAAAGAAAATAACCGTAAAATAATCGGGCCACGTTATTCTTTTGTCGAATAATCCCACCTTTGCCCAGGCCGCCCGTGGCGCCCGTTACACACACGACTTTTCCCGATAAATCGTACCACGACCGATTGCCCACGGCGCGGGTGAAAATCAGTTTCTTCAGGCCCCAGATAGTGATGGCACCGGCGGCAAAAATCACTCCGATCCCCGCTAAAAAGGAATCCGTGAGCCATGAAGGGGGATAGCGGAAAAATGTCAGATTTTGTTGACTCATCGTGGAAAATCAATATTCAATAGTCAATAATTCCAGAATTTGAATCGCAGCTATAACTTCTGAGCTATACTGCTGTAAACTTAAAGTCAATAACACGGGAGACCAGTCTACAACATGAGACAGCGCTTTCTGGTTTTCGCTGTAAAAAATGACTGCATCGCTAGTTAAACAAAAATCATCAACGAATCTGCAGAATATTAATGCAAATATTGCTTGACGCAATGCAAACAAAAATCTACAAACCCACCGATACAGCTCAAAACTCGGAGAGCATGACATAATTCCCAGGCACCAATCATGTAACCGCCGCTCGTGACAGATTCTTACTAACCCAGGTTTCAAAACAATTCTTTAAATTATTTTCCATAAATGATAAATCAAAAAACAGCCCTGAATAAAAAGATTCCACATGCACAGTCCCGAGTAAAAAGATTCTTGAGTTTGTTTTTCTATTTTAGCTCCGAATCTATATTTTGTCTATTCGTTTGAGTGCGGTTGAAATGTGAATACCCAACAACGAGCAATGGAACACAGGAACATCATCAAAATTCTTTTTCCGTACTGCATGGTTGCCGACAAAATTAACTATAAAAAATCTGCTACGGGTAGTCGGGTACCAGTCGACAAGATGCAAAAACACTGGAACATATACTGGACACAGAAAAATAAATTAAGTACAGGAATAAAAAAAACTGAGTGCCGCTGCTGAAAAAAACAGAAAAACAAATGCACTCAAAAAAAGACGGGACTGTAGAGGTAAATAATTCCTGTCGCACTAGAGATAAATTATCGCGGCCAGCTCGCCGCCGGCGAAAACTTGAGCGCTCGCTTGGCAGTGGATCGCGGCGTCTTCCGCCCCCTATCCGGCGTGTCCTTCATCGGCGTCTCCCCTCTGTCAATATCCCGAATGGGCGACAACCCCGGCGACGCCAGCCCCAGATTCCGCAGCACCTCGCAGTCGTCCAGGGGCCCCGCGCGCTGCCCCTGACTGGGCGTCATATCCCAGGAGAACGACACCTCCGAATGGCTGTCCACCTCCGAGTCGTCGGACAGCGCCGAGTGTCGATGCTGGTGGCGCGGCGCCAGAAAGGCCGGGGGGTGGTGCTCGGCCTCGGCCATCTGCATGACGGCGGCCACAGCGCTCTGGAAGTCGTAGTTGTTGAGGAAGGACAGGTTGGTCTGACTCAGACTATCCCGCACCCGGTGGAGGTTGGCGGCGGACTCCGCGGCACTCCCGTCGAGGTTGGAGGGGATATTGGTGGTGTCCAGGTCGCCGCAGTCGGAGACGTCGGCGTCGTAGTGGGCGGGATGCTGGATGACGGTTTCCTCATCCTCCAGCGGGGTTTCGTCCATTGTTACGGGGGGAGCGTCGTCGCTGGCGCCGTCGTCGCTGCGCAGACGACGACGACGGGCGGGAGCGTAGTGCAGCGGGGAACTCAGGCAGCGCTTTCGCGATTCCATGGAGACGAGTCGGGGAAACTGGGTCTGGCCCGTGCAGCGATGCTCAGCAGGTAACTGGGTTTCAGCTTGACAACGTTCTCCACAACTGCGAGATCAGTCAGAAGAGTGATTTGAACATCATGATAAAAGTCTGATCAACTCCAGCATTGCTCGTTCATATTCCAAATTCCAACAAGAATAACGACGTGTTTGGACTACTGAATGGCATAAAATTGATCAAACTGCAAAGTTTTTACGGAATCTGCAAACAGTAAGTGTGGAAATGTGACTAGTGTCGACACTCGACCAATTGAGCAATCTGAAACCTGAAAACAGTCTGAAAATGTCAAAATGGCTCGCAAAACTTTCAAAACAAACAGTTACAACCTGCTCTCATCGTACTCGACGTAGTACGGACGAACTGTACGTCAGTCGCTCACCGCGCGGGAAGCGCTGCCCAATGGCACTTTTCGGAGGCGGAGCCAAGAGACAACAGCGAACTGTATCAGAAGAAGAGAAACTTAAAAAATACTTAAAAATTGAGACTTTCCGATTCCAGACAGATTCCTCGTGCGTCGTACGTTTTGAATCTTTTGACTAACCGTTTTGCATTGTCTTTTTTAACCCGTTAGTTCCCTGGACGTGTAGATGGATAGCAACTTGGACAAACTGCCTTGCCTACCTGACGGGGAGAGTTTTCACGATAGCCTTTGTAAGTCATCTTGCGGTCTTGCCGCTTACCTTTGATTTCCGTCCTCTGCTCCTGGTTTGTGCACTTGCGTTTCAATTGAACCTTGACATAGCAATAATCCAATACTTCTGCTTAATCCAGTGGAGTACTGAAAGGAATTTGATCATTTTTCTGCGTTTTGGTGAGCTCAGTAATCTGGGCTTCGTTAATCGTCGCGATTTGCCCTTCCTGCAGATTGCGAGAAGTGCCAGTGTTTCCTGTGTGAGCCGTGTTGGCCGCATGCAGTGTTCGTTCAGGATGGATACAGTCTTCCGCTGGCTGTCGCCAGCTTGCCAGATATCTTGGCGTTTCACAACGACAATCCACTGCAAAATGTCGGCCTGTCTCCGGAGAACAGCGCAAGTACATGTATGTAATTCAATCGGGAATGTTTTTGTGAGTATGTATATATTCCGTCTTCACTTCTTGTGCATTTTGGAGAACACCTGCGTCGCGTATCTTGATACTAATTATGAAGTTGTGCTCGTGTGGCAGTTTTCGTCGTCAACCTCGTGTGGCAGTTTTCGTCGTCAACCATTCGGGATTATACTCACTGTTTTTATTAGATATGTCAACATTAAATAACACCGGGCCCTTGCTAATGAATCCATTTGCGCTTTTGCTGAAATAAGCTTTGTGGTAAATTTACTTTCTCGCTGTTTTATTCCTGCTTGTCATTTGCAGTCCCGTTGGTCATTGCCCGTACGACCATCCTTGCGCAGACGGTGTTCGGGCCGTTTATCGCGCCTGTATGCGATGCCGGTGCAGCGCATTCGCGGACATTGCATCGGCCGACGGACAGTGTGTGACGTTCGCTGTGGGTAATGATCGTTGGTGCAACTGGATGAAGTTGGTCAGGACGGTTGACCACGGCCAACACAACCTCCGCGTCTTCATCCGGGAACAGAAGGTGTTCTTCGTCGCCGTTAAGGTCATTCTTCCGGGAGAAGAACTCACATTGGCACTGCCTCAAACTGACCGGAAGGAAATCATCGACGAGCATGTGAATTACGTAGCAGTGCCTATGGGTAAGTGTAAGGTACAGGCCTGCAGGGGTCAAGCATTTTACCGACGGCTTTTGTGGCAGGTTTGTTAACTTTGTTTCATGAGGCATTTCGCGATCAGTGCATGTAATCTTATTTCGTACTTTTCCGTTGCTAGTGTAAAGTATGCAATATGCATACTGCATGGTGTTGGGCATTTTCTGTGTTCTTTTAATCTTATGAGTCGAAGTTATACTTATGGCTGTACTGCGAAAAAGAGCGTAACAGTTTTCCATTTGGACCGCTGATCGGTCTTTGTTAAGAAAATTAAACCTATTTTCGAAGCCAAAAGCTCCGAGTTGTACTCGAATGCTGCTTCGTTTGTTCAGATTGTGTGAGCATCGCTGACGTGATGGATAATGGCCGCACTATAAAACGCGAGCACGATGCGAACGAAAGGCCGGTGGAAATTACGCTGAGTGTGCCTGCTTCCTGTTTCTCCCCGGCCGTACAACCTGTGGTGCAGTACGATCCGCTTGATCTTCTACCACAATCCCAGCCGCAACTCCTTGAACAAAATCAACAACCGGCATCTGCGCCACAGTCCTCGTTGCCCGTTGAACCAATTGCAAGTCAACTGCAGCAGCTCCTAGCGGCACCGGAGCCGACGTTGCGGACTTTCCAGCGAGAAGATTCTCCTGAATATCCATTCTCTTCCAACTTCCCTCCTTTTCCACCCACGGTTATAATGGCGCAGACAACTGCACTTCCGACGACTGTTAGTTGCGAGGAAAAGGCCGCTGGTGTTGCATCGCAGTCACGTGTATATTTCCTTCGCTCACGTAAGGTGCAACGCGCCAGCTTAGCGTACAAAGCCGTGGATACTTCCGATTGCGAAGCCAGTGATGAGGATTTCAAGTTATCTGCGGCTGACTGTACGATGACACGAAGTGCTTTGCAGATACGAATTAAATTCCAGATAAATTAATTCTTGCATGTTGTAGCTTCGTCCTCATCCGGATCGGATTGTTGCAGTGAATTAGAAACAGATTCGACAGAAACGGAGGAACACCATGCCAAAGGTGACCGACGTCAGCGGTAGCAGGCTGGCACGATTTGGGTGTATTTTCGGAGCATTTTTGTAGGGCGACGCTTGCGGATTCATACAACAAACGAAACGAACGGAGGAGCTGGAAAAAGAGGCAGGAAACGAAGGACGGACGGCGCCACACCGAAAATGATACGAATCAAGAGATTTTCAGGTAAGTCTTCCAAAAACTGAAAATCGTCATATGCACGAATGATAAATATAAAAGTATTTGTACAAAGGAAAATTAACTTGCTGATGATATCAGTAACCACCAGTACGGCAATAAAAGTTGTCTTCTTGGTGAATAGTGCATATAATTTTTATTATTATGTGGTGTTCCCGTTTTGGTATAACACGGTATGAAAATGCATTAGCCATAATATCGCCTTCGAGACACCAGAAGTTGCAGAACTAATGTATAAATTCATTTTATTCAGCATTAAGGTCAATGAAAACGCAGAAAACTACATTCAGTGCTAGTTTTCGGGAAGCCAGAGAGCAGCAGCTGAAGGCCGTGATTGCGGCGAATCCCTTCCAGTATTCCGCCGGAGAGCAGCGTTTGCAAGCGTATTCCACCGCTGCGGCCATGCTGCCGGCCGACGTGGTATCGCATAAGAAGCTGCCGATCGATGGACGCATGCTGCAAATGATAACGGAAAGCCGGTTGCGTCAGTTCACAGAAGCCGAAAGCAGTGATCGGATCGTTAAAATGTCTGCAGAATACGTTGCCCTGATGAAACAACTTGTTGAATTACGCGGAGGCTTGAGAAATGACGAAAGAATACGAAAACTGAAGGTGGTCGTTAAAGCTAATCCGTACCAGTATTCCTCAGCTAGTGAGCGTCGTGCAGCGTGGAGAGCGGCATGGCAGTCGTATCTGGACGAGGAGGACTGCTCTCAGGAGGCCGGGAAGTCGCATTCTGACCACTTCTCGAAATACGTGCAGAATCACTTGGACGACTATCCCAAACTGCTGGATAGCTACGATGACGCTTCCGCCGACGACAACCAGCGCGAATATATGCAGCTCATGCGAGAGATTGCGAAAATGGCGGGAAAGAATTGTGGTGATGATTTGGATGGCGTGACTAAGCAAAAACCCGTGAATGCAGCTGGTGCAAAGAAAAAAACCACCCCGCTCATCAGACCGCATCCTACTAAGAAGGGCTACCAACACGATAGATTTTTCCCCAGCTACACGTACCGTTTCGTGTGTTGGGAGTGTTCGTTGCATTTCCAGGACGAGAATTTACTGAAATTGCACAAGTTGCAGCACACTGATTCAGCCAGTGAAACTGCCGGCTCGCGGGATTGTCCAGTGTGTGACGAATCGTTCAGCAAGCTGCCGAATTTATTCAGGCATATCCTGGATCACGGAGTTCCCGCCGCGCAGATCACGCATTTTATCGCGACGGCTGACCCCAGTATCATGTGCTTCGCGGGTCCAACGGCCGCTCCCATGGATGTGCTGCCACAAAGCCACGACACACACGACGTGTGCTTCATGTACAGTTGCGGAGTGAAGTACTGCGGGCTGCGATTCTGCACGGAGACATTGTGCGATCTGCACCAACTCGGTCACAACGTGCCGGATGACTATCAGGGCGATGTTGTCTGCGTTGCATGCAACTTCCGCGCAGAGAATGCGAGGGAGTTGCTAAAACACGTCGGGCGGCATGGAGCGAAACTGAACGATCGGAAATTGTGCCGTGTGGGTGGAGAATTTATGGAGCACATGGTGGAGCATGTCCAGAATATGCACAAGGACCAATATCTTAAGTACGAAGCGTGCTTAACGCTTTCCTGTGATCAGTGCGAGAAACGGTTTCGGACGCCGGAACATATCGCCACCCATAAAAGCGTGAGTCGTAGTACAGAAGCAACCAGATTTGATTTAAATTAAAATTAAGATATATATTAACTGTGTATACGTACTTTTAAAATTCTTCTTATAGATGACACACAACAGAAAAGGCGCGCGGTGCCTGGTTTGCGGCACACCCTTCGCATCATATCACGGTTTGGTGGTTCACATAAAAAAGGAGCACAAGGCGGGCAGCGATTTCACCTGCTTCACCTGCCAGAAAAGCTACCGGACATATACGCAGTTGTCTAACCATGCGAGGAGCCACGGACAGATCCTCATTTGTGATGTGTGCGGAGCAGTGTGTCCTAATCGGAAGCGTTTGGCTTATCATCAATTAACCCACCAAGCTGACTATTCCTTCAAGTGTGATTTGTGCGGGAAGACGTTCAAGCGACATTGCAACCTGAATCAGCATAAAGTCGTCGTGCACACGGATAAAGTGCGGAAGAAGCGCAAAGCCCAGCGAGAGGAAATGCGCCGGAAGGGAGTGGTCAGCGAGTACAAATGCCCGCGACGGAGGATGCTCTACGAAGAGTTTCCGTATAAATGCGAGGAATGCCGGCTCGGTTGGATGCTGCTGGGCAATCTACAGCAGCATCAGCGGAAGAAACATTCCCACAGTGACGCCACTGTACAAAGAAGTACTACGCAGTACTGTTCTTGCAGCAGCTAAATCGGCCGAGAATGATAACGATGTCAAGCTGCCGGAGTATTAATTGCCATTGGTATAATTCTTCCGGATATTACATTGGTTTTGAAGCTTCACTTGTCTCCAGACTGCAATTTATATAAATATTGTACATATATATCTAGATCTTTCTCACTTTCTGCATAATATAATAATTTTTCTTTCGGATTGTACGAGGTCGTATGCATAAGGTGCGAATAAAAATTATTTCTACTCTACGTTTTGGCTGTATATTGATTTACAAAGTTTCCTCGTCGGTACTGGAAAAGACATCGCTGTTGGATCAGCTGATATTTCAGCTATGATGTGTTACTTTAGGAGAGATTTCCACAGCTCACAGGGTCAACAATTACGTGCTATTGGGTTATGAACTTACGACATTGCTTCTCAAAAAATTTTATGCAGAAATTAGTAATCGCCTGTGATTCGAAGGTAACTAAAAACACTGACGCTTTATTTTTTCGTTAAAACTGGCGGCATTTCCGGTGTTACCGCACCTTTTTTCCGGTGTTTAGTACCTTCTTAAGTTCTTATAAAGATTTTTACCGTGTTCGACTGTTAATTATGGCGGCAGCCTGCCTCCATCAGGTGGCGCTTAGGATAGTTTCGATTCTGGGATTTTCCAGCACACCGCACACGCTCGTTTGTTTGTGTCGTTTCATCTCGTTTGTTTACTTCACTTTGCTGACTTCGTCATTCATGAAAAATGCGAATTTTGGTTTTTGGAGTTAAAAATTTGAAAACTTCAAATTTTTGTCCTTGTGTTCCGTACAGTTGATGAAAGTAAAACATGCAAATGTCCTCATAGTGGCAGCTGCAATCTGTTTTTCAGTGTACCACTCTACATTTTGCTTTTACTTTTAGCTTTCATCTTCGGATTTGAGATTTCATCTGTCCAAAAATGAGCCTTGCTCGATTATTGAGCAGATCTGTATCGAACTGCACGCGAGGGTTTGAATGTGGAGTATCTTCTTATCTCGTTACCCATTCATCTCGTCAATGGCATTCTAGTGCATTTCTCCAAAATGATTGTGTTACGAAGGGATCATTCCGTGGTGCGTTCATCCCTTCCATTTTCGCCGTTCGCCACAAATCGGATAAGGCTGCGGACCGGCAACCGCCCGCCTCGACGGCCAGTGAAGTGAACCGTGTTTTTGAAGAAGAAGCGGACAAACTCCCTCCACCCCCTGCAAAACCCTTCGAGCCCGGCGTGAAAGCGGATCCCCAGCGGATGGCCCGGATGATGCATCCGCGCTGGGAAGAGGCGTCCGCCGACACCGGCGGCTACATTAAACTGGATGATATTGGGTTTGACGAGCGGGACGTGGACGCCAAGAGCCGCGAGTTACTGTCCAAGGATGAGCGGCTGAAGAAGTGGGATCCCAAGGATACGGGCCGACAGGATGAACTCCCGTACGGGTTGCTCAAGAAAAAACAGGAGAAGGAAAAACAGTCAGAAAAAGATAGCGGAAAAGACGAGAAAACGGAGAAATCGGAAGCGCCCGAAAAGAAAAAGGATGGAAAAATTCAGGAGCGGGAAGAGGAAGGGAAAAGTGGGAAGAAAAATAAACAGGAAGAGGAATCCGTGTCGAAAAAATCCGGGAAAAATGCGCGGCATCAGGAGAATGATGGAGAAGACGATGAGAAAAATGGGGAGCGTGATGAAGTGCAAAATCAGTCAACTGTGAAAAAGGAAGGAAAAAGTGGGAAGAAAAAGGAAGAGGAGGAGAAGTCGTCGTCCAAAAAATCGGGGAAAAATATGCGGCAGCAGGAGAACGATGGGGAAGACGATGAAGAAAATCAAGTGAATGATAAAGTGAAAAATCAGTCAATGGCGAAAAAGGAGGCGGAAAAAGGGAAGAAAAATAAACATGATGAACCATCGACGTCCAAAAAATCCCGGAAAAATGAACGGCAGGAGGAAGATGATGAGGACAATATTGAAGAAAAGAAGGATGAAGCGGATGCGAAGCGGTCGCCGGCGCAGAGCACCCAGCAGACGGTGTTGTGGGAGAGCTCGAGGCGCAGCACATCGGGCGCTCAGTCTAGTTCCGACGGCGGCGGCATGGGCCAGCTGACGGAGCAGCTGCTGGACCGGGATGAGGCGGATGCGCGGACGGAGCGGCAGCTGGCGGAGGAGCAGGAGGAGGGGCGGGAGAAGTGGAAGGAGAAAGAGAACGAGCAGGGCGCCGGCCGGCAGCGCAAGGAGTGATTGCTTTGTGCTTTATCGGGAATTTTACTGATTACTGTACATATTTTTTTAATGATACGATATCAATTTATTCTTACAGTTCTGTGTTTAGTGACTGATTTGTAAGAAAGCGGAATTTGCTGTGCATAAGACACATTCCAGATGCCGACTGGAGTGGCTGGCGGTGTATAGAATATTTTGACTAGCAATTTGATTAAAGAATAGATTTTTCTCGTACAGGAGCGTATCATGCGCTGTGTATGCGATAAAAAAGTCATACCCTTATGTAATCAGAATTCACGATCTTCTTAATTCATTGTAAGAAACAGCACAATAAATACTGAGTAACAAAACAGGAAATTCGGTAGCCATCACATGAGCGCAGATGCCGGCAATCACAATATCCGATTTCTCTCCACGCTGCCAAGCACAAATCCGAAAATTCAAGAAATCCCCCACACATCGGATGTTTTTGAAAACTAATCAATTCACCCTCGTGTTAGTTAAAGGATCCACTAGAAGAAGATACCGGATGACTCTTAGCGCTTTGCACATTTGCGTCACTCTGGGAATGCTTCTTCCGTTGATGCTGCTGCAGATTACCCAGCAGCATCCAGCCGAGCCGGCATTCTTCGCATTTATAAGGGAATTCTTCGTAGCGCATCTTCTGCCGCGGGCACTTGTAGTCGCTGACCACGCCCATCCGGCGCAGTTCGTCCCGTTTGGCTTTGCGCTGCTTCCGCACCTTATCCGTGTGAACCACCATTTTATGCTGACCGAGGTTGCTGGATCTCTTAAAGGACTTTCCGCACAAATCACATTTGAAGGAATAGTCCGACCGGTGAGTTATCTGATGTCGATCCAGGTTGATCTTAAGGCGGAACACGGAGCCACAAGTGTCGCAGACATGGACCTCCTTATGCGTTCTCGCGTGACTATATAAGGCGACATATTTTCGGTAGCTTTTCTTGCAGACCATACATGTGAGACCCTCTTTATGCTCCTGTTTTGTGTGCGCGTACAGTTGGTGGGAATTTGGGAACTGTTTAGCGCAGACCAGACATCTAAATCCTTGTATATTTTTGTGTGCATACTAAAAACACAAAAACAGCTATTCAGAAACGACGTGCAGAAAACAAGATCGTATCACCTTCGCGCTGCGAATTCCGCGATAACAATTTGCAGAACGAACTGCAAAACACCTGGTGGCACTTACAAGTTTATGCGTGGCGAGATGGATAGGCGTCCGAAGTCGTTTCTCACACTGGTCGCAGGAAACAGCCAGACGAGCTTCATACTGGAGATATGCTTCCTTGTGCATATACTGGACATGCTGGGCCATATGCTCCACAAATTCTCCACACATACGGCACAGTTTCCGATCGTTGACTTTCGCTGCATGTCGACCGACGTGATTCAGCAAATCCCTCGCATTTTCGGCTTGGAAACTGCACGCAGCACAGAAAACATCGCCTTGGTAATTATCTGGCACGTTGTGACTGAGTTGGTGCAGATCGCACAATGACTCCGTGCAGAATCGCAGTCCACAATACTTCACTCCGCAACTGTACATGAAGCAAGTTTCATGCGCGTCATGGTTTTGCGCCAGCACATCCATCGGAGCTGCCGTTTTGGATGCGAAGCTCAAGATGTTGGGATCAGCAGTCGGGATGTAATGAGTAATCTGCGCGGCTTTGACACTGTGGTCCAGAACGTGTAGTAATAAACTGGTCAGCTTGTCGAACGATCGCTCACACACTGGACAATCACGAGAGCCGGCAGCTTCCCCGGATGAATCAGTATGCTGTAATTCATGCAATTTCAATAAATTTTCGTCCTTGAAATGCACAGAGCACTCCCAACACACGAAACGGTAAATGTAGCTGGGGAAAAACGTGTCGTGTTGATAGCCCTTCTTCTTTGGACGCGGTCTGGTCAGCACGAGCTTTTTGCCGGTGGCAGCGTTTGCATCAGCCGCATCCCCATCTTTCTGCTGATTTAAGCTATCTACATCGCCACCGTAATCTTTTCCGGCCAACTTCACGATCACCTGCAGGAGCTGCATATATTCGCGTTCTTTATCATCGGCGACAGCGTCGTTGTAGCGATCCAACAGTCTGGGATAATCGTCCAACTGCAACTGCACGTATTTCCGCAGTTTTATAAAATTTTCCTCCGGCTTGTCAACGTCAGCATCCTCATCCATATACGACTGGCATGCCACCTTCCAAGCCACACGGCACTCACTTGCTGATGAAAACTGGAAGGGATTAACTTGAATAACCGCCTTCAATTTCCTGATATTTTCATCTGTTTTCGAGCGACCGCGTAGTTCAACAAGTTGCTTCATCAAAGCAATGTATTCTGTAGGCAATCCAACGGTCCGATTGCTGTTTTCAGCTTTTTCGAATTCACGCAGCCGGCTCTGTGTGTTCGTGCGCAGTAACTGTCCATCGATCGCCAGCTTCTTCGTCCGTGAAAGTAAGTCTGGCGACAACATATCCGCAGCGGCGGAATACGCTTGCCAGCGTTGCTCTCCAGCGGGATACTGGAAGGGATTCACCGCGATCACGGCCTTCACTTGCTGACATATCGATTCTACAAAAGAGTCAGTCCCGCTATATTCCACGTCTGCTTTAACGAGGATCAAACGATTTTTCTAAGACCCACCGAAGTGTTTTGCGGTGCGTTTCCCTTTCGGTGTGGTACCGTTCGTCTTGCGTTTTCCTCTTACCTTCCCACCTGCTGGATTCGTTTGTTTGGCAGGCCGCGTTCGCAAGCGCCGCTCTGCAAAAATGTTCAGAGATAAAGACATCAATCCTACATCAGTCCCATCGCAAAAGCCTGATTACCTTTCGCGCGGTTTTGTGCCGTTTCCGTCAAATCTGACTCTGATTCACTGCAGCGGTCCGATGCGGAAGAGGACGAATCTACATTCAACAACACAGAAAACCGGTAGAATTAAATCTGTACTTCATGCAAGTAAAGCATTTTAAGTCGTCGTACAGGCATCTGCGGATAACTGAAAATTATCATCATCGGTTGCGCTGTCAAAAGCATCTGGGTCGTTGTACGGCGTGCTACCGCTTTTCCCATTGCGTGAGCGAAGGGAATATGAACGTTTCGGCAGAACAGCGGCTTCGCTTTCCCCTTCACTTTTATTCGGCTGAAGGGCGACTTCTTCCGCCATCGCATCCATCGGCTGAGATGCAGGAAAGGAGGAGGGGAACGGATATTCGGGAGAATCTTCTCTATGGAAAGTGCTCAACGCCGGCTGTGCGTCAGATACTTCCTGATTTGGTTCAAGTGGGAGCGGCTGGGATAGTGGTAAGAGATCAAGAGGATCAGGCTGCGCCAAAGGTTGCGCGGCCGCGGAAAAAGAGGTAGCCGGCACACATAGCAGAATTTCCGCCGACGATCCGTTCGCATCGTCCTCGCACTTAATACTGCAGCCATCATCAGTACCGCCGCTCACACAATCTAAAGACATAAGAAAACATAAGAAAACGAGAAAACAGTGTTCAAAACACGAATGCGAGCACGCATAGTTGATACTCCACACCATACTTGAATAAGAAGATTTTCGAAATGAAACACACCACAAAATAATGCAAAAATCAGATATAAACAAAATCAGCTCAGCACAAATCAGACGACTAAAATCATAAGCAAATACAAGCAAAAGGATATAAGCAAAAATCAGATGATTCACACCTGCCAGGTTTCGAGGCTGCGGGCCTAAGCTTACCCATGGGTGCACAGTGCAAGTCGTTGTCGTGGATTTCCTTCCGGTCATGCTTATACAGCGTCAGCGTGAGTTCTTCGCCGGGAAGAATGACCTTGACGGCGACAAAGAGGACTTTGTGTTGGCGGATGAAGACGCGGAGATTGTGCTGGCCGTGGTCAACCGTCCTGACCAACTTCATCCAGTTGCACCAACGATCGTTCTCCAGACTGAACGTCACACACTGCCCGTCTGAAGACGAGAATGTCCGCGAATGCGCTACACCGGCATCGCATACAGGTGCGATAAATGGTCCGAATACTGTCTGCGCAAGGATGGCCGTTCGTGCCACAACCGATGGACCTGTAAAATTTTACCGCCTTGTCAAACTGCTACGGAAAAGAAAACGCCAGCTGAAAATTTAAATGGTAAACACAAAACTGTACAAAACAGGGATAGAAGTACAGATTACCACACAAACGATAAACAACAATTCTACCAGCTTTTTTCAGACAACCACAGTGGAATAAACACCGGTATAAAAATATAAACGACAAAAAGAAGGAGCAGGAGTATTTCTAAAGCAACGGTTTAACCGATTAATTTGATTCTTAAAATATAAGCAACGGGTTAAATCACTTCAATGCAGAGCTGTCAATCTGCGCTAACATGAATATACAGTGTACCGAGCGAACATGCATATATGGGGGAAAGTACGGTAATTAAACTATTTTTAAAGAAAAACTGCAAATATCGCACAAAGGCGAAATAATTTTACAAAAAGTTAAAAATAAAAAGTTCACGAAAAACGAACACATCAACAGTATTCACAGCAAATCAGCGAGAGCAGCTGACTCCAACAGGTACTGCACTAACAATTTAACGCTTACCACGACAAGTGCTGTTATCCGTAGGCTGCAACACATTCTGGTGTTGGTCGTCATTATGGAAGGCCAGCACATCTGGCAAACTAGCAAAGGCCAGCGGGAGACTGTATCCGTCCTGGACGAGCACTGCGTGCTGCCAGCACGGCTCTGGCAGGAAGCACTGACACTTCTCGCAATCTGCAAGGTAACATGATAACATCGAGATCGCAACGTTAATCAATCGACACATGCAAGCACTACGCAGTACGCACTATGCAGAATTGACGCACATCTGCAGCCACTGCAACACTGCAGCGACATCACAGGCGGTTCTCAATTTAATACTGATCTTTTTTCCAGTAATCTATCTTTTTTTATGCAATAATGATGATATGTATGTCTAACGAACGGACGAAGAGATACTCACAAAGACTGTCGTGAAAACTCTCCCCGTCAGGCAAGAGTGGCAACGCACTCGAACTGACTTGCATACTTCGGAATTCAGCACAATGCTAACGGAGTAGTAGAGACGAAACGGTAGATTTGAAAAAAAAACCGAAACCTGCGGAAAATATCAACAAATACGCGATAAGATCCAACGAATGGAATAAACAGCGACTCTGAAATCTGCAGAAATGACTGAGAAATCTGAAATTCCACTAAACTACTAAAGTCTAATAAAAAGTCTGCAGAGAAACACGTCAAGCAAGAATAAGATTGTTATGGATGCGTACTAGCCTGCCGCCCAGACTGACGAGTACGTTAATAACCTACACAAAAAGTGCGGTAATAAAAAGCCGCTGTGCGTTGTGTCATTTTGAATCAGCTGTGATTTGCCTCTGATTTGAGAATTTTCAATGCAGTTTGAGTTCTTCCATTGTGATACTCGTCAGCAGTTTTTTGTTCACGCAGCTGGCATCCGCAGATTAAGACGTTAAGGTGAAGATTACTTTTAACAGCTGACGGTAGTCTCTTGTTGTGTACTCAGCTCATTTCTGGCTAATCTGCACAGGCACGAAGACACGGACCACGGAGTTCGCGATGCTGTTCTGCGGCCGTAAACACAGTGTGAGCGCATGGAACGCCGTGGACGTCCGCATGAAGTCGAAGAAATTGAAGCACGGCCATGTCATCAACAAGGCCAAAGGCGGCCTGATCATTGACTTTGGATGCGACAAACAGCGTGCCAAATTCATCAAATACGAGCGCATTTCCCACTGCAACTTTTCCCGAGCGACGCACGAAGCGGAAGTCCTGCTGCAGTCGCCAACCTCGGGCGCCTGGATCTGGTACCCGGGGCAGGTGATCACTATGGGCGAGTACCGTCCGGACTATGCGCAGTTGGTGGAAGTGCAGCTGCCGGACCGCACTGTCCGCGAGCTCTTCCCCATGGAGCAGGTACGCCAACCGCCCACGGGCGAGGATTTACGGGGGGAGCTGTGTGTGTGGGAGGATCATTATCTTATCCGTTCATGTAAGCTGCCCGGCGTCGGCTGGGCATGGGAATCGCACCCGCTGAAAGAAGTGTTCAAGCGCGAAGTGAACAAACGGTTTGGAGTGGTGTGCACGAATCTGAGCGGTTCAGCGGTGTATTATCTGCAGGACCACGGTTGGCCAGTGAAAATGACGAAAATGGTACGTTCAACGTTTTTCACGTTCCTAACTAACTTCCTGACAAGTTCCTGTCATCCGGTGCATTGCTAGTGGCGACAGTTGAAATTTTGCGGTCGTAGTGTAATTTGCTGGTACATGTTTTCTTGCTGCAACGTATTAGTAAATCTCACTGCATGTGGGTCGTAAACGTACGTAAGCACAGGAAAGAACTTTTGCTGTTTTTATCTCTTAACACTTACTGTAAGCCGAAACAAAGTAACATTTTCAAGAAGAATCGCAGAATTCAAGTAAATAGCTTTGTGAATTGTGAGCCTTTGAATGGAGATGCCTACTGTTGAGATAGCGATACTTATTTAAAAGGGAATTAATAAAAAATTATCAAAAAGCAGGAGAATACGTACATGGTAGGTAGAGCGGTAATACGCTCTGAGACAACGGAAAATAATTTGTAACGTGGGTTTTTTTTTCAGAAAGAAGTTTACTGCTGGGCGAAGAAAGAGGAGGCGGGTGGTTTCAACTCAGCCGAATCGCGCTGGGTATTTGACCAGAATCGTCAAATGAGGAGCAACCAAACCAGTGGTCAGCGAAAAAGCGGAAAACGTCGTTGGTGGTTACCAGCTAAGTTGTTGGTGGAGATCTTCCAGTCGCTGGACTCCATCGAGCGCTTCCGCTGCCGGCGCGTCTGTTCCTTGTGGAACAGAATCCTCGCTCGGGAAGCCAACTTCCCGGATGTGTGCCTGTCCGCAAGAGACGGCGCTTACAGTCAAATGCATTTACTGGAGGAAGACGGAGCATTCTGGGTGGCGGCTGGGCTGCTGAAGTGTCTCAACAGCCGCACCCGGGTGGTGGTTGTCACGGGCCTGAACATGCAGCGATGCACGGATTTGGCCAAGCTTATCCAGCACATCCGCAACGCCAGCCAACTGCCGACGCTGGTGTTTTGCGAGTGCAGTTACGGTAGTGCGGGCGATGGTTTTCTCGACTACCAACTGGACGATGTAGGTGAGCTGAAGTGGATAGTGGCCGAAGTGGCTGAGCAGATGTTGTTGATGCTGTCGTGCTGTGACCGAATCCTGTGGAAGGAGTGCACTATCGTCGATTACAACCTGACGGTGCCGGTAGCGCAGCTTCCCATCGGCGCCCTTTCGTTCATGCCGTTGGAGCGGCAACTGTGGGAATTCGTTAAAGCTGCCGCCGCTGAGTCGTCTGACGGAAATGATCGATCAGTGGATGAGTGACTGAAAAGGAAAGGTACGTTCTTGCGTTCCTGGGCTTTTCTGTCCATCATGTCATCAAGGAGAAAGGGATAGTGACGGTTGCTATTCCTGCGCAGGGTTTAAAGGACTACGAGAGCGTATTCCGCGGTCGTTCGCGCACACTGCCATCTTCGGGAATAGACGGTGACACAAAAATCCCAGTTTGGATGTCAGGAAACTGACTACACTGACCTCCAACGGCTTGCAAAAAGGAATGAGTAGAAAAGGAATAGGCGCTGTTAAGGCAAACGTGCTGTGAGCGCAGGCGTACATGCGTACACCCTCGCTTTGGCAGTCTGTTGTGTGTTCATTGCGCGCCCGCCTTACGCGTGGCGAAAGCATGGTGTTCTGCGCGCACCCGCACTGTGTGGCGGCTACGTGCGCATTTTTCCACGCTTGCTGCAGTCAGCAATGCGGAGTTGCCCACGAGGAAATTCTATCGAATTTAGTCTTGTTATAAATTCCTAGCAGTCACGCCATTTCTCGCTTTCTGTAGCGTAGGCGCTTTTATAGCACTGCCAGGCTTTTTGGTAGGCAGAATTCCGTCAATTCTGTTCCTACGCGTGAACCTTCATCAGGTCCACGCTCATATGGTAGCAAGAGTCGTGTTTCTCCAGGATAATCTGAGAGTTTTCCCGTCCAATTGACGAGGTGAGGAAGAAGTTTCCGCGAGAAAGGGCTCGCGTACGGTTTGGTGGCGAAGGGAGCGTTTGGATCTCGACAGCAGATCAGCACCAGTGTGTCTCTACTGAGTAGAGCACGCTGTACTGTTCTGACGCGATCAAAGCTACTGAAGTAGCTTTGATTGGAGGGGCACAAGCGCCGAGAAAGATCGCCGCAAGAGGCAGAAGCCCGAAGGGGGGCACGAGTGGGCAAGCCACTTTTGGCTGTCGGGTGTGGAGTTTTCAGGTGCGTCTCTACTGAGTAGAGCGCACACACATTATACGCGCTCCCCCAAAAAGGAGGTCGAGCGCCCCTGTCGTTGCTAACGTCAAGGCACGACAGAAGACCCGCAGCCAGCAAGTCTTTTGGTCGACGCACCGCTGCGTCCTGCTGAAACGAAGCAGAAGGGGTTAGCGGCTGGCCCAGGAGAAGTCAGCTTAATCGCTGGAGGATCGCTGGAGGACGTGGAAACGCGCGGAGGATTCCTATCCGGATTCTGGAATCCAAAAGGTCAGAAATCCGTTATTAATTTTTAGATTGGCTGATAGGTAAAATCCTCAATTGTCATTCGTCGGTTCTGAGCTGAGCAGAAAAGTAGGCGGTACTTTTGCGCACGGCGCACTAGTGAAAATTTTCGATTTTGGTCGTGACGTCACTCTGCCCTCTAATTTGAAAAACAACGTTTCTGATTGGCCAGTTATTCGCACTGTGATTGGCGCAGTAGCGTAGCTAAAGTTAGCTAGGATATTAGCCAATTAAAAGTTGAGATTTTGCCAGGAGGCGGAGTTTTTGCGCACGGCACTCAAGATCGTGACGTAGCCAGCCAAGAAAATTTTCTGAACTGACTGACGAGAAGTTGACCTTTACCAGAAAATTTGACGAGAAGGATGACCTTTAATAAAAGTTGAAAGCTGAATAAATAACGTTTATTTTAAGGAAATCTGAGTTGATTTCTCAGTAAAATCCAAAAATTTTCTTAGGTTAAACGTTTTTGACCGAAATCGATCGTGACCTTTAAACGGAAAAAGTTCTGAAGAGAAAGTGACCTTTAACGTGACGGAGTAAGCTATTAGGCTGAAACAGTGGAAGTGACCTTTAAAAGGGACTTAGTTAAATTTTTTCAACGAAAAAGTGACCTTTAGAAAAGACTTAGCTCTTTTGGAGGCAGAGTGACCTTTAATAAAGTTGAGCTGATACAGAAGAGAAGGTGACCTTTAGGACAGCAACTGTTTCTGTTTACGTGTAAAGGGGCTTACATAGCTTTAACTAACACACGTGTCAGAAACATTATTAGCATCGTCCAAAGTTATCCGATCATCAACGGAACCCGAAGACATGGATAAAGAAACAGACGGTAAAGAACCGGTCTCGTCGGGTAGTCAGAGAGAACGGTCTCGGGGGTTGGAAAACCCTTACGAAGTGAAACGACAGCCGTATACACGGCCAGTCGCACACGAAAGAGCAACTCGAGCTCAACTGGCCTTTGGGAGGAAGGACACCAGAGGCTCAGAAGCCACTTACCAAACGGCTCTGAGGGAAACCCAGAATGAAAGTTCGAGCGACGGAAACGGAGAAAGCTCCGGGCGACATGCCGGAGATAACACGGTAGACCAGTCAAAGGTCACCGATGAGAGAATGGCAGATGACGGATACAATCAGGCAGACCTGACAGCCGAGACCGGAGGAATGGCACGGTCGGCCGAAGTGGTCAAAGAAGAAAACGCGGATTCAGTCGAGAAGGGAAATGACGAAGTCAGTCAAAAGGTCACCGAAGGGGGTGATGCCGTCAACAGCAATCAGCTGTCAGACGAGGAAAAGGCCGACCAGGATGACCTTTCGGATAACTCACTGTTTTCGAAAGAGTTGCTGGATGAGAATGGTACCAGCCCTATGTCAAATGAGAAGTTTTACACCGACGACGAAGATGAGACGACGGTACAGATGTCATTCCACACTGCAATGAAGCAAGCTGACCTGGCAGGTGGAATAATAAAAATGACCTCCAAAGAAAAACCGGAGGAGACCTTCGAGGGAACGGCGTCAGGAAGGGCTGACAATGGAAGGTCACCGACACCTCCCACATCGAATGAAGCGAAACAGCGGATCAGAGATCTAGAAAAGCTTCTAGATGAAAAGGAAGAGCAAGCATTTGCTGCCGCACGAGAACAACGAAACAAAACTATTGAAGTTGAAGCAAGAGTATTCCAATTGGAACAGGAAAAGGTCACGCTGGAAGAAGAAGCAACACAATGGAAGATCAAATACGTTGCCCAGAGACAAGCTGCAGAAGAGCTGAGGAAAATGGTAGACGATAAGGATATGGAAGGAATCCTCGCAGCAGAGGACCTCAACAACAGTTTCTCCGAAGAATCAGCCGAAAAGTCACGGGAGATAGCAGAACTGAAAAATGAGCGTGACCTTTTGCAGTCAAAGGTCAAAGAGGCCGAGAAAAAGCGTGACGAAAGTTTAGCAAATGCGACAAAGTTCACCGTAAAGATATCCAGTCTGACAGCAGACATCACAAAATTAAAGGATGACCTCAAATTGCGAGAAGAGAGCATTAAGACGCTGCAGACGGAACTACAAGAAAGGAAGAGGAAACAAAGTGAAGCAGAGAGCCAGAGAGATCAAGCCGCACAGAAGCTTCTCGAGCTGGCAGAGACGACAAAAAACGAAAGCAAAAGACTGAACGACGAAATCGAAAGTCAAAAGAAAGAAGTAAAGAAATGGTCAACCTCGGCACAACAGAGTGACGAACGGGTCACTGTGCTAGAGACTCAGAATAGAGAAGGGCAATTGAAGATTGAAAACCAAAAAGAGGAAATCACTAAACTAAGCAATGAAATGGTAGGAATGGCCACCACAATAATGGAAAAGGATGATAAAATTAATGAGCTGGAAGCCCAATTGAAGACAGTCGAAGAGGAATGCGGAGCGAGAGGAAGGACCCTCATATCTCGGGCGGACCAAATCACTCGACTGCAAGCAGAAGCGGAAATTCTGAAGGAAGCAAAGAAGGACCTCGATAAGACCCTCGATCAAAGGGCAAGCACAATTATCGAGCAGATGAAAAAGGTCACCGAAGCAAACGAGAGTTACGAGAAGCTAAGAAAGGATGCAAATGATTTGGTCAAGGAATACCGACAGATAGACTCGTTGAACAAAACGCTCCAAGAGGAAATCAAAGCGCTTAAAACTCAGCAAAAGCAAAGAAGAGGAAACAACTAAACAGCACTTAAAGGAGCCGAAACGGATAGAGTCTCCGCCCCTGGATACGGTGAAGTCCACGGTCGAAGGCAGCTTCCATTTCAAGCACCTAAAAAGACTGGAATGGGCAGAACCGACGACCACGATAAAGAAAAGGTCAAAAGGAAGACACCGAGTCGGCGAAGGTGCACTCAGGACCGAGCGGCGGGAGTAACTCAAAACAGCAAAAAATACGCGATGATATGCCAGAGAAACCATCGTCTATAAATCCGACTACCGCCTAGATGATCGGGAAGACCACGAGATCGCCAAAACGAGCAGGAAAGGGTAGCTCGTGAAGAAGAGAGGCGAGAAGAGAACACCGCGCGGAATACCACGCTGAAGCACAGCGACTCCGTCGCGAAGAAAGGAATTCAGAGGATCATGAGAGCCATGTCCCGGAAATCCGCACTGATTGACTTCAATGGCAACCGAGAAGCCTTACTCGGTTGGATCCGTCAGGTCAAGGAGACTCAGAAGACGTATGACCTTTCTGATGCAGCAATGATGCTGGAAGTCGCCAACGCAGTCAAAGGGACGCGAAGGCTTGGTTTGATGCGGAAAGAGAAATCGACGATGAGGAAGAGGCAGACGAACTAACCGTCGATGAATGGATGACGAAGTTCAAAGAACATTTTGGCGATCGTGACGAAGGGGTCAACGCCTTAAGGGAAGCTATGACAAGAAAGTTTGAGACCGGCAAGGAAACGCTTGATCAATTTTATCAAGCGATCATGCGCTTCAAATCGAAACGGGTCATCACAGAAAAGCAGGCCATCGGATTTCTCATCCAAGGATGTAAAAACGACAGTGACCTTTATAAGGCACTTCGAGCACAAAAATTCCATAACCCCATGGACATCAAGGAATTCTTCCGCACATGGTCGACCGGAGAAGAAAAGTATAAGGTCACGAGAGGTAACCGAACCCAAGATGACTGCGTTATAATTCGATCAGGTCAGATCGAAGAAGTCGCGAATGGGCGACAAAACCAGTCATGCCCGGCGCCGGTGCCAGGATACAATATGGAATTCCCGCCTCTAGGCACTCAAGAAGTGACCTTTGGCAACGGTCGAAATGAAGGTCAAGTATCGTACGCGACGATCGCGGCGATACAAACAGCTGTTCAAGAAGTAGCCAAGCCTGCGATCGCGGCGATCCAAGCATCAGCTCAGCAAGCGGCAAGGCCGAAACAGAATCCACAAGGAAACGTGCGCGAAACGCCCTGAATGGAGGGCTTGGCGGTCAAGGAATGGCTCAGGTAAATCCAGGCTTCGCTGGCCAGGGATTTAATGGTGGCGGAAGAAACCAGGGAAACTTCCGACCGAACCGAGGACAGGGAAATCAAGGACCACGATACGGGTCGCGAATGGAGCGCCTGTTCACCATGATCGACGGATGGGTGGTCAATAACGCGCTGACATGCCAGAACTGCATGTACGGCAACCACTACACACAAGCGTGTTCGTTCGCGGGAACACCGTGGAATCAGAACCCCAACCGGGTCGTGTATGAAGAATGGTTGATGCTGCGTAACAACCATGGCGGATGGCGCAACGCAATGGCAAATGGCTATGTGCCACAATCACGCCAAGGCGGACGGTACGCTGGTCAAGGTGGCCAAGGGAACTTCGCCGGTCAAGGTGGCCAGGCCAACTACAACAATCAAGGAGGCCAGGGCAATTTTGGCGGCCAAGGGAATTTCGCTGGTCAAGGTGGCCAGTGGAACAACGCTGGTCAAGGTGGCCAGTGGAACAACGGAGGTCAAGGCGGCCAGGATAACTTCGGAGGCCAAGGCAACTTCGCCGGTCAAGGTGGCCAAGGCGGAGGAAACGGCGGATACGGCCCGGTTAGAGGCGGCTTCCGAGGCAGAGGCAGAGGCCGTGGCGGCAATCGCGGAAATTACGGCGGTGGCCAATGGAATGGTGGTGGTCAAGGTGGCCAATGGAACGGTGCTGGTCAAGGAGGCCAGTGGAATAATGGTGGTCAAGGTGGCCAGAATTTTGCCGGTCAAGGTGGCCAGGGCAATTTCGCCGGTCAAGGTGGCCAGGGCGACTTCGGCGGGCAGCAAGGCGGCTTCGTCGGTGGGAACCAGAACGGTTTCGGTCAGCAAGGCGGAGGCTTTAATTTCGCCCCGGCGAATGGTGCCGGTCAGGCGCAAGGTGCGCCGGTTCAGGGAATGGCCCAGGGAAACGTTCATGGTCAGTAGGCGCCGGTGAGCCTACTGATCGTCCGGAACCGAAACCACCGGATATAGAGGAGCAAGGTGCTCCGCTGCAGGCAAGGACCGCAGCGAGAAAGGGATGCTGCGAAAGTAACGCAAAGACCCGGAAAAGAAATCCGAGGATTCGAGAAAGTAACTCGAAATCGAGCGAAGGGGCTCGTAAAGGCCAAGAGAAGGGTTTAAAAAGATTGCCGCAAGGACGGAAGAATTTGACCGAAAGGTCACCGCAGAAAGTAACTGCGGGAAGTCAAGAAAGTAACTTGACTCAACCGGGGCCGACCGAAAGGTCACCGCAGAAAGTAACTGCGGGGAACAGGGTTGACGGAAGGGCCTCAACTCTGCATCCGGGACAGCAGAAAGTAACTGCAAATCAAGAAAGTCACGAAAGTAACGTGACGCTGCAAGGACAGCAGACCCAAAGGTCACCGCAGAAAGTAACTGCGAGCAAAGGTCACGAAAGTAACGTGACGCTGCAAGGACAGCAGACCCAAAGGTCACCACAACAAACGGAGAGTTTAACGACGAGGAGAAAGAAACTCTTCGCGAATGCAGTAGCAAAGCTGAAAGGCGGATCATCAGCAGAAGAATATGACGAAGTTCACCACTCGAAGTTCCGAGAGCATATGAAGAAAGTAATCCGAGAAAACGCTGCCGAAGGTCACGGAAAGGCCGTGCCAGCGCAAGGAGCGCAAGAGACCGAAAGGTCACCTAAAGAGAGAGCTGAAGAAGTGAAAGGTCACGAGGGACAGCCAGTGCAACAGACTCAGGAGTCACTGAAAGAGAAAGGTCACGGTGAAGTCGCCGATGAACCGAAAGGTCAAGAAAGTAACTTGACTCTGCGAATGGCGCAGCAAACAGTGAAACAGAGCGAAGGGGCACAGCAAGTCTCAGATGACTCTCTCGATGAGGCAAACACTCTACAACAGAAGATGGAGTGGCAAAAAGTCGCTTACAGGCCGAATGGACGGCACGGTATGTGGAAACCAGTTCCTCCGCCACAAAGGTCACCGCAAGACGTGAGAATTCCCAGAGAAGCTTACTGGGAAGAAAGAGAAACAAGATTGGCGGATGAGAAAGCATCTCGAGGAAATGGTAAAAGCTTCACAACCGAAAGTTCAAGAGTACTGGAAAGAGAAGAACCAATGTGACGAAAATAACCGTCAGTTTCGAGAGCGGATTGAGAAGGGTGAATTACCGCCTCAGTATGGTGAGAAAGTGCCTTTACAAAGGTCACTAAATGGTGGATTTTTCATGTCAAGACCGGAAAGGTCACCGGACTTAGCGCAAACTCCGCAGAAGGAGAAGTCGTATGACATGACAGAAGCAATCCGGAATGACAACGAAAGGTCACCGCCAAGAACTGACGGATTGTCATCTCAAATCGATCCAACTCGCACGAATAACGAAATTGCGAAGAAAATTACAGATTGGATGAAAGAAAACGACCATAAGATGGTTGTGTACGAAAGGTCACCAGAGAAGAAGAGTGAAGATGACGAGATGACCTTTGCGGATGAAATTACGCAAGAGATAATGGCAAAGTTGCAAGAAAAACCGTCCAAAGATGTGCGCAATGAAAAGTCACAATACGAAGTTATTGCGCAAGTGATAAAAGGTCACGAGAACGCACAAGAGAAGGGTTTGACGTGCGAAGTGGCAAAGGTCACGGGTAAAGAAAACGCTGCGAAGGAGCAAGCGAATATCTTACCGAAGTCAAAAAGGATCGAAAAGTTCTCAGATGTGCGACCCGACGTACCGAAACGGATAGATCGTTGGAGCTCAAAAGGTCTGATAGAGAGCAAGCACGCTGCACCAATCCCAGTCAAGTGTAGAATAAGAGTCTTGAAACTCGAAGATGGAAACTTACCGAAACGGATCGAAGCTTATACACATGAAGTCAAAATTGGGAATAAAAAGGTCATGGCAATGCTTGACACTGGCGCAGAGACGTCTTTGATTTGTCAACAGTTCTGTGAAAGGAATGGCCTCCAGACTGTAAGACTACCACCGAAAAAGAAGGTGATGATCAAAGGGATCAGCGGAACGTCAGGCTTCGAAGTAACGCACTACTGCGTAGCACCAGTGACCTTAAGAAGGAAAACGAGTCAACACTCGTTCTACGTCAGACCAGCGTCAGACGACGTCCAAGTCCTGCTGGGATTCGACTTCCTCGCAAAGAAATTCGTCCTGATAGACGGACACGACGAGGAAGAACGAGAAACTGAAGCCGAAGATGACGAGCCGAAATCCTCTGCAAAAGTCAATGCAGGAAAGGTCACCGAACTTCAACAAAGAAATAATTCGGGGCAAACGGCTATCCCAGTACCAGAGGCACAGGGATCGAAAGATAATAAACAAAACGAGAACGGTGAAAATCTAATCCCAGTACCAGAGGCACAGGGATTAGAAAATGCTGAAAAAGCAAAAGGTCACCGAAGTCTAAAGGAAATCAAAGGTCACCAACGATGAAACAAATCAAGATAATGCAAGCAGAAGCACTGATTGCAAAGAAACAGTCGCTAGTGCCAGGAATGGAGTGGTCAAGGCTACTCCCAGTACCAGAGGCACTGGGCACGAGAATGGTTGAGCCCAGGACAGAGCCAGGACTGATGAACAGCGATGAAAGAGCATTTTTCTCGGAAATACGAGATCAAGCCATAAAGCAACTGGATGCAAGGAAAACGGAGCATGGTGCTCAACACACTTTCGAACCACGTGACAAAGCAAGAGGGCGGATGAAAGGTCCAGACACGCGCCTGCGCAAAGAGGTAGCAGAGAGTAGCCGTCGTCTTACTTCCGAACCACGCTCCGCAGATGAAGAAATCGAAGTCATCGAAATATCATCAGAAAACAGCGTAATCGAATTCGAAAAAGATGACGAATGGACAGATACCGATTCCGGAGAAACGGATAAGCGAGTTATCGTCCGTCCCGAACCGAGACAACGGATGCCGGAAGGGAACAATCGCGTCATTTCCCGCAAACCAAGAGAATGGACTGCGGAAGAGAGAGCAACCTCTTGCCATCACGATTGGCACGACAGCGATGACCTTTCGATAGCGCGACCTCAAGAAAGATGTGCAAAATGCATGCAAGAAATGACACAAGATGACCTTTCGGAATGGCCGAAATGCAATGCAGCAATTGCACGTCATAATAGACAAGAAGAAAAAGAGGTCAAATCGATTATCAGAACACTTCCCATGCCGGAGCTGTCAAAAGCAACTTACCTTTGGCAATGTTATCGAGAATGGTTATCGGTAGTCAAGAACTACATCATCTCCAGAGGGAAGTGGCTCCATCATTGGCAGCAAGAAGCGGATAACTTCATTCCCGAAAAGGCGGATAAAAGCGACCCGTGGTATACAAACCCGATTACAAAGCTCGACAGAGAAAGGCGACGAGCAATGGAAGAGAACGCAATATGGGAGCAGGCGAGAGTTGACTTATTTTGGGAATTCAGAGTAAATTATCTATGGAAAGGTCAAGGACGAGCGATCATTCCCAATCGGACTCGGCACAGTAGTGTACGAATTATTTGACCTTTACCAGGCCTGCCTCAAAAAGGGAAATTTAAGAGAATGGAATAAACAATGGGGCAAAATCCTAGAAGAAGTACCGATATTCACAGGAGAAATTCCAGAATTAAAGGTCACGCGAAAAAGACGCGAACTTGGATTATTTGGCTATCCGAGAAAAAAGAAGGTGACCTTTGCACCAGATCCAGATGGAGTGGAGTATCCCGAAAGAGGCGGAGATACTTGGTGCATGTATGAGACGGTACCGAACAATGACTGGACTACAGAAGAACTGATGGCAAATTGCGTCTTTATCGGCGATAAGAGACCGAAAGGTCATGGCACAAGCGCTGAAAAAGAAAACGGCACAAGCGCCGAAGAAGAAAAGAACAAAGATAACGGCACAAGCGCCGAAGAAACCAAAGAAAAAGAACAAGAGGTCAGCACAAGTGCTGCTCAAGAAAACGGCACAGGCGCCGAAGAAGAGGAACCAACGCACACGGCGTATGAGTTGGCTCAGATGATCAAGGAACTGAACCAGGCGTTTCGGGATAAGGAAAACGGAATCCCGGTAACAGAGGCAAAAAAGGCTCAAATGTCGCCGCAAGAGAAGAAAGCAGCGTCGTTAGTGGCTTCACTACAAAGGTCACTCGGTAACGGTGAGGAAGGGCCACCAACCGAGAAGAACGAAAGGTCACTAAACGCGATGCTGGAAGAGGAGCCAGAAAGGTCAGTTCCGAAAGTTGACGAAAGGTCACCTGAAACTGGCGAGGAAGGACCGCCAGTTGGAAAAGCAAAAAGGTCACAGAATACCGCTCAAGCAGATGATAGCTCGGAAGACGATGAAAGGGATAGGTCACGAGCAAGGATTCGCGCAACACGAACAAATCCGAGGATAGCAGCACGAAACGGACGAAAGTCCAAGGAAACGGACAAACCTCTGCCCGAAAAACGAAAAGCTAAAAAACTTAGCGCTTCCAAGGATGAAAGCGATGACCTTTCAACAGAAAGTGAAGACGAAGGCGTCGATGAGCGACCAATTGAGAAAAGAAGCAAAGGTCAAGAGCTTGAAGCTAACCATAGCAGCGAATCCGACTCGGAATTCTCGAGCACGAGCGATAACTCGACCACTTCTGAAGATTCTGGAGTGAGTGACCTTTCAGATCAAGAAGATCTGCTGGACCTCGACGAAGACGATGAAAAGAACGAACAACAAGAGAAAGAGATCATTGTTCGAAGAATTAAAGTGCAGAAAGCAAGAATCCCAGAAGGAGCGATCAAGGTTTACAGCGACCAACGAGTTAAGCTGAGACCAAACCTTGGCACACGCGTGAAAGGTCAAGATGGGCGTTCATGTGCCACGGAACCAGAAGCTGATGTATACAGCAACTCCTCAAAAGGATAATGAAGTCCAACCGAGAACGGGAGTCACGGACCATAACGGCACTCGATTCGAAATCATTATCGAAAACCGAAGCAAAAGCCGAAAGACCGTAAGGAAGGGCCAATTTCTCGGTTACGTAGAACATTACGAACACCTCGAGAATGTAAAGGTCAACTCGGCTACCGTCGTGAAAAACATCCTTGAAGATCCCGAAGTGGATGCAAAGACGAAAGAAGAACTGAACGACATAATTGAAAGATTAAAGTTAGGACCAGACCTAACTGAGGAACAAAAGAATGACGTGCGAAACGCATTTTGGGAGTTTTGGAAAGTTCTCCCCACGTCAAAGAAACCGTATGGCGATGTCAAAGGGTAACGCACACTATTGACACAGCCGATGCCAAACCGGTTAAATGCAATCCAGCAAGAACAAGTTGGAAAGGTCGTGAATTCATCACAAAGCACATCGAAGAGATGCTACAGCAAGATGTCATTGAACCATCCGATGCGGAATGGAGTTTTCCGGTCGTACTCGCCGCAAAGAAGAATGGCGACGGAACTATGGGAACAAGATTCTGCGTCAATTACATTTTGCTGAACAAGCTGACGAAAAAGAACAACTATCCACTGCCGAACCCAGACGAACTGCTTGACGCATGCGCGGGAAACAAGTACTACGGCAAGATGGACTTACAAAGTGGCTTCTGGCAGATCCCAATGGATCCAGCCTCGAAAGATAAGACAACTTTCGTCACGCAGGACGGAATGTTCCGTTTCAAAAGAATGCCTTTTGGAGTCTGCAATGGACCTGCGACCTTTCAACTTTGTATGGATAAAGTCTTGTCGAACGCAAAGAGAATGGGATGCGTTTTCGGCTATATCGACGATGTAATCTTCGCAGGAAAGACCTGGGAGATCTTCATGCAGAACTTAAGGAACGTCCTTCAAAGTTTGGTTGACGCAGGCTTCACAATTAAGCCGACGAAATGCGAATTTGGCATGCGCGAAATGGGATTCCTGGGGCATATCCTCAGCGAGAATGGTATTAAAATGGATCCCGAAAAGGTCATGGCAGTTAATGGCCAAAAGAAACCGACAACTGAACGGCAGTTGAGGTCATTCCTCGGATTAGCAAACTATTACCGAAAGTTCATCCTTGGATACGCGCAAAAGACGGCGCATCTTTACGAATTGCTAAGACATGACAAGAACATCAAAAGAGATTGGTCAGCAATCCATGACCAAGAATTCAATGACCTTAAAGAAGCGCTATGCAAGGATCCAGTATTGAAGAAGTTCGATCCGACAAAGCCGACAGTGATCGAGTGCGACGCATCAAAGGAAGGGCTAGGTGCGATCTTGTCCCAAGATGGACATCCCATTGCATACGCAAGCCGCGTTTTGCATGGAGCGGAAAAGAATTACGGAGTAACGGAATGGGAATGTCTGGCAGTAGTGTTTGCTGTCAGAAAGTTCAAGTCGTACATCGACTACTCCGAATTCACAGTGAGAACGGATCACAAAGCTTTGACGAATCTCTTAAGATCGGAGTCGAACAAGTCATGCATGAATCCCCGATTGACAAGATGGGCATTGGCACTACAAGGTCACCGATTCAAGATTGAATACAAGCCGGGCAAATATTGCGACAACGCAGATGCCCTTTCAAGAGCGCCAATTGAAGGTCCCACTTGCAACGAAGAAGAGTATGATGAAATCCCAAACTTCGAAGATTACAAAAACGAACTCAACAGAGAAGAACCTCCGATTGAAGTTTGGCAACTTTTCGTGCAACTAGCTGAAGAAAGGGAAGAAAGGCTGAAAGCCGACATGAGAAGGGTTGTGTCGGAAGAAAAAGAAAGCGGAGACATGCGCTCGAGCATAAATGAAGCAGAGCGTAGTCGTCGTCTTACTTTCGAACCCCGCTCTGCTACCAAGATAAAGGTCAACAGAGTGAGAAAAGAAGCTTCCGAACGAAAAGATGGAAAGGTCACGAAATACGGTCAGAAAATGGTAGACCAGAATGACCTTCATGAAGCAGAAATTCTCTCGAATACATTCCGGAAGAGTGTCCCATCAGATTGCTGAGATTCTCAAAGAAAATCGAGAAAGGTCACAAGCCTCTTCCGAGATGCAAGGTCATCAAAGATTGGAATGAACTCAGCACTGCAGTAGTCCGCATCGTCAACCTACAAGGAGACGAAGAAGAAGAAGATGATACGAATTTGCAGTTGCGGAATAAGCAGCTAAAAGATCCGCACTTGGCAATGATCATCGATGAATTGGAGCACCTGCAAGACGCAGACAAAAGGTCAAAGTTTGAGACGCATTACCAGTTATGGAACGGCATACTGTATCGCGTCAAAGACCAGAAAGGAAGACTGGAAAGGACATATGTAGTACCGCTGCAAATGAGAAGGGCTATCATCCATGCACTGCATGATGAAAAAGCAGCAGGTCACCTCGGCTTTGAAAAGACGCTGACAGCGATCCGGCTCAGATATTACTGGGACCGTATGAGTACGGATGTCAAGAATTACATCCTCGCATGCCAAGGATGCCAGTTTATAAAGACGCCGAGAAAGTGTCCACCGGGAAAGCTCCAAGAGATCAAAGTCGGTCATCCATTCTTCAGAGTCTACGCGGATCTGAAAGGACCCCCTACTTCCAACGAAGAAAAGAGGATACAAATACATTGCGGTCTTCATCGACCAGCTGACGAAGTATGTCATAGCGGAGCCAATGAAAACAGCTACTGCAAAGGAATTCGCAAAGATCTTTGTGAAGCACGTAATTCTGGTGCACGGAGCGCCACATATTCTCCATACGGATCGCGGAAGGCATTTCACCGCAGAAGTACTGAAAAAGGTCACCAACGTGTTCAAAATCAAACACACGTTTGGAACAGCATACCATCCTGAAGGTCAAGGACAGGTGGAAAGGCAGATGCAGACCATCAGTGATGGATTGTCGCAGTACCTAAAAGCGGGAAATGAAAGGAAGTTCAACAAGTATCTTCCTTACGTCATATCGGCAATGAACCGTGCAGTACATGCAACGACGGGGTACTCAGCGTACTACATGCTTCACGGGAGAGAAATGACCATGCCAGAAGACGTAGTGACGAAGACGAACGTTCCTGACGACTACGGTGCACCAGACGAATGGGTCGAAACCATGAAAAGGAACTTGACCTTTTCAGAAGAAGTGGCGAAGTGCAACATCAAAGATGCTTACGAAAAGCACGCGGAAATCTACAACAAGAAGAAGTCAGAGCCGCAATTCAAAGTCGGAGATCGAGTCTTAATTAGACTCCCGAAAGATACAAAGCAAGGAAAGAAGGAAAACCAATCCGACTTCAAGAATAAATATGACAAAGTGTGGAAGATTCTCAGTTTTCCGAGACCGAACGAAGTCGAGGTCATCGAGCAAGATGCGGTGAAGGAACCGGACCTACGAGTCGTTTCGGTGGATCGTCTGAAACCGTGGCATCCACCGTTACCGGTCCAGAAAGGTCAAGCTGAAAGGGCAGCTTCGGAGATAATTGAGAAAGGTCAAGATGAAGCAGAGCGTAGTCGTCAGCATACTTCCGAACCACGCTCTGTACCTGATTTGGCAGAAGAGCCAGAAGAGGCAGAAGAGCCAAAAGAGGCAGAAGAGCCAAAGAGGCGGAAGAGCCAGTTAAGAAAAAAGAGGACGACAGAAGAAAGAGATTAAAGACTTTGAGACGCCAGTCACGATGAAGCTTAATCAAGAAGCGGGGAACTTGACCACGATTGAGCAAAATGAAAGGTCACACCGAAATGAGGATAAGAAAGCACAGAGCATGGATCTCAAGTGGCGCCTACTTTCGAACCACGCTCCGCTACTAACATTAGAGACGACCTTTCAAGAGCGAAAATGGTTGGGCCTGCTCGCAGAGTAGCAGAGCGTAAACCTCAAGACACTTTCGAACCATATTCTGCTACCAGCGCCACAGATGACCTCTCAAGAGCGGAACAAATAAAAGCCGTCAAAGAAAAAGCCGACCAACTTGGCCAACGGATCGCGAACGAAATTGAGAAGCGAAAGGTCAAGAAAACGAAGAAAACTCCGAAGCCAACTCCAGAACAGATTCTGAGAGGGGAAGTTCAAGATGAAGACGAAGCCGACAAAGCATTACTTGATCGGATAACTAAAGGACGAAAACAAATAAACCCGAAAGTCAGGCTTATAGGAGTTTATGATATTATGACCGGAACATGGGACGGCATAAAGGTCATCAGAAATAAACCCGCTAATCGAAGACATTTCCGATCACGCCGTTGAATGAAAATCGCTCATGAACGATTGGCGCAAAACAAAAAAAAAAAGAACGGACGGATCAAAGAGCGAGTGAAACACCTAAAGGTCATCAGACATTAGCGGGAAGTTTTGCCGGGGCGGAAGGTCACCCGAGCTCGAGAACAATGAAAGAGAAGAAGAATGAAATTGACTTCGTTTACAGTTGCTCATGAGAGAACGGTACTGAGCAGTCAAGGAGAGAAGGTTCAAGAAGCGATTGAGGCTAAAAGGTCACCAGACTTTAGCCGAAAATGTTGGAAGAAAAAGGTCATCAGACTTCATCCAAAAAGTTTGCAGCTAAAGGTCACCAGACTTAAGCTGAAACGTTGGAAGATAAAGGTCATCAGACTTTATCCGGCAAGCTGGGATCTAAAGGGCAGCAGAAATTGCAGCCGGGGGGGAAGGTCACCCGAGCTCAAGCGATGAGAAGGAGAAGAAGCGCCCAGTTAAAGAACTCAGCGGAGAACTTAGCACACACATCGAAGGAAGGACTGAAAGGTCATGGCGCTGATGAAGCAGAGAAAGGTCACCGTACATTAGCAAGAAGCAAAGTGTGGGAGGAAGGTCTACCACACAAAATGAAGAATCAGAACCAGAAACGAGAAGGAGATGAGCAGACCGTAGTTCTCAAATTATTTTCGAACCACACTCTACAAGAAGAGTAGCGAATGAGCTAAGATGGGAAAAGGTCATCCACATACAGTTGAGAATGGTTCAGCTAAAGAAGGATGACAAAGGTCATCATCAAAGAGCAGCGAAAAGTTTCAGCTCAGCACTGAATAGCCTTTTTATCATAGGCTTAAAGATAGACGTTGGAAAATGAAAACAATGAAAGGTCACGGGACTTACAAATTTTGAGATTGTAGGTGAAAACTGAGAAAAATGGCTGAACGGAGCCAAACTGATCAGAAGACAGAGAAGGGACGGAGACCGTCGATCGTAAAGGTCACCGGCGACCCGTTGACAAATTACAACAAGGATTGCCCGGATTGCAAGCGCAACAACATTCTTTCAGGTGAACGATTCCCTTGTTGGGAATGCGTGGTCGCCGTGCCGATGCCAAATCAACTCCTGGTAATTCCGCAGGAAGCAAAAGAGGCAACCTAGATGTATTTCGACACCTGGTCAGAAGAAAACGTGGCTGAAACTATCGCCCGAAGATAGAGTGATTTTGGAGGATAAATACCGAATGTGGGTAGGACGCAGACCTGGATGGGACGTCACCCTTGAACCTCCTAAAACTGCGGAAGCGAATGCGTTTAGAAAGCAAATAATGCAAGAAAAGCGTGAAGCAGAAAGAAAGCGTTTGAAAGAAAGAAAGAAAGCTGCGGCAGAGAAGGGTTTAGCCAATGCAGATAAAGGTCATGCGGGACTTGCAGCACCCGTTTCGGACGCGATATTTAAGAAACAAGACGTACAGGAGGCGATTATACGCGAATCACTCATCCAGCAATTGGACATCATCCTTAAGGACCCACTCTCACTAACAAAGAGGAACATACAATATTCCTGCAAGAAAAGGTCAACCTGACGGAAAAGGCCGATGGTCGCAAGTCATCAAAATTTTGATCGAGGACAAAATTGAGAACATGCGCAAATTCCTCATGCAGCAAAACGAAATGACGGAGACCGAAAGAAATTTCAAGAGAGGCGAGTTCAAACGACCGAAATCACCGCCGAGAGAAACGTATCAGTCGGGCTTGGCAAGGTCAGCCGACAGGAATGAAAGGTCACATGTGTACGAAAGGTCATCCGATCATCCTCGACAAAGGTTATGGAAACATGAAAGGTCATGCGTTTATGAAAGGTCATCCGATCATTCTCGAAAAGGTCACGAGAATTGGAAAGGTCACGCGTCTGCGAAAGGTCATCCCATCATCCTCGAGAAAGGTCACGGGACTTAAAAAGTATGGACGGTTGATGCATGAAAAGCATTTGATCCGTATTCATCGCAGACGTGACCGAAATCGTCACAGTGCTACTAGCAGCCGGAGCGAAGGAGACGAGCTGCAAGAGAGGGAAAGGGAACCTCGAGATCGAACGTCTGATCAGAATGAAAAACAAAGACGTTTCGATCGGAACCGCGACAATGGTTCAAATGATCAGTGATGACCTTTAGGGCATCGCTGATGTGCTAGTTACGGCCATCAGTCGGCAGCACGAGAATGGTATTGAAGGTACAGTATTAGGGCGAAGGAGACGTAACTTTTTGAACTGTCATACCGTTCGTGTTTTGTGGTTTTCAGAATTTTGTTGCAGGGGATCAAGGCGATCTGCAGTATGGGGAGTTACGGAGGTCATCCGGCCCTCGAAGCAGGAAGAGTAACGGCGTTAACCGGCCTTCCTCATTACATTTAAACGTCACTTCTAGAGTGTAGTTGCGGCCTACTTAGTCGGCACACTCTTAAGGAATGTCAGAAGCCACAAGGGTGAAAAAGAGAAAGAGTTCAAGAAAATAGGAGTAAAAACTTTTAGAAGTTGAGGTTACGGCGATAACCGGCCTCAGAAGAAGAGGAGTTACGGCGTTAACCGGCCCTCGAACCTGGTAAGGAAAAGAAGAAAAGTGCGCGTCAATTAGCACTAAAAGAAAGGAAAGGATGTGCGACAGAAGAAAACGGTTGAAAAGATGGATGACCTTTATCAGGGAGGCAAGCAGAATTGCTTGAAAGCCAAAAATCGGCTAAGTCCCTCCATGACCTTTAATATGGAACTTATGATGGAAAATGGATGACCTTTTGGGATCGTCAAGGCCCAATTGAGTCGCACATCAGAAGAGAAAGGATGACCCTTGAGAACTTCACGGCTCAAGAGAGTCATCAAGAAAAAGAGAATGACCTTACCAGGGAGGAAGCATTATGCTTGTCTTTCAAGACGTCCCTCCATGTCCAAGAGGAAGAATCTCATTTTGCAGAAGTCGTACTTGATACGCGAATTATCCAAAGATGAAGCAGCAGTATTCGGAAGTCGTACTTGATACGCACCTATTCCTAAAGCGGATCTCATTTGTGATGGTAAAGATTGCTCAAAAGAGCGGAATGGACCAAAGCGGATTACGGTTGACAGGACCCAGTGACCTTTAGGAGTCGGAGGATCCTAGTCGTTTTGATAAAGAATTCTGTTGATATTTTTTTACTGTTTTTTCTTTTGTTTCGAGATCTCTTTATTCACACATGTAATTGGAATTTGTGATGTTAAAGGGAGATTAAATCTCGATGTTTTATTAAACACACAGACGAGCCGTCAAGGATCCCAAGGAATTGGACGTGGATTTGCTTCGACGGAGCTCAGCCTCCCTCCCAGAGGCATGTGAGCGCAGGCGTACATGCGTACACCCTCGCTTTGGCAGTCTGTTGTGTGTTCATTGCGCGCCCGCCTTACGCGTGGCGAAAGCATGGTGTTCTGCGCGCACCCGCACTGTGTGGCGGCTACGTGCGCATTTTTCCACGCTTGCTGCAGTCAGCAATGCGGAGTTGCCCACGAGGAAATTCTATCGAATTTAGTCTTGTTATAAATTCCTAGCAGTCACGCCATTTCTCGCTTTCTGTAGCGTAGGCGCTTTTATAGCACTGCCAGGCTTTTTGGTAGGCAGAATTCCGTCAATTCTGTTCCTACGCGTGAACCTTCATCAGGTCCACGCTCATAGTGCGATGGTGACGACTGCGGGAATTATTGTTTAGCGCTTCGTTTTGAGCCGGTAGAAAAAACTTAAAACCACTGTTTCTGTCAGTTTTTGTGCTTTTGATGTTACTTTACAGTGTCAATTTATAATAATCATTTAATACAATACGTACGGTACGGATTTTTGAAATGGACTCGGAATGGATTTGATCATGTCTATCAGTCTCTGTAAGCAGCCATTCGTACGAGTTTTATAATAAAGCAGTCTGTATAACAGGCTTGTATAATTATAGAATATTCTCAACAACGTAAAAATTTGCACAAGTCCTGCAGTTTCTACAAATTTCTTATTGCGAATTATCGTAAAAAATTAAACAGATCGATCAGACTTCGTTTAAGCGTTTCCGTTGGGAGCAGACACCGAATGACTAGGGCCAGTTTGAACATTTTCGGTAGGATCGGAATGCTTCTTCCGTTGATGTTGCTGCAAATTACCCAGCAGCATCCAGCCGAGCCGGCATTCTTCGCATTTATACGGAAACTCGTCGTAGCGCATCCTCCGTCGTGGACACTTGTACTCGCTGACCACTCCCTTCCGCCGCATTTCCTCCCGTTTTGCTTGACGCTTCTTGCGCATTTTATCCGTGTGCACGATCATTTTATGCTGCGACAAGTTGCAGGATCTCTTGAAGGCCTTGTCACACAAATGGCATTTGAATAGTCCGAGCGGTGAATGGGCTCATGCTGCACTAAGCTCCTTTTAGAGCGGAACACCGAGCCACAAGTGGGACAAATATGGACCTCCTTGTGCGTTTTCGCGTGCTCATATAAGCGGTCGTATCTTGAATAGCTTTTTTGGCACACCACACACGTTAAACCCGTTGTGTGCTCCTTTTCTACATGTGCATGCAGCTGATGGTTCGTCGGGAACGGTTTTGCACAAACCAGACATCTTAGTCGCCCTTGTTCACCTTTGTGTGCCCACTAAGAAGGACAAAAACAACGAGTAAAAAGCAAATTCATAAGTATTCCGCTAGGCTTAGCTGAAGTATTGCAAAATATCTACCACTTTATGCGTGGCGAGATGGATAGATGTTCGAAATAGTTTGTCGCAATGGTCGCAGGGGAGAGTTAAACCCGCTTCGTACTTGAGATATTCTTCCTTGTGATTAGTCTGGACATGCACCACCATATTCTCCACAAACTCTCCACACAAACGACACAGTTTTCGATCGCTGGCTTTCGCTCCATGCCGAGCGACGTGCTTCAGCAAATCCTCCGCATGGGCAGCCACATAGTTGCATCCCGCACAAACATCTTCGCCTTGGTAATTATCCGGCACGCGGTGACTAAGTTGGTGCAAATCCGCCATCGTCTCCGTGCAAAATCGAAGTCCGCACTGAGCCAATCCGCAAGTGTACATGAAGCACGTCTCATGCGCGTCATGACTCTGCGCCAGCACATCCATGGGAGCCGCCGTACCGGAAGCAAAGCTCATGATGGTGGGGTCAGCTGTCGGGATAAAATGGACAATCTGCGAGGCTTTCACGCCGTGATCCATGACATGATGCAATAAATTCGGCAGCTTCTGGAACGATCGTCGACAAGCGGGACAATCCAGTGAGATCGTGCTTTCGTTGGGCGCACCGCTGTGTTGCAAATTATGGAGATTCAGCAGGTTTTCATCCTTGAAATGCAACGAGCACTCCCAGCATACGAAACGGTATACATAGCTTACGTAGCGGCTGTTGGAGTGATTTTTAACAGACCGCCGTGTGGATGGTGTATTCTGAGTGTCAACTACGACACTGAACATATCCACCCCAACTGCGTCGACATTCTTGTCAATGGTCAAGGGATGCGCATTATTGGCATAATCCTTTCCAGCCTGCTCTGCTATCACTCGCATAACTTGGATATACTGTCGTCTGCTTTCCCTGGCGGTATCTTCGTTGTAGCGATCCAGCGTTTGGGGAAAATCATCCAAATGCATTTTGATATATCTCCGTAAATATTTCCATGTGAACGTGACTTTCTGCGATTTCCGCTGCCGATGGTCAACTTCCGCATCATCCTGGTACGCCTGCCACGCTGCTGTCCATGCAGCGCGACGTTCCTTTCGCGAGGAAAACTGGAAGGGATTAACCTTGGCAACCGCATTCAATCGTCGCATTTGTTCTTCATGCCTTTGCCCGCGTTTGTTGCTCCTGGCTGGAGGTAGTTCATTCGGCTCTTTCGCCCTGTAAACTGAACTGATACGATTATGGCGCTGTGGTCTTTAGTACGAACGCAGATAGTTACTGTACCATTAGTCAGTAACCCTGTATCAGCGGCGTCTTCTCGAATCATAGCTCCAATTTTGGGTGGAGATCTCGTACCTCTCGCATCAATCGCGCGACGTTTTCTGCCTCGTTCTGCAAACACGCATAACTCAATGACTGATACTCAGAAGAATTACTCATTTCGTGCAGATTGTTCGACCGCGCTCACTTTTTGTTGTTGAATATTCCAGATCCTCTTCCATTTCGCTACAAGATTCGGCATCGGTAGTTGAAGAATCTACAAGCAGAAGAAAAAAATAAGGCCAACCTGAATCCTGGATCAGAACAATGATCGATATCACCGTACCGCTGTTCCCCGATAAACAGAAATTTTCATCGCTGCTGTCGGACAAATCCGCATCATTACAGGATAAACCAGTGCGTACTACATTTCGCCCACGAAGGGAATAAACATGCGCGAAGGGCCTCTCCTCCGACATAAAAAAGACTGATTCTTTCTCTGCACTGCTCCGTTTGAACCGTTTCCCCGGACAGAGAGCTTCCTCCGACAACGCATCAGATGCAGTTGAGCCGAAGCCGGAAAGAAACGGATACTCGGGAGAGCCTTCGCGCTGAACAATGCGTAACGCAGGCGGTTGTGCATCTGAATGCGCTGGCAGTGCTGGGGACTGAGGTAGCACACCTGCCTCATCTTGTGCCAAAGTCAGCTGATAGCCGTCAAATGGGAAACAACCAGCAACGAGGTTGAGTGGAACGTCCGCCGACATTGCTGGCGTATTATCATCTCCATATTCATCATCCTCGCACTTGATTGCTGAAGCATCTTCGGCTATCCCAGTACCGCTAATCGCGCAATCTAAGCATGAATATTACGTGAAGATACACCTGAGCAGTGCTTTACTTCCACGGAATCTAAGAACCGATCACAAAACCCACTAGTAATAGAGACAAGCGTATGAGCAATACTTCATCAGTGCCTTGCGACTTGCGTCTTACCCACAGACACTGCGACATAGTTCACATGGTCGTGATGATTTCCTTCCGATCGATATCCTGCTTACACAGCGCCAGTGTGAGTTCTTCACCGGGAAGAATGACCTTGACGGCCGCGAAGCGGACTTTCCGTTCCCGGATGAAGACACGGAGGTTGTGTTGGCCGTGGTCAGCCGTCCTGACCAACTTCATCCAGTTGCACCAACGATCGTTCTCTAGATTGAACGTCACACACTGCCCGTCGGCCGATGAATATGTCTGCGAATGCTGCGAATGCGCTGCACCGGCATCGCATACAGGCGCTATAAAGGGTCCGAACATCGTCTGTGGACGGATGGCCGTTCGTGCCACAACCGATGGAACTAAAATTTTAGATCAAAGCGATGGAACCGATGGTCATTAAATAAGAATTTAGGTCAAAGCTCTTAAACAGAGCAAACGTTGGTAGGCAAATCTAAACGGCACAAAACAGAGCGATATCACACCAACGGTTCATCCATATTAATAATTCCTATTAATTTAATAATTTAAGTACTAATAGTACTGTATATACAGTAGTTACTACCGTAGTTACTGCATATGAATTGCCAACTAGTACTACGATACAACGTTAAAGAATAACCGCGACTAACGGGGCAAATCGAAATAAAATGCACAAATTGCAAACACTTCAAACGAAAAAATTTTGCTAGTATAAAAAAACAAAAATCTTTATTTTTATTATGATACGAGTAGAATGTCACAGCAAAGACTGCAATGCTGCCTGCACTCACTGTTGCTGTTCTCTGGAGGCTGCAACACATTCTGGTGTTGAGTCTGTCGACCGTCATGATGGAAAGCCAAAATATCGGGCAAACTAGCAAAGGCCAGCGGGAGACTGTATTCATCCTGCACGAGCACTGCATGCTGCCAACAGGGCTCTCGCAGGAAACACTGGCACTTCTCGCAATCTGCAGGTTAATCAAAGCGCAGCGTTAGTGAAATCGACATTCGACACACACGCTCATGCAGGCATGCTTCACGCAGAAATCACACCAGTCTGCAATCATGGCAAGGGCAGCGAGTCATCGCAACAACTAAAGAGCTTTAGCTTTAGCATAACACTGGCCATTTTCCAGCAACAAGCACCTATTTTCAGGTAGACCATTTCTAACAGACGGGTCATGCAGCAAACTCACAGAGGCTGTCGTGAAAACTCTGCCCATCAGGCAGTAATGGCAGCGCGTTCGAACTGCCTTGCATACTTTGGGATTCAGCAGAATGCTAGTGCAGCTGAACGGTTGATCCGAAATACTGTAACAACTGAACTTTGCGAAAAAGATATAAAACAATACGCAAGAAGATCCGAAGAAGGAGATAAAAACTACTAGCGATTCTGAAATTCCACTGCAAAAAAAGTGTAAAATAAGAAGAAGTACCCATTGTAGCAAGTTGTGTGTACCGTGTAAATTGGTGCGTACCAGTCTGCCGCCCATAATGAAAAGTACGTTAACAAATGGCCCAAATAACGAGCCAATAAAAACCCAAAGTGTTGAAAATATTTTGCGCTGAAGTTGTGATCTGTCGTAGATTTGGGAATCTTCATTAGTATTTTTTTATTGTGCTACCTCGTCAGCAATTCGCTATTCCTGCAGCTTATATGCCGCAGATTATAAGCAGATATCAAGATCCGGTTTTGACCACTGACGGTAGTTGCTTGCTGCGTGATCAATTCAGTTTCTGGCTTAATCTGCACAGGCACGAAGACACGAACCACGGAGTCCGCGATGCTGTTCTGCGGCCGTAAACACAGTGTGAGCGCATGGAACGCCGTGGACGTCCGCATGAAGTCGAAAAAACTCAAGCACGGCCATGTAATCAACGTGGCGGAAGGCGGCCTGATCATTGATTTTGGATGCGAGAACCAGCGTGCCAAGTTCATTAAATTCGGGCGCATTTTCCATTGCTTCTACAACCACTTTTCTCGAGCCACACGTGACGCGCAAGTCCTGTTGCGCTCTCCGACCACGGGCGCCTGGATCTGGTACCCAGGCCAGGTGATCGATCTGGGCGAGTACCGCCCGGGCTATGCGCAGTTGGTGGAAGTGCAGCTGCCGGACCGCACTGTCCGCGAGCTCTTCCCCATGGAGCAGGTACGCCAACCGCCCACGGTCCGGTATCTACGGGGGGAGCTCAAGGTGTGGGAGGGCCATTTTATTATCCATTCCCGTAAGCTGCCCGGCGTCGGCTGGGCGTGGGAATCGCACTGGCTCAAAGAGGTCTTCAAGCGCGAACTGAGAGAACGGCTTGGTGTGTTGTGCACGTCGCTGCTCGGCTCAACGGTGCAGTACCTGCACGCCGACGGTTGGTACTTTAAACCAGTGAAAATGATGAAAATGGTAAGTTTTTAATTAATGCTAGCTTGTAATTATTGTGGGTTTTGAAAAATAAGCCCGGAAAAAAATTTGGATGTTTTTATATCGTTAAATTAAGCCGAACAAGTAAAAAATTTTAAAAAATAGCCAAACAAGTTTCCCATCTAGAGGCTTCTGAATTTTGAGATGTAATATCGCCAGTCGCCACTGAACGGAGATGGCTACTGTTCTGCTACTGTGGAGATAATACAGTAATAAATAAACACGGAATAACTAAGAAAATATCAAAAGCAAGAATTACGTATAAGTGGAGATCAAATGAGTAAAGATTGGTAAACGCTCTTAGACAACGAAAAATAATTTGAAAATGTGAAAAATAATTTGTAAACGTGAGTTTTTTTACAGAAAGACGTACTGCTGGGCGAAGAATGAGCAGAAGGGTGGTTTCACCTCCGGTGAATCGCGCTGGGTGACGGGTCACAGGGCGAACAGCCCAGGTAGTGAGCAGCGAAAAAGCGTTAAACGTCGTTGGTGGTTGCCGGTTGAGTTGATGGTGGAGATCTTCCAGTCGCTGGACTCCATCGAGCGCTTCCGCTGTCGGCGGATCTGCTCCTTGTGGAACAGCATTCTCACTCAGGAAGCCAGTTTCCCGGATGTGCGCATGTCCGGCAGAGACGGCGCTTACGGTGCAATACTTTCCCTGGAGGAAGAAGGAGCATTCTGGGTGGCGGCTGGACTGCTGAAGTGTCTGCACAGCCGCAGCAGGATGGCGATTATCATGGGTCTGAACATGAGTCGATGCATGGATTTAGCCAAGCTTATCCAGCACATCTGCAGCGTCAGCCGGCTGCCGGCGCTGGTGTTCTACGGGTGCATTTTCAGGAGGGCGGAGGATGGTTTTTTCGACTACAAACTGGACGAAGTAGCTCAGCGGAAGGTGGTAGTGGAGGAGGTGGCTGAGCTGATGTTGTTGATGCTGTCATGCTGTGACCGAATCCTGTGGAAGCAATGTAACATCGTCTATTTTAACCTGACGGTACCGGTAGCGCAGCTCTCCGTCGACGCATTTTCTTCGCTGATGCCGTTGAAGCGGCAATTGTGGGAATTTGTCGAAGCTGCCGCCGCTGCGTCGCCCGGCGGAAGAGATGGCTCATTGGATGACAGTGATTGAACAGGATATTGAAGAGAATGCGTCCTTGCGTTCCTGGTCTTTTTTGCCGGCCGTATCATTCCCAGGAGAAACGAGTACAGAGTAGTGCTGATTGTAAAGGCTTACGAGAGCGTGATCCCGCATCGCCATTGGGAATGGATGGTGACTTCAGTTACATATTGGATACCAGGAAACGAACCGCCCCAGATGCCCCCCAGGAAACGAACCGCCCAGGCTTTGAAAAGAGGAATAGATCAGTAGTTGACAGGCGCTTTTCAGGCAGTGGTGGAGGTGAAGACTGCGGAAATTATTATTGTTCAGTGCGTCGTTTGAGCCGGTAGAAGAAACTTTGAAGTTTTAACCTCTGATTTTGGTCGGTTTTTAGCTTTTTGTCACTAAATAATGATTAACACAATAAGTACAGTGAGCGTATGGATTTTTGAAATGCCGTTAGAATGGGCTTGTCATTCTTTTTAGATCATGTCTATCAGTGTATGCAATCGCAGCCATTTGTACGAGTACTAAATAAAATCAGCTTTATTCAGACTGGTACAGTCAGAATATTGGTGAGAAACAGTGAACAACGTACTGCAAAAGTTTGTACAAACCCTTCTGTACATCTACAAATTTCCAATTGCGAATGATCATAAAAAAATTAACAGTTCGATCGACCAGACGTCGTTCAAGTGTTCCCGTCGGAAGAGGACACCGAATGACTAGTGCCATTTTTCACAGTCGCGTCACCCTGGGAATGTTTCTTCCGTTGATGTTGCTGCAGATTGCCCAGCAGCATCCAGCCGAGCCGGCATTCCTCGCATTTATACGGGAACTCTTCGTATCGCATCCTTTGTCGCGGACATTTGTACTCGCTGACCACTCCCTTTCGGCGCATTTCCTCGCGTTGGGCTTTGCGCTTCTTCCGCACTTGATCCGTGTGAACGACTATCTTATGCTGCGAAAGGTTGGTTGATCTCTTGAAGGACTTTCCGCACAAATCACATCTGAAGGAATAGTCAGACTGATGAACGGGCTGATGCTGCACTAAGCTCCTTTTAGAGCGGAACACCGAGCCACAAGTGGGACAGATATAGATCTCCTTGTGCGTTTTCGCGTGCTGATGCAAGCGGTCATATCTTGAATAGCGTTTCTGGCACACCACACACGTCAAACCCGTTGTGTGCTCCTTTTGTACATGTGCATGCAGCTGACGGGTCGATGGGAACGGTTTTGCACAAACGAGGCATCCTAGACGACCTTGTTCACCCTTGTGCGCCCACTAAAAAGAGATCAAAGTGACCAGCTGAAAAACAGTGCCTGTCATTTTCGCTCTGCAAATTCTAAACTATTCCTCAACAATCCTCAAAATGATTGTGGAACCCAGAACACTTACAAGTTTGTGCGTGGCGAGATGGTCTGATGTCCGCAATCGTGTTTCGCACTGGTCACAGGAAAGGGCTAAACCCGCTTCGTACTTGAAATATTCTTCCTTGTGATTAGTCCGGACATGTACCACCATATTCTCCACAAACTCTCCACACAAACGACAGAGTTTTCGATCGGTCGCCTGTGCAGCATGGCGACCGACGTGCTTCAGCAAATCTTCCGCATTGGCAGCCACATAGTTGCAGCCCGAACAGACAACATCGCCTTGATAATCGTCTGGCACATTGTGACTGAGTTGGTGCAAATCCGCCATCGTCTCCGTGCAAAATCGCAGTCCGCACTGAGCCAATCCGCAAGTGTACATGAAGCATGTCTCATGCGCGCCATGACTCTGCGGAAGCACATCCATCGGAGCAGCGGTACTGGAAGCGAAGCTCAAGATGCTGGGATCGGCCGTCGGGATAAAATGCACAATCTGCGAGGCTTTCACACCGTGATCCATGACATGCCGGAATAAATTCGACACTTTCGTGAACGTTCGCTGACAAGCTGGACAATCCAGTGAGACAGGGGTGGCGCCGCTATGTTGCATCTTGTGGAGATTCAGCAGGCTTTCATCCTTGAAGTGCATCGAACACTCCCAGCACACGAAGCGGTAAACGTAGCTTACGTAGCGGCTGTTGGGTCGTTTCCTATTGGACCGCAGTGTGGAATGAGCATTTTGAGTGTCAACTGCGGCACTTAGTGTGGCCACTCCAACTGCATTCTTGTGCATGGCCAAGGGATGCGCGTCATCGGCATAGTCCTTTCCCGCCCGCTGCGCCATCACTCGCATAACTGCAATAAACTCTCGCTCGGCTTGATTGGCGTTATTCTCGTTGTAGCGATCGAGCATGTTGGGAAAGTTGCGCAACTGACACCGGACATATTTCTGTAGAGATCTGCACGATAACAAGACTTTCTGTGCTTTGCGCTTGTCCGAGGTATCGTAGTCAGCCCGGTACGCCTCCCATACTGCTGTCCACGCGGCGCGACGTTCCCTTGAACCAGAGAACTGGAAGGGATTAATCTTGACTACCGCATTCAATCGTCGCATATCCTCCGCACGTAGCTTCGTGCGAGCATAGCTCCGTACTTTAGGACTGCAGACTGAAGTGATGCGGTTATGGCACTGTGCCCGTAAGTACGAACGCAAATATTACAGATACTGTACCATCTGGCATCACTGAGTCTTTTCCTATTACAGGATTCACAGCAACAATTTTGTGCGGGCGCACCGTGTCTCTCGCGTCAACCATGCGACGTTTTCTGCCTCGTTCTACAAAGACACATAATTTAACGACAGACACGCAGACGAATTATTCGTTTCGTGCAGAGTATTCGAATATTCCCACTTTTTGTCGTCGAATCTTCCAGAACATCTTCCACTTCGGTGCAGTATTCAGAATCAGTAGTTGACGAATCTACAAGCAGTAACAGATCAAAAACCGGCTTAATAGAACTGCACTTCGCACTTACCACTTTTCCCAGCTAAAGAAAAATTTTCATCGTTGTCTTCAGAGAAATCCCCATCGCTGCAGGCTGCACCGGCGCGTACAACATTTCGTCCACGAAGGGAATACACACGCGAGAAGGGCATCTGCCCCGACGCAAAACCGGCTGACTCTTTCTCTGCACTGCTCCGTTTGAGCCTTTTCCCCGGAGCTTCCTCCGATAACGCATCAGATGCAGCAGAGCCGAAACTGGAAGGAAACGGATACTCGGGTGAGCCGTCGCGTTGAACAGTGCGCGATGGAGGCTGTTCTGCCGATTGCGCTGGCAGTGGTTTGGCCTAAGACACTCCATCTCTCTGATCAAGTGCCAAAGCCAGCTGATCGCCGTCAAATGAGAAACAACCAGCAATGAGGTTGAGCGGAAAGTCCGCCGACTTTGATGCCACACGAGCATCTCCGCACTCATCATCCTCGCACTTGATCGACGAGGCATCTTCGGTTACTTCAGTACCGCTAATCGCACAATCTAAGCATGAACATTACATGAAGATACAACTGAGCAGTACTTTACTTCCACCACAGAAAGGAGGCAGAATCTCGGAATCGATAAGAAAACCAAGCAGAGACCAGCGTATGTACTGTACTTCATCAAGCCTTGCGGCTTACCCACGCACACGGCTACGTAGTCCACATTGTCGTTGGGAAATTCCTTCCGATCGACATCGTCCTTATACAGCGCCAGCGTGAGTTTTTCGCCGGGAAGAATGACCTTGACGGCGGCGAAGAGGACTTTGTGTTCCCGGATGAAGACGCGGAGGTTGTGCTGGCCGTGGTCAACCGTCCTGACCAACTTCATCCAGTTGCACCAACGATCGTTCTCTAGATTGAACGTCACACACTGCCCGTCGGCCGATGAAAATGTCCGCGAATGCGCCTCACCCGGAATGCCCAGTGGGGCGATAAATGGCCCGAAGACAGTTTGCGGGCGGATGGTCGTTTGAGCCACGACCGACGGAACTACAAGAATTCACGTCAAAGCGCTAAAACTGCAAACATCGGGAGGGAAATCTAAACGGTACAAAACAGAGTAATTTTTCACATCAACAGTTCATCCAATAAATAATTTTTATCTACTTGTAATGCTGTCAAAAATGCCAATGCACTAAGCGAAAGAAGTAGTTGAAAAGACTTTATATGAATAAACCAACTACGATAAAGCGTAATCAATGAAAAACTGCAACTACTGGGCAAACACGAAATAAAATGGACAACTGCAAACGTTTGAAGCAAAAAAATTTTACTAGTACTGTATATAAAAATCAAAATCTAAATTTTTATGATGACACGAGCAGATTGTTACAGGAAAAACTACAATCAGAGAGAATGATCTTTCTCTCTGCTACATTGCTACTGTGCACTCACGATTGCAGTTCTCTGGAGGCTGCAACACATTCTGGTGTTGATCGTTATAATGGAAAGTCAAGACATCTGGCAAACTGGCAAAGGCCAGCGGAAGACTATATCCGTCCTGGACGACGACTGCATGCTGCCAACACGGCTCCTGCAGGAAAGCCTGACATTTCTCGCAGTCTGCAAATTAACCAAATCGCGACGTCAGTGAAATCGACACAAACTTGCACGCACTACAGAGTACGCAGAATTCACACACCGTGACACCGCTGCAATATTTCAGTGATACCAGTTTCCAGTTTAATACGGGTCTCTTTCTAGCAATCAATCTTTGATTGTGCTGCAATCTAACGAACGGACGATGAAAAAAACTCACAAAGAGTGTCGTGAAAACCTTCCTCGTCGGGCAAGAATGGCAGTTCGTTTGAACTGACTTCCATACTTCGCGATTCTGCAGAATGATGATGGACATGAATGATTAATCAGTAACACTGAACAACAGAAACTTGCGAAAAAATCATACACGCTAGAAGATTCAAAGGAGATAAAAAAGCGACTCCGAAATCTGCAGAAGCCCAATAATTAAAGAATCACAAGGAGTCAAGATTTTTTTTGGAGTACGAATGTAAACAGCTTGCACAAGAGGCAGGCAACTGTGTTTTTGTGTGCGTAGTTGTCTGCCGCCCAAACTGACGTGTACGTTAACAGCATTCCAATGATGCGGCGCGCTGTTTCTTGTCCGTTAACTCAGCTCAGTCATCTGTGATTTGCCAAGTGATTAGCGATTTTCCGCTAGTGATTAGTGATCTCTTTCTACCTCGTCAACTGTTAACCATTCCCGCAATTTCTGCACCGCATATTACTTAGATGTGAACATCTTATTTTGATAAGCGACGGTAGCTGCTTGTTGCGTAATCATTTTAGTTTCTGTCTTCTGGCAGTCAAGGGCGAGAACCCACGAACTGCACGATGCTCGTGTACGGGGACGAAGACCACCGGGTGTACGCGTGGAACGCCGTGGTCGTCCTCATGAAGGGAAACAAACTGAAGCACGGCCATGTCATCAACAAGGCAGAGGGCGGCCTGATCATTGACTTTGGCTGCGAGCGACAGCGCGCCCGGTTCATCGAATACGGTCGCCTCGCTCACTGCATCTACCATGACTTCATGCGGCCGACGGACGAGGCGCAGGTCCTCCTGCGCTCGCCCACCACGGGCGCCTGGGTCTGGTACCCGGGCCAGGTGGTCGGCCTGGGCGCGTACCGTTTGGAGAAAGCAGAGGTCGTGGAAGTGCAGCTGCCGAAAGGGCGCACCATCCGCGAGCTGCTGCCGATGGACCAAGTACGGCGACCGCCCCCGCGTGACTACTTGCGGAGCGACAATGCGGTGAGGAAGGAGCATTTTATGATCCGTTCCTGTACGCTGCCGGATGTCAGCTGGGATGACGAATCGCATTGGCTGCGCGAGGTCTTCCAGCGCGAAATGGCCCGACGCTTTCCTGTGGTGTGCACGGCGCTGCGCGGCTCGAAGGTGCATTACCTGCAGGACGGCACGAAGGTGTATTACATGGAGCACGATAAATATTTGCGGCCAGTGAACACTCTGGACATGGTACGTTCCTCTTGTCTTGATCCTGGCTGGCCACTGACCAGATTTTGTCAAACTCGAGTTGAAATTAAAGTTGAAACTTAACGAACTATTTTTTTCGAAAAGGTGTTTTTTGTTTCAAGCGTTAAAATGGTTAAAATGACATTTTATGTTCAGAATAAATCATTGAACTAACGCGTTCATTTTTTGATATTTTAGCAGTTTTATAATTGCCAACTTGCCATTTGGCATTTGCCACGCCTTCATTTGTTTCCGTGATTTTTTATTTTTATATGAAGAATTAATTGTTTCCATTTCACATCGTTTCAGACATCTGAGAACTCGTTTGGTTTTAAATTGAATTTGTCAAATTTTGAAGTTTAATTCCCAAGTCCCAGGTACAAAAGTCCTCAAAACGGAACGAAAAAATTTGAAAACGTTGGTTTTTGCAGATCAACTTATACCGCTGGGCGAAGAACGAGGAGAAGGGTGGTTTTTCCTCCGCCTCGTCGCGCTGGGTGCTGCGTGACATGGCGAGCAGCCTAGACAGTGGACAGCAAAAAAGCGGTAAACGCCGTGCAATGCCGTTGCCGGTTGAACTGCTGGCGGAGGTCATCCAGTCGCTGGACTCCATCGAGCGCTTCCGCTGCCGGCGTGTCTGTCCCCTGTGGAACGCCGTCCTCACCATCGAAGCCAACTTTCCGGTTGTGCGCGTGTCCGGTAAAGACGGCGCCTACAGCAATCGGCATTTCCGTAATGAAGGAGCATACTGGGTGTCGGCTGGTCTGCTGAAGTGCCTCAGCAGCCGCACCCGGGTGGTGGTTATCACGGGCCTGAACATTCATGAAAGCACGGATTTGGTCAAGATCGTCAAACATAACCGCAACGAGAAACGGCTGCCGATGCTGGAGTTCCGTGAGTGCTGTTTCGGAAATGACCACGACATTATCGACGACATACTGGACGAGACCGTTAAGCTGATGTTGGAGTGTTTGGCATGCTGCGACCGCATCCTGTGGAAGCAGTGCCGCATCGTCGATCGCAGCTTGACGGCGCCGGTAGCGCAGCTGTCCATCGGCGTCCCTTCTTCCTTTACACCGTTGAAGCGGCAACTGTGGGAGCTGGTCGAGTACCAAAAAACCCGCTGCGTCGCCCGGGGAGAGGGATGGCTCAGCGGATGGTGGTAATGGAGAAGGACGTTGTGAAAGTACGTCATTGCGTTTCTGCGCTTGAGTGTTGAAAGTCTATCATATCATTCAGGAGAAGCGGGATGTATCTGTACTTAATATGATTATGCTTGTACAGATTGTTACCCACTACCGGAGCGTGGATGGGCGCTCGTTCGCACGCTTCCGTCATCGGGAATGGACAATGACTTCAGTTTCATACTGATTGCCAGGAAGTTGATCAAACTGACTGCTGCGGCTTTGAACGGAGGAAAAAGCGATTGGTGCGCGCTAATAAGGCAGTTGAGGAGAGTCAAACTGCGGAATTGTTTGTAGAGCGCTAGATCCGGTAAAAAAATTCAACCAGTGTTGTGTTAATGACAGCTTGGGTGCTTTGTTACTTTACGGTGTATAATGAAATAATATTATTAGACGGATTTGTTAAAATATTTTTTGAACCCATTATAAATACGGAATTGGATTTTTAACTGAAATGGATTGTTCATTCACATATTCTAAACGCATAATAAAATGTACACTGAATAAAATGTCATTTTTGTGTACACGAATTGTTTTATTAATTTTGAATACTCGTACATACAGCGATGCGACCAACAATGTAAAAGTGGGTACACGTCCTTCTGCAGCGTCCACAACTGCGATTTCTGATTGCAAATTATTATGAAAAATCAAACAGATCGATCAGCCGCCAGCTAACCGATCCTGTGGAAAAAAACGCCGAAAGACTATTTCTTGCCACTTTGAACAGTTGCAGGGGCATCGGGATGTTTCTTCCGCTGATGCTGCTGCAGATTGCCCAGCAGCATCCAGCCGAGCCGGCATTCCTCGCATTTGAACGGGAACTCTTCGTATCGCATCCTTTGTCGCGGACATTTGTACTCGCTGACCACTCCCTTTCGGCGCATTTCCTCGCGTGGGCTTTGCGCTTCTTCCGCACTTTATCCGTATGAACGACCATTTTGTGTTGCATCAAGTTGGTCGGTCTCTTGAATGTTTTTCCGCACAAATCACATTTGAAGGAATAGTCAGCCCGGTGACCGTACTCATGCTGGTCCAGACTCTGTTTGCAGCGGAACACCGAGCCACAGGTTTTACAGATATGGACCTCCTTATGGGTTTTTGCGTGCGTATATAGGAGGCAATATTTTGAGTATGTTTTCTGGCACACCACACAAGTTAACACCTTTCCATGTTCCTTTTTTATATGCAACTGCAGCAGACTGGACGAGGCAAACTGTTTGGCGCAAATCAGACAACTCAACGCTTGTAAACTTGTGTGTGCAATCTACAATGAAACAAAAAACAATTTAAAAACTAGGAAGTCGGTAATTTTCGCAATCATACACATTCCGTATCAATAGCAGAAAGAATGCGAAACATATGAAACAATTACTAACATGTTTGTGGTTCACGGCATGTGCACGCGTCCGAAATCGTTTCTCACATTGATCGCAGGAAACCGTCAGACCCGCTTCGTATCTACGATACTGTTCCTTGTGTTTCATCTGGACGTGCTGCTCCATATTCACCACAAATGTCGTACACAAACGACACAATTTCCGATCGCGCAGTTTCGCTCCATGCCGTCCTACGTGCTGAATCAAATCGCCGGCATCTGCAGCCACGTAGTTGCATCCCGCACAAACAACATCGCCCTGATAGTCATCCGACACGTTGTGACTGAGTAGGTGCACATTCGCCATCGCCTCCGTGCAAAATCGCAGTCCGCAATTTTTTATTCCGCAACTGTACATGAAGCACGTCTCATGGGCGTCGGTTTTGCGCCAGCACATCCATGGGAGCGGCCGTTGGAGAAGCGAAGCTCATGATGCTGGGATCAGCCGTCGGGATAAAATGCACAATCTGCGACGCTTTCACACCGTGATCCATGACATGCCGGAATAGATTCGCCACTTTCGTAAACGATCGCTGACAAACTGGACAATCCAGTGGGACAGGCAGGGCATCGCTATGCTGCATTTTATGGAGTTTAAGTAGGTTTTCATCCTTGAAATGCAACGAGCACTCCCAGCATACGAAGCGGTATACACAGCTGACGAAACGGTAGTTGGACTGATGGTTAACTGACCGTCGAGTGGATTGTGTACTCTGGATTTCCACGGCGACATTTAACGTATCTACTCCAACTGCATCGATATCCTTGTGAACAGTCAAAGGAGGCGCGATATCCGCGTAATCCTTCCCCGCCTGCTGTGCTACCACCCGCATCACGTGGATATACTCTCGCTGAAACTGACTAGCGGTTTGCTCGTTGTAGCGATCGAGTTCTTGTGGAAAGTTATCCAAATGCATCTGGACGAATCGCGGTAGTTTTCGGCATGAAATTGCGACCTTCCTTGCTTTCCGCTCCTGGGAACCATCGTTCTCCGCATCGTCCCGGTACGCCTGCCACGCTGCTGTCCATGCGGCGCTGCGTTCACTTCGCGAAGAATACTGGAAGGGATTAATCTTGGCCACCGCCTTCAGGCGGCGTATTTCCTCTGCTCCAGCGTCCTTGCAGCGATCGCTGCTTAACGCAGTCAGTTCCTTCATCAGGGAGACGTACTCCTCCGGCCACCAGGCTGCGTTGCTCCGATTATTACCCCGCTTTCTTTTGAACTTATCCACACGCATCGTTGTACTGCGCTGCAACACGGATCCATCCAGCTGTCGCATCCCTAGAACAGCCTGGTCAGACGCCAGCAGGGTTGCAACAGTGGAAAACGCCTGCAACCGCTGCTCTCCAGCCGGATACTGGAAGGGATTAACGGCAATTAGGGCTCTTATCATCTTGTTCCGCGCCTCAAGGAACGCAGCAGTTGGAGGAAGCTTTTTCCTTTTCGGCGAATCTGCAAACCGTAATGTAAATGCGTCATTACGATATAATTTATGTTTATACACCATTAATAGTGCAAGTCGTCGAGTATACTTACGGCTTTTATGCTAACTGTTAATCTAAGGAAAAGCATTAATTTACCGTCAGTTGCGAACGTCGTTTCCGCAAGGTCTTTTCGTATCACCCTTCCAGTTTTCTTTAGGGGCATCTTGGCTCTCGCGTCAACCATGCGACGTTTTCTGCCTCGTTCTATAAACACGCCAAAAGTAAAATGACGGAAAATCAGAAAAATGACATATTCCATGCGCCTTTTCTCACTTTGTCTCGCGTCATCTTCCAGATCCTCTACTTCGCTGCAGTACTCGGTAGATGCCGGATCTAAAGCAGCAGACAAAGAAAATCAGGACAAACTGAACCCCGGACCGACCGGTCAAAAACCAGTACCGGTGTTCCCCGCCATACAGAAATCTTGATGTTTGTCAGCAGAGACATCCTCGTCATTCCAGGCTGCAACGGCGCTTACGCCATTCCGACTTCGAAGGGAATGGCGACGCGCCAATGACATCTGCTCCCAAGCCGCACCGGCTGATTCTTTCTCTCCACTGTGCCGTTTCCCCGCATCGACAGTTTCCTCCGATAGCCCAACAGATGCAGCTAAACCGATATTAGAAGGCAATGCACACTCTGGTGAGTTTCCCCGCTGACAAATGCGCGATGCAGGCAGCGGTGCGGGTGCTTGTTCTTCAGACTGGGACCGAGGCAATAGATCATCAAAGGAGAAACAACTAGCAGACAGGTTCTCCATTTCTTCCCGTTCAGATGTGTGCTTCTTCCGCGTTTCATCCGTGTGAACGAACGTTTTATGTCGTGACAGATGGCTCGGTAGCTTAAAGGTCTTTCCGCACACATCACATTTGGAGGCATGGACAGATCGGTGAATGCGTCGATGCTGAATTAACTGGTGATTAGAGCGGAACACTGAGCCACAGGTGCGACAAGTGTGGATTTCCGAGTGCATTTTCGCGTGATCATATAAGCCGGTGTACGTTGACCAGCTTTTCTGGCAAACAGCACATGGGAAACCAGTTGTGTGCTCCTTTTTTATATGCACATGCAGAATTCGGGCCGATGGGAACGGTTGTGCACAAACCAGACACTTTATTCGCCCTCGTTCACCTTTGTGCACCCCTAAACAGGCAAAACCAATGAGATGAGAGGAAGCTCGGTCATTAAAATTGCATTTATTCCGCCAGAAGTAGCAAGACGACTGCAGAAAAATCTGGGAGCACTTACCAGTTTGTGCTGGGCGAGATGGATAGACGTCCGGAATCGTTTCTCGCACTGGTCGCAAGAAAGAGTTAAACGCGCTTCGTACTTTAGATATTCTTCTTTGTGCTTATCCCGCACATGTACGACCATATTCTGTACGAATTCTCCACACAGTCGACACAGTTTCCGATCGTTCGTATTCGCAGCATGCCGAGCGACGTGTTTCAGCAAGTCCTCCGTATTTGCGGCGACGTAGTTGCATCCCGCACACACAACACTCCCTTGGTAATTATCCGGCAAGTTGTGACTGAGTTGGTGTAAATCACTCATTGCCTCTGTGCAAAATCGCAGCCCGCAGTTCACCATTCCGCAGCTGTACATGAAGCACGTCTCATGCGCGTCGTGGTCCTGCGCCAGCACCTCCATCGGAACGGCCGTTTTGGAAGCGAAGCACATGATGCTCGGGTCAGCCGTCGCGATAAAATGGGTTATTTTCGTGGCGCTGACACCGTGGTGCGTGATATGTAAGAGCAAACTGGACAGTCTCTGAAATGATCGCTGACAGGCTGGACAGTCCAGTGAAAGCGTGGCTTCGACGGGTGCATCCGCGTGTTGCAAATTATGGAGTTTCAGCAAGTTTTCTTCCTTGAAATGCAACGAACACTCCTGGCACACGAATCGGTAAACGAAACTCAGAAACTCCTATCCGGTTTACATTTCTCTGCTGCTGCTTGCTGTTTGGAATGCGAATTTAGAGCATCGTTGGCAACGTCTAACTGCCCCTTCCGAACCGGCTCGACACTTTCCAGATGTGCGACACCGGCATAATCCTTTCCAGCCTGCTCCGCAATCACTCGCATTGTGTCAATATACTGTCGCCTGCTCCGACTGGCGGTATCCTCGCTGTAGCGATCCAGCGCCTGGGGAAAATCATCCAAATGCATTTTCACATATCTCCGTAAATATTTCCATGTAAACGAGGCTTTCTGCGATTTCCGCTGCCGATGACCAAAGTGCGCGTCCTGGTACGCCTGCCACGCTGTGGTCCAAGCGGCGCGACGTTCCTTTCGCGAGGAGAACTGGAAGGGATTAATCCTGGCAACCACATTTAATCGCCGCATCTTCTCCGCATGCCCCTTCGAGCGATCACTGCTTTTTACGGGAACTGACGCTAGTTCATTCGGCTCTACAAAACCGCAGTGAAGTGGTTCGATAAAAGCGCTGTGCTCGTTTGTGCGCGGACATTTACTGTACTCGTACTTTTAGTAGCTAATATCGCGTCCGCAGGATCCTTTCGCATCGCGCTTTTCGTTTTCTTCGCGGGCATTTTGGCTCTAGCCTCCACCGTACGACGTTTTCGGCCTCGATCTGTAACACGCATAAGTAAAATTATCGTGACAAAATCCCAAAGCCGCATTTTCTGTAGTTTGTCAAGTTTGTCATACTTTTTGTCCTGTTATCACTGCCGTCAAAATCCACTTCCACTTCGCTGGAAAACTCGGAACCAGCAGATGGCGACTCTAAGCGCAGCATAAGGATAAGCGCAGGTCGAGTTGCATCTTAGACCCACCAATATTCACTAATCATCGTACCGTCGTCCGCATTCAGGCGGAAGTCCTCGTCGTTGTCGTCTCTTTCCTCATCACTACAGGCTGCACTGACGCGTACGACATTGCGTCCACGAAGGGAATAAACACGCGCGAAGGCTGTCTGCCTCGATGCAATACCGACTGAATCTTTCTTTTCGTTTTCGCATTTTCCCGGATCGACTGCTTTCGGTGTCACGGGTGCAGTTGCCGCTGATGAGAAGTTGGAAGGAAATGGATATTCAGGTGAGTCTTCACGTTGAAAACTGCGCATTACAAGCAGCGGTGCCGGCTTTTTGTCTTCGCTGTTCTGTTTTTTTAACGAATCGGTCGCCTTCGTCGATACTGCATCAGGTGCAGCTGAACAGAATTCTGAAGAAAATGGTAATGCGGGTAACTGTTCGCATTTAACAGCGTTCGATGCAGGTAGCTGTTCTTCCAATTGCGCTGGCAGTGGTTGAGACTGTGGTAAGAGATCTGTCTGCTCATCAAGCGCCAACGGTAGATGACTATCCTCCCCTGAGAGACCAGCAGCAAAAGAGTTCTGCGGGATGTCCACCGACATTGCTTCCACATCAGCATCGTCACTCCCATCATCCTCTTCCTGATCCATGCAAGGATCTTCGGCCACAACACTGCTGCCGCTTTTGCAATCTGAACGAAAAAAAACATCAGCTGAATATAAAATCGAATAAGTTCCGCTCATTTCACCTACTAAGAAACATACAGTCACAAACAATCAACTAAAACAAAACCACGCCAACAGCACGAAATACAAAGGAAAGGTACTGCCAGCGAAAGCTGCACTTTACCGAAAATATGTATCTTATTTGCTGAGCAAAGGCCAACTTTTACCGGCGAAAATCAGCACGGATTGTCTAATAGCCCAGTGTGTTACTTTGCTGGACTTACCCGCATAATCCACGTTGTTTTGGTGGATTTCCTTGCGGTCGCGTTGACGCAGCGCCAGTGTGAGTTCTTCGCCGGGCAGGATGACCTTGACGGCGACGAAGAGGACTTTCTGTTCCCGGATGAAGACGCGGAGGTTGTGCTGGCCGTGGTCAACCGTCCTGACCAACTTCATCCAGTTGCACCAACGATCGTTCTCTACATCAAATGTCACACGCTGTCCGTCCGAAGATGAGAAGGTCCGCGAATGCGCTGCACCGGCATCGCATACAGGCGCGATAAACGGCCCGAACACTGTCTGCGCAAGGATGGCCGTTCGCGCCACGACCGACGGAACTGCAAAAGATAACCAGCAGCGAGATAGTAGATGCTGCAGAGCTTTCCACCGACAGGTTTTACAACTGGCGGTGCATAGCAAATACCGACCACATTAACCGTTAATGTGGTCGGTATTTATTACGTTAATGATTAACGTAATAAAACGATATTTAACTGCATAAACGGCGTTATAATCAATGCTTATTTAACTAATGACTAAAGACAGCGAATAATTCCGACTGCATCTTGACGTTGATGACGAAAAATTTAAAGCAAGCAAAAATATCCAGATTTGCAAGGCAATAGCTCTGCAAATGGACAGGGAATGTGGACGGAAGATGAGCTCACAAACAAATTCCCGACCGAACTTTGCATACTTGTACTGTTCTCCGCAGACTGGCCGAAATTTTGCAGTGGGTTGTCATGATGGAAAGCCAAGACATCCGGTAAGCTAGCAAATGCCAGCGGAAGACTGTATCCGTCCTGGACGAACACTGCATGCTGCCAACAGGGCTCCCGCAGGAAACACTGACATTTCTCACAATCTGCAGGCCAAATCGAATCACAACGTTAGTGACTTCGACACAAAAACTATGCAGCGGCAGAATCGGCACATCTCTGCAATGTTGCTGCGAGATCACAACAGTACGAGGATTTAGTTTAATACCGGTGTCACTGTCCGGCAACCTCTCTTCGATTACGCTACTTAAAGTTATAACTTATCCCTAAAAAACCGAGCAACGGACGATGAGACAACTCACAAAGACTGTCGTGAAAACTTTCTCCGTCGGGCAAGAACGGCAGCGCATCCGGACTGGCTTCCATACTGTCGCGATTCAGCAGATAGAACGACTGACCAGTAATACTGTAGCAACTCAAACTTGCGAAAAAAAGATCAACAGACACTTGAGAGAATCCAACGAAGGAAAAAACAGAGACTGATAATCTCATTAGTTCCGATGCAAAAGAAAGGTAACCACAAACAGAAACGGAGAAACCTGTAAAAAACGTAAATACAGCCTCCGCGCAGGAGTTAGGCAGCTGAGATACTGAGTGCGTAATAGTCTGCCGCCCAGGCTGACGACTGCATTAATAAAAGTCCGCATAAAGCGGCAGTAAGAAATCCGATTTGTTGTGCGTTGCTCAGTTGCTGTCAGTTGTGTGAAATTCGTGACATAGTTCTGAATCTTCTCTCCTAGTTTTTTTTATTGCGGTACCTCGTCATTTAGCCGTCAACAATTCTGCCGCAGATTAATACACAGATGTGAAGATCAAATTTTTATAAGTGACGGTAGTGGCCTGTTGCGCTATCGACTCTGTTTCTGCTCTGAACAGGCCTCGAACCACGAACTGCGCGATGCTGGTCTACAACGACGAAGAACGCCCGTTACTGGCGTGGAACGCCGTGGACGTCCGCATCAAGGGAAAACTGAAACACGGCCATGTCATCGACGTGGCGGAGGGCGGCCTAATCGTTGATTTTGGCTGCGACGACCAGCGCGCCAAATTTATTCAGTTCAGGCGTATTTCGAAACAGCCTGAGGACTCTGTGGAAAATTACATTTTTGACAGCTTCTTCCCGTACTTCAGGAGACCGAAAGACGACGCGCAAGTCCTGCTGCGCTCGCCGGCCACGGGAGCCTGGATCTGGTATCCGGGCAAGGTGGTCGCCTTGGGTGGATACCGCTCGGAGTTCGCGGATTTCGTGGAAGTGCAGATGCCGGACGGGCGCACCATCCGCGAGCTCATGCCCATTGATCAGGTGCGTAGGGTTTCAGTCACCGTTTCGACGGCTTGACAGTTAAAGCTTCGAAAGGAACCTTTTAAAAATCAAACCTGAGCTTCGAGCATTCGAAACAAACATGAATTTTTTAAAACAATTTTTAAATAATTATTATTTAAAGATTGTTACTACCGTAGATTATTATTTAAAAAATTATTTTTAGATTGAGGGATTGTCAATTTCAGGTTGAATGCCGATTTGATAAAGTAGAATGCGATGAAATTCTGTAACCGTTAAAAATACCCACATATTAGTAACTGCTATAAATTAAGCGAAATACCAGTAAAATTATATTTAAAAAATAAATTTCGCAATACGAATTTTAAATTTTATTTCAAATCAGTTTCATTTCGGACTCTTAAAAAATGGCCCATAGCTGTTTAAATTTCACAACTACAGGTACGCCTACCGCTGGCGGATATGGATTACGTGCGGGTGTACGAGGATCAGTTTGTTATCGGTTCCTGTACGTTGCCCTGGGTCAGCTGGGAAGATGAATCTTACTGGCTCCAAGAGGTCTTCAAGCGCGAACTGAACGGACGGTTTGGGGTGTTGTGCATGTCTCTGCTCGGCTCAACGGTGCGATACCTGCAGGACGAGGGATGGACGTTGAAGAAGCTATTGAAACCTAAAAAAGTGGTACGTTCCTTCACCTAGTCCATTGTTAGTTGAGATTTGAGTTGATTCCTGAACGTCTCTAGATATATATATGGCCAGTCTAACCCTAATGGTGATCGTCGTGTAATTTTCATTTTGTTTTTCGGCTGTTAATAAACTTTCTCGCATGCTGATTTGTCGATGTAAGCTAAGAAAACGTGTGAAGATGCTAATATTAGCAAATAGGTCGAGGTCAAAGTCTTTCGAGTTCTGCAAAGGAATAACTACATATACATCGATTTCGCCCGTAAATTGCTCAAGCTCGCTTTACGGGCCAGCACATTGCTCACCAGCAACAGCCGCTCTCTCTGTTCTGTGTCTCCGCTCACTCGATCAGGTGCGCATGGCTAAAGCCGCAAAACCGGTTTTGCGGCTTTAGCCATGTGCTGATGTCCATTTTACGCGAGTGAGCAACCAGCTGACCTGTACAGTGAGCTTAAGCAATTTACGGGCGGAATCGATGTACACACTACTAATAGTGTGTATATCGTATTAATATATACGATCGTGAAATCTTGGAATTAGAAAACGTAAAAAAGTCCTCCAAAGGCAACGAAAAGAATTGCAAACGTTGGTTTTTGCAGATGGGCGTATACCGCTGGGCGAAGAAAGAGGAGCAGGGTGGTTTCACCTCCGCTGAATCGCGCTGGGTGCTGCGCCACATGGCGAGTAGCCCAGACAGTGGAACTGGACAGCAACAAGACGGTGAACACTGTGCCATGCCGCTTCCAGTGGAGCTGTTGGTCGAGGTCTTCCAGTCGTTGGACTCCATCGAGCGCTTCCGCTGCCGACGCGTCAATCCTCTGTGGAATAGCATTCTAACCACCGACGCTAACTTTCCTTTTGTGAGTGTGTCCGGTAAAGTCGGCGCTTACAGTAAGCTGAATTTCCGCAAAGAAGAAGAATTCTGGGTAGCTGCGGGTCTGCTGAAGTGCTTGAGCAGCCGCACCCAGATGGCGGTTATCATGGGTTTGGACATGTTGGAATGCCGGGATTTGTTCGATCTCTTCCAGCACCTCGTCCACACCGCTGACATCAGCCGGCTGCCGACGCTGGTGTTCTATGAGTGCATTTTCGGCACTGGATACGGTGCAGGTATCGACCGCATACTGGAGGACGTAGCGGAGATGATGTTGGAGTGGTTGCCGTGCTGCGACCGAATCCTGTGGAAGCAGTGCCGCATCGTCGATCGCAACCTGACGGCTCTTGTAGCACAGCATTCCTTCGGCGTCCCCTGCTCGTTAGACGCGGTGAAGCGGGAATTGTGGGAGCTGTTCGAATGCCAAAACGCCGTTGCGTCGCCCGGGGATAGGGATGACTCAGCGGATGGTGGTAATTGAGTAGGACGTTGAGAAAGTATGTCATTGCATTTTAGCTCTTGAGTGTTCAAGTCCATCATACCATTCAGGAGAAGCGAGTCCTGACGGGTGTACTTAATATTATCATGCTTGTACAGATTGTTAACCGCTATCAGAGCGTGGATGGGCGCTCGTTCGCACGCTATCGCCATCGGGAATGGTCGAATGGACGATGACTACAGTTCCATACTGATTGCCAGGAAGTTGATCGAACTGACTGCTGCGGCTTTGAACGGAGGAAAAAGTAATTGGTGCGCGCTAATAAGGCAGTGTGGATAGTCAAGACTGCGGAATTGTTTGGTTAGCGCTAAATCCGGTAAAAGAGTTCAGCTAGTGTTGTGTTAATGACAGCTTGGATGCTTTGTTGTTACTTTACGGTGAATAATGAAATAATATTATCAGACGGATTTGTTAAATTATTTTTGGAACCCATTATAAATACGGAATTGGATTTTTAACTGAAATGGATTGTTCATTCACATATTCTAAACGCATAATAAAATGTACACTGAATAAAATGTCATTTTTGTGTACACGAATTGTTTTATTAATTCTGAATACTCGTACATACAGCGATGCGACCAACAATGTAAAAGTGTCCACAAGTCCTTCTGCAGCGTCCACAACTGCGATTTCTGATTGCAAATTATTATGAAAAATCAAACAGATCGATCAGCCGCCAGCTAACCGATCCTGTGGAAAAAAACGCCGAAAGACTATTTCTTGCCACTTTGAACAGTTGCAGGGGCATCGGGATGTTTCTTCCGTTGGTGTTGCTGCAGATTGCCCAGCAGCATCCAGCCAAGCCGGCATTCCTCGCATTTATACGGGAATTCTTCGTAGCGCATCCTCTGCCGCGGACACTTGTACTCGCTGACCACTCCTTTCTTGCGCATTTCCTCCCGTTGAGCTTTGCGTTTCTTCCGAACTTTATCCGTGTGAACGACCATTTTATGTTGCATCAGGTTGGTCGGTCTCTTGAAGGTCTTTCCGCACAGAGTGCATTTAAAGGAATAATCAGACCGATGACCGTACTCATGCTGCTCCAGGCTCTTCTTGCAGCGGAACACCGAGCCACAGGTTTTACAAACATGGACTTCCTTATGGGTTTTCGCGTGCGTATATAGGCGGCAATATTTCGAGTATCTTTTCTGGCACACCAAGCACGTCAACACCTTCCCATGCTCTTTTTTTATATGCCCATGCAGTAGACTGGACGAGCTGAACTGTTTAGCGCAAACCAGACATCCTAACGCTTGCAAACTTGTATGTACGATCTATAAGAAGACAAAACAAAAGTTATACAACCACGATTCCGGTCATTGTCGCTTATCATAAATAAACACTCCGCAAAAAACATTCATCAATGAGAATGCGAAACACCTGAAAAAACCATACATTTTTGTGGGTAACGACGTGCATTCGTGTCCGAAATCGCTTCTCGCACTGATCGCAGGGGAGCGTAAGACGCGTTTCGTACTTTACGTATTCTTTTTTGTGCTTTGTCTGGACGTGCTCGACCATATCCTGCACAAACTCTCCACACAGTCGACACAGTTTGTGATCGTACAGTTTCGCTCCATGCCGACCGACGTGTTTCAGCAAATCGACGGCATCTGCAGCCACGAAATCGCATCCCGCGCAGACAACATCGCCCTGATAATCATCCGGCACGTTGTGGCTGACCTGGTGCAGATCGCACATCGTCTCCGTGCAGAATCGCAGCCCGCATTTCTGCATTCCGCAGCTGTACATGAAGCACGTCTCATGCGCGTCATGGCTCTGCGCCACCACATCCATCGGAGCGGCCGTTTTGGACGCGAAGCTCATGATGCTGGGATCATCGGTCGGGATAAAATGTATAACATGCCGGGCGTTCACACCGTGGTGCACGACATGCCGCAGCAAGTTTGACAGTTGCCGAAACGATCGCTGACAAGCTGGACAATCCAGTGAGACGGTGGTTTCGCTGGGTATATCGCGGTGTTGCATATTATGGAGTTTCAACACGTTTTCATCCTTAAAATGCAGCGAGCACTCCCAGCACACGAATCTGTAAACGTAACTGAAAAACCGCCTGTCACGCTCGCTTTTCTTGTAACGACGCGGTTTTGACGGCGCCAGCGCAGTGTTCGTTGCAGCGTTCCACTGATCAACGCCGTCACCATTCACGGTGGAAGTCACGACATGCGGACCATCGGCGTATAAATCCTTTCCCACCTGCTGCGCTATCACCCGCATAACCTCGATATATTCTCGCTTGTTCATATCAGCGGTGTCCTCGTTGTAGCCGTCGAGCGCCCGTGGCAATTTCTCCAAATGCATTTGGACCTCGTGCTGTAGTTGCGCGCAGGTCAGCGTTTTCTTCGACTTCCGCTCCGGAGCATCAGCGCAATCAGCCAGGTACGCCTGCCACGCGGCTATCCAGGCGGCGCTGCGCTGACCAGGCGAAGAATACTGGAAGGGATTAATCTTGGCCACCGCATTCAGTCGGCGCATCTTCTCAGATTTGGTGGCCGTACGTTGGTTGGCTTGCAGTGCAGCTAGCGCCTTCATCAGCGACACGTACTCGGCAGGCCTCCACACCGAGTCAACCCGGTTATTACGCTGATAGTTTTTGAACTTAACCAGACGCATCTCTATAGTGCGCTGTAGCACCGACCCATCTAGCTTTTTCATCCCTGGCAACAGTTGGTCAGCCGGCAGCATGCTGGCAGCCGTGAAAAACGCCTGCAACCGCTGCTCTCCTTCCGGATACTGGAACGGATTAACGGCAATCACGGCCCTGATCAGTCGGTTCCGCGCCTCAAGAAACGCAGCATTCGGGCCACCGTCCGGGCCTCGCCATGCCAACGAATCTGCAAAAAATACTTGACGTTCACATTTTATTGATGATATTTTTACACTTGTATTTACGCTTAAACTTTGGAGAAAAGTTTACCATAAACCGGTGACACCGTATTGGCAGTGTCCGTACACATCAGAGTTCCGGTATCCTCCGCACAACGGCGTAACGATTTGGACCTCTTGGCTTTAGCGTTAACCGTGCCTCGCTCTATAAACGCGCATAAATCTTAATCAGCCGCTACATCAAATTCACAATCATTTCCTTATTTTATGTAAAACTGTTCGCACGTTTTGTCATGGTATCATCCAAATCCTCTTCCACTTCGCTGCAACCTTCGGAATCGGTAGATGACGCTTCTAACGGCAGAAAAATACAATCAGGTTAACCTGCGTCCTGGATCGGATTAGTAACCGATACCGGCGTACCGTCATTGCCAGATAAACAGAAATCTCGATCGCTGTCATCGGAGAAATCCTGATCACTGCAGGCTACAGCTGTGCTTACGCCATTCCGACCACGAAGGGGATAAACACGGGTAAAAGGTTCTTCAGATGGAGCGGGCGGTGGTTCGGACCGCGGTAAAAGATCATCAAATGAAAACCAACCAGCAACGTCTGCCGACATAGCTGCCACAGTATCGTTTCCGGCATCATCGCCATCGCTCCTCTGCCGCGAAGTCTTGAACTCGCGGACCACTCTCTTCCGGCGCATATCCTCTCGTTTGGCCTTGCGCTTCTTCCGCATTTTACCCGTGTGAGCGGTCGTTTTATGCCGTGCGAGGTTGCTCGGTACCTTAAAGGTCTTTCCGCACACATCACATTTAGAGGAATGGACAGACCGGTGAGTTCGTTGATGCCGAAATAACTTGCTAATAGAGCGGAATGCAGAGCCACAGGTGCGACAAGTATGGATCTCCTTGTGAGTTTTCGCGTGGGCATACAAGCGAGCGTAAGTTGGCCAGCTCTTCTGGCATACCGCACATGTCAAACCCGTTGTGTGCTCCTTTTTTGTATGCGCATACAGCAGACGGGCCGAGGGGAACGGTTCTGTGCAAACGAGACATCTTAGTCGCCCATGCTCATCTTTGTGTGCCCACTAAAAAGGCAAAAAGAACGAGATAAGCAGCGCGTCATAAGAATTTTCTTCCGCTAGAATTCGCATTTCGCACCATGATTGTAAAAACTCTTACCATATTGTGCGCGGCGAGTTGGACAGGCGTCCGAAATCGTTTCTCGCACTGGTCGCAAGGAAGAGTTAAACGCGCTTCGTACTTTAAATATTCTTCTTTGTGCTTATCCCGGACATGTACGACCATATTCTGTACGAATTCTCCACACAGGCGACACAGTTTCCGATCGTTCTTCTTCGCTGCATGGCGACCGACGTGTTTCAGCAAGTCCTCCGCATTTGCAGCCACATAGTTGCATCCCGCACAGACAACATCGCCTTGGTAATCATCCGGCACGTTGTGACTCAGTTGGTGCAAATCGCACATTGCCTCCGTGCAAAATCGCAGCCCGCAATTCACCATTCCGCAGCTGTACATGAAGCAGGTCTCATGCGCGTCATGACTTTGCGCCAGCACATCCATCGGAACAGCCGTACTGGCCGGGCAGCTCATGATGCTCGGGTCAGCAGTCGGGATAAAATTAACGATCTGCGAGGCTTTCACACCGTGATCCATGACATGCCGGAACAAGTTCGGCAGTTTCTGGAACGACCGTTGACAAGCGGGGCATTCCAGGGAGACGGTGGTATCGTTGGGTGCATCGTTATGTTGCATCTTGTGGAGTTTCAGTACGGTTTCATCTTTAAAATGAAAAGAGCACTCCCCGCAGACGAAGCGGTAAACGTAGCTATAGAAGCGGCTACTGGTTGGATAACTTTGAGGAGGCCGCCGTTTGGAATGCGCATTCTGGGTGTCAACTGCGGCGTTTAACTGGTGCACCACAACTGCGTCGGCATAACCTCTGCCAGCCTGCTGCGCTATCACCTGCATCACTTGGATATACTCCCGCTGGAACTGACTGGCGGTATCCTCGTTGTAGCCGTCGAGCGTTTGCGGGAAATTATCCAAATGCATCTTGACAAATCGCGGTAGCTTCTCGCGAGGAAGCATGGCCTGCTTTGATTTCCGCTCTTGAGGACCACCGTTCTCCACTTCATTCCGGTATGCCTGCCACGCTGCTGTCCATGCGGCACTACGTTCCTTTTTCGAGGAATACTGGAAGGGGTTAATCTTGGCCACCACTTTCAATCGTCGTATTCTTTCCGATTGAGTGATCGAGCACTCACTGCTGTTGTTGCTTAAAGCAGTCAGCTGATTCATCAGCGAAACGTACTCTTCCGGCCTCCAGACAGACTCCATGCGATTAGTGCGTTGCAATCTTTTGAAGGTATATAGACGTTGCTCTATGGACCGCTCTAGCGCTGGTCCATCGAGCTTTTTCATCCCTAGCAAAGCCTGGTCAGGCAGCAGCAGGGTCGCAGCGGTGGAAAACGCCAGCAACCGCTGCTCTCCAGCCGGATACTGGAACGGATTAACGGCAATCACGGCTCTGATCTGTCTGTTCCGTGCCTCGAGAAACGCAGCATTTGGGAGACCAAACTGTGCTCCACTTGCCGACGAATCTGCAAGCAATAAAATGAGTAAATATCAGTTATGTCCATATGTCACTGATAATATTTCCACAGATATATGTCGTCGGTTGATACAGTGTCTGCTAGCGCTTAGAATTTAGGAGAAAACTTTACCGGGAATTGCTGATACCGTATGCGGAGTGTCCTTACAAACCACACTTCCAATTTTCTTCAAGGGCACCTTGCTTCGCGCGTTAACCGTGCGACGTTTTCTGCCTCGTTCTGAAAAAAGGATAAATAAAAATTGATATGACTGAACCCCAGTAAATTCCGTAGTTTGGCAAGCTTGTCCTGATAACACACACTTTTTGTCCTGATAACACATTCGTCCAAATCCACTTCCACTTCGCTGCAGTACTCGGAATCAGTAGATGGCGAATCTAAAACGAAGCAACAGGCGCAAGTCAAATGGCATCTCAGACCCAGCAATATTCGCTAATCATCGTACCGTCGTCCCCAGATAGGCGGAAGTCCTCATCATTGTCGTCTGTGAATTCCTGATCACTACAGGCCGCACTGGCGCGTACGACATTGCTTCCACGAAGGGAATAAACACGCGCGAAGGCTGTCTGCCTCGATTTAACACCAGTCGATTCTTTCATTTCGCTTTTGCATTTTCCCGTATCGACTGCTTTCGGAATCACGGCTGCAGTTGTCGCTGATGAGAAGTTGAAAGGAAATGGATATTCAGGAGAATCTTCGCGTTTAAAACTGTGCATCACAAGCAGCGGTGCCGGCTTTTTGTCTTCGTGGTTCCGTTTTACCGAATCAGTCGCCTTCCTCGATACTGGATCAAGTGCAGCGGAACAGAAGTTTGAAGAAAATGGCAATGCGGGCAACTGTTCGCATTTAACAGTGCTCAATGCAGGAAGTTGTTCGTCTAATTGCGCTGGCAGTGGTTGAGACTGGGGTAAAACGTCTGTCTGCTCATCAGGCGCCAACGGCAGATGACTATCATCCACTGAGAAACCAGCAGTAAAAGCGTTTTGCGGGATGTCCACCGACATTGCTTCCACATCAGCATCTTCACTACGATCATCTCCTTTCCCAGTCATGCAAGAATCTTCAGCCAAAAAAATGCTGCCGCTTGTGCAATCTACACGAAGAAAACATCAGCTGAAATGCTGAACACAGAATCAAATAAAATTCGCTCATTTCAATGATTTCATCCACTACGAAGTATAAAATCACAAGTAATCAGCGAAAACAGAGAAATGTCATCAGCTGGAAACAGAAATTGAACCAGCGGTAGCTACACTTTTCACCGGCGAAAATCAACACGAGTAAAATCATCTAGGAGCCTACAGCGTGTTACCTACAACGGGCATACCCACACGCGCTGCTGCATAACCCAAATTGTCGTGGTGAATTTTCTTCCGGTCGATATCATGCTTACACAGCGACAGCGTGAGTTCTTCGCCGGGCAGGATGACCTTGACGGCGACGAAGAGGACATTCTGTTCCCGGACGAAGACGCGGAGGTTGTACTGGCCGTGGTCAGCCGTCCTGACCAACTTCATCCAGTTGCACCAACGATCGTTCTCTAGATTGAACGTCACACACTGCCCGTCGGCCGATGAATATGTCTGCGAATGCGCTGCACCGGCATCGCACACAGGGGCTATAAACGGCCCGAACACTGTCTGCGGACGGATGGTCGCTCGAGCCACGACCGTCGGAACTGTAAAAGAACATATGTGACAAGACAACTCGCTATATTGCGAGAAAGTAGATGTTATTAGCATTTGACGCTGGTGGCACGCAGCAAACAGTGGCAAAATCAAGCGAGAATAAAGTGCTTCAAACGGCAGCGCACTGCTAAGAAACTCGTGCGCCATACAACAACAACGACGACTGGATTTCACGGGTATCGACAAACCGTAACAGACGCGAACACAGATGCCCAGTGAATTACGACACGGCACATACTTCCAACATAAATTTCCGACTGAATTACTTACTGTACATACCTGCGCTGTCCTCTGCACACTGCTTGACATTTTGCAGTGGGTTGACATGATGGAAAGCCAATACATCTGGCAAACTTGCAAAGGCCAGCGGAAGACTGTATCCGTCCTGAACTACAACGGCATGCTGCCAGCACGGCTCCCACAGGAAACACTGACACTTCTCGCAATCTGCAGGTGAAAATATTGAAATCGAATCGGCACTGTCAAACGAGCTGATGCAATCGCCAACAGTCTCACCAGAATACAGTCTACAGATGCATACAGAACGGAGATACCAATGTCGAAGCATTATTACGTGACAGTTTAATGCTAATATAAACCAATATTTAAGTACTGGTTAGCGCTCCTTGAGTAAGAGTATCCTATATCTAACGATAATCGGAATTCATGTCAGAAACTGTTGATGAGGAAACTCACAAAGACTGTCGTGACAACTCTCCCCGTCGGGTAAGAACGGCAGTGGCAAAGCTTTCGAACTGACTTCCATAAAGCGTTTTCAGGGATCCAGCAGAATGTTCAATGGATATGCTAAACTGGTAGCAGTAATACCGTAATAACTGAACATTAAGAAAAAACAATAGTATCACACAATCGCGACAAAACAACTGTGACAGCAACAACCCAAGTGAAAACTAAAACAGCGTAAAGTAAGAAAGAATACGAATAGTTGGCTCGACCTTACGAAGTAGGCAAGTTGCAGCCAGGCACTATGCGGGCTATATAGTGCAGCCCCCCCAGAGAGGTGGCGCGCGCGCGGTTTACGCCTTTGATACTGATCGTGAAAATAAGCGGTAATGCTTTGTCAAAAACCTGTTGCATATAGTGCATACTATCTTCTATTCTTTTCTGAAGAATTCCTAAAACAAACCGAAAGTGTCTGTAACAAAATTACGATTACCGTATTAAGCAGGGAAAAAACAGAAGCGGCAAAAGACTGATACGAAATCCGTGGAAAACACATATCGTGAAAAGTATTGTACTCTGTAATTTGTACTTTGTAGTGTATTACTGTGATTGTGTATGAGGACTCGTACCGTGGATTAATTTGAAAGTTAACTATTACTGCTTGGTAAATAGCAGAATTTTCCATACAAACAAACAAACTTCATGGGTTTTTTATTGTTTTTTATACTGCTGTACAATTTTGTTGTAGCTTGCACAAGAAATTCTGCAGACGCTATCCGGTGTCCCCATCTTAAACTGCATGAGACAGCGAAACAGTGATACAAACAAAATAAAATAGCAAGCTCAAACATGATACCAAAAATCCGTTCAGATAACGAATGCAAAGCTGATAATCACACCACCAATTTACCACCACCAATTCGGAAGAAAATTTTACTTCATCAGCAAATAAAACGTAAAAATTATTTAGGGATCTCTACAAATTCGATCAGATTTGGAAATCAAACAATCGATCAGACTGTGATTAATTAAGCATTTCCACTGGAAACAGATACCGGATGGTTTTTGCCAGTTTTCTCGGTTGCGTCATTGGTGGAGTGCTTCTCCCGTTGATGCTGCTGCAAATTCCCCAGCAGCATCCAGCCAAGCCGGCATTCTTCGCACTTATACGGGAACTCTTCGTAGCGCATCCTCCGTCGGGGACACTTGTAATCGCTGACCACTCCCTTCCGGCGCATTTCCTCCCGTTTCGCTTGACGCTTCTTGCGCATTTTATCCGTGTGGACGATCATTTTATGCTGCGACAGGTTGCAGGATCTCTTGAAGGTCTTGTCGCACAAATGACATTTGAAAGAATAGTCCGAGTGGTGAATGGGCTCATGCTGCACTAGGTTGTCCTTAGAACGGAACACCGCGCCACAAGTGCGACAAATATGGACCTCCTTGTGCTTTCTTGCATGCTTATACAAGCCGGCATATGTTGGATAGCTTTTCTGGCACACCACACATATCAAACCCGATGTGTGCTCTTTTTCTACATGGGCATGCAGCTGAAAGCTCGATGTAAACGGTTTGGCACAAACCAGACAACTTACACTTTCGTGTGCACACTGAAAGGTCAAAAACGAATATTGAATAACTGCAAGCTGGGAATTAGTATCTGCCATTGTAAGCCAGCAATTTTATAAGAATCGGGGAGAAATAAAGACAAGACCGCGGAACACTTACAGTTTTATGGGTGGCGAGATGAGCAGGGTTCCAAAACCGCTTCTCGCACTGATCACAGGGCAGAGTAAGACGCGCTTCGTACTTGAGATATTCTTCCTTGTGATTAGTCTGGACGTGCCCGATCATATCCTCGACAAATTTTCCACACAAACGACATAACTTGTGATCGCTGGCCTTCGCTGCATGCCGGCCGACATGTTTCAGCAAATCCCTCGCATCCTTCCCTTGAAAGTTGCATGCAACGCAAACCACCTCGCCCTGATAATCATCCGGCACGTCGTGGCTGAGTTGATGCAGGTCGCATAATGTCTCAGTGCAGAATCGCAGTCCGCAACCACCCATTCCGCAGCGATACATGAAGCAAGTCTCATGTGCTTCATGGTTCTGCCCTAGTATATCCATCGGAGCGGCCGTTTTGGACGCGAAGCACAGGATGCTGGGATCAGCAGTCGGGATATAATGGATGATCTTCGCGGCTTTCACACCGTGGTCCTTGACATGCCGGAGCAAGTTTGCCAGCTGTTTGAACGATCGCTGACAGGATGGGCAATTTAGTGAGACACTGATTTCGCTGGATTTATCACGGTGTTGCATGTTATGGAGTTTCAGTAAGTTTTCATCCTTAAAATGCAACGAGCACTCCCAACAAACGAATCGGTAAACGTAACTTAAGAATCGACAATTCCAAAGCTGACGCCGTTTGAGTTCCTTTGATGAACATGTGTCAGCTGCAACGTTCAACTGATCCGCCCCAATAGCGTCGACACTGCTGTGAATGGCCATGGGATGCGTGTCATCGGCATAAATAATTCCCACCTGCTGTGCTAGCGCTCGCATTACCTCGACGTACTTCCGTTCGGATAGATCGCCGGTACTTTCGTCATAACGTTGCAGCGCTTGGGGAAAAGTCTTCAAATAATTCAGAACACACCTCTGAAGGTCTTTGCATGTAAACGTGACTCGTTTCGTCAGTTCTTCCGGAGAATCATCGTCCTCCGCATCATCCAAGTATGCGCGCCATGCTGCTGTCCACGCGGCGCTGCGTTCACTTCGCGAGGAGAACTGAAAGGGATTGATCTTGGCAACCGCTTTTACTCGCCGTATTTTCTCGGACATGCTGTCCGAGCGTTTACTGTCTTTTAATGCAGTCAGCTCATCCATCAGTGAAACGAACTCGGCAGGTCTCCACAACGAGGGGAGTTGATTACTGCGCTGTAATCTTTTGAAGTTATGTAGACGGTTCTCTATGGACCGCTCTAGCGCTGGTCCATCGAGCTTTTTCATCCCTAGCAAAGCCTGGTCAGGCAGCAGCAGGGTCGCAGCGGTGGAAAACGCCAGCAACCGCTGCTCTCCAGCCGGATACTGGAATGGGTTAACGGCAATCACGGCCCTGATCAGTCGGTTCCGCGCCTCAAGAAAGTTGAAGAAACGCAGCAGGCGGGAGCCCCCACGGTGCTACATTTGCCGACAAATCTGCGACAAACCGACAAATTAATTCATGCACATAAATACACCAAACAGACAAAATCTACCATCAACTGTTGGCACCGTATCCGCAGTATCTGTGTGTATCTGTTTCTGTATCGTTCCGGTTCTCTTCGGGCAACGGCTCGACGATGGTGACATCCTGGTTTTCGCATCGACCATGCGACGTTTTCTGCCTCGATCTATAAAATACATACGAGGATAAATCATAACTTACCATTAAATGACATCACGCTACTTATTCCCAGGTTAGATTGTCAAAATTTTCTCACTTTTTGTGTTGGTACCTTCCAAATCCGCTGCCACTTCATGGCAATATTCAACTTGAGTGGCTACCGACGAATCTTCAAGCAATAAAAGAATAAAATCAGGTAATCTTACACCCATCAACGTCCGATTAATGACCGATATCATCGTACCATAGTTCCCAGTAAAAGAGAAATATTCATCGTTGTCATCAGAGAAATCCACATCATTACAGGCTGCACCGGCGCCTGCGCCACTTCGTTTGCGAAGGGATTGGAAACGCTTGTAGGATATCTGCTCCGAAGCACCATCGGCTAGTTCTTTCTCTCTAATGTGCCGCGTCCCTGGACTGACAGAATTTTCAGATAACGCATCAGGCGCAACTAGACGAATATCAGAGGGAAACGGATACTCGGGTGAGCCTTCGCGTTGAACAACGCGCGATGCAGACGGTTGTTCTTCCCATTGGGCTAGCAATGGCAGGAATTGAGGTATGACACCACTCTGATTATGGCGCGCCAGCTGAACATCTTTAAACGAAGCGGTCAGTGGAACTTCATTTTCGTTATCACTCTCCTCCCTCACCACTCCCTCCCGACACAGTTCCTCCAGTTTGCCTTTGCGCGGTTTCCGCATTTCATCCGTGTGAACGATCATTTTATGCTTCGCCAGATTGAGCGATTTCTGAAAGGTCTTTCCGCACAAATCACATTTGAAGGAAGCGACAGACCGGTGAACGCGCTGATGTTGATTTAGGGCGGTCACAGAAGGGAACACCGAGCCACAAGTGCGACAAGCATGGATCTCCCTGTGTCGTTTCGCGTGCTTATGCAAGCCGATATAAGTTGAGCAACGTTTCTGGCACACCACGCACGTCAAACCCGTTGTATGCTCCGTTTCTATATGCGCATGCAGCTGATGGGTCGTCGAGAACGGCTTCGCACAAACGAGGCATCGCAGTTGACCTTGTTTACCATTGTGCACCCACTAAAACGGCAGAACCAATGAGATGCTGTCATTGAATTTCCACTCTGCAAATTCGTTTACTCTGCTAGAATTAGCAACCGAATTGCAAAAAAACCCAGGGAACACTTACCAGTTTGTGCGTGGCGAGATGGATAGGCGTCCGAAATCCTTGTTCACACTGGTCACAGGACAGGTTTAAACAGCTTTCGTACTTAAGATACTCTTCCTTGTGCATGCTCTGGACATGACTAACCATATTCTCCACAAAATCTCCACATAACCGACACAGTTTCCGATCATATTTCTTGGCTGCATGTCGACCGACGTGCCGCAGCAAATCGCCGGCATCTGCAGCTTGGAAGTTGCATCCCGCACAGACAACATCGCCCTGGTAGTTTTCCGGCACGTTGTGATTGAGTTGGTGCAAATCGCACATTGTCTCCGTGCAAAATCGCAGCCCACACAACCATGCCGCAACTGTACATGAAACACGTCTCATGCGCGTCATGACTCTGCGTTAGCACCTCCATCGGAGCGGCCGTTTTGGATGCGAACCTCATGATGCTCGGATCAGCAGTCGGGATAAAATGGATGATCTGTGCTGCTTTCACCGTGCTGGATGATATGGCACAGCAAACTGGGCAACTTCTTGAACGATTTCTGACACGCTGGACAATCCAATAAGTCGGTGGTTTCGCTCGGTGTACCACTGTGCTGTATACTATGGAGTTTCAGCACGTTTTCGTCCTTGAAATGCAACAAGCACTCCCGACACACGAATCGGTAAACGAAACTTGGAAACCATTTATTAGGTCGATAATTCTCAAGTGTACGTGACTTGAAATGCGAGTTAACAGCAACGTTTAATCCATTCGCGCCATCGGCATAATCCTTCCCCGCCTGCTGCGCTATTACTCGCATAACTTGGATATACTGTCGTCTGCTTTCACTGGCGGTATCTTCGTTGTAGCGATCGAGCGCTTGAGGAAAATTGTCCAACTGCATTTTGACAAATTGCCGGAAATATTTCCAAGAGAACGTGGGTTTCTGCGATTTCCGCGGCCGATGACCAACTTCCGCATCATCCTGGTATGCCTGCCACGCTGCTGTCCATGCAGCGCGACGTTCCTTTCGCGAGGAAAACTGGAAGGGATTAATCTTGGCAACCAGATTTAATCGCCGCATTTTCTCCGAATGGTATTTCGTGCCCTCCTTTGTCCTTACTAGAGATGGTTCATTCGGCTCTTCAGAATTGCAACCTGAAACGATACGATTATGTCACTGTGCCAGTTTGTGCGTGACATGTACTCTACCTTTAGCTGCTAATACGCTTTCCGCAGTATCTTTTCGCATCACAGTTTCAGTTTTCTTCGGAAGTATCTTGACTCTCGTGCCTACCACGCGAGCTTTTCTGCCTCGCTCTATAAACATCAAACACTCGCAATTTAAGTAACAGACACGCAACATACAGTAACTTCTGCAAGTTCTCAAACTGCTCCTACTTTTTTTCGTGCCACCTTGCAAATCCCCTTCAGCTTCGCTGGAGCATTCGGAATCAGTCGTTGATGAATCTACAAGCAGCACAAGAACCTCAAGCTAAAGTGAATCCTGGATCCAGTAACACCGATATCACCGTACCGCTGACCCCGGATAAGCTGAAATCGTCATCGTTATCATCCGAAAAGTCATCATCATAACGGGTAATACCGGCACGTACGACATTTCGCCTACGAAGGGAATGCACACGCGTCGAGACATAGAACTGCTCCGACGCCGCCTCTTTCTCTTCGATCTTCAGTTTCCTCGCATCCGCAGCTTTCTCCGGCAAAGTATCCAGTGCAGCTGAGGAGAAGTTGGAGGGAAACGGAAACTCGGGTGAGCCTTTGCGCTGAACAATAAGCGATGCATGCGATTGTTCTTCCCATCGCGCTGGCAGTGGTAGGGTATGGGGAGGTAAGACATCTGTCTGATCATGTGCCAAAGTCAGCTTATCACCGTCAAATGAGAAACGACAAGTAGTAAGGATCAGTGCAGCTTCCGCCATTTGCTGTGCCACGTCTTCCACGCGGCCATCTTCACACTCGCACTTCACCATGGAAGTATCTTGGTTTACCGCAGCACCGCTCATCGCACAATCTAAACAAATATCCCATGCGGATAAATCTGATTTTAAATCATATTTAGTTTCTCTTAGAAACCGAAAGGAGGCTGAAATCCAATCAAGCAAATTGATCACGAATTAAGAATTAAGACTTAACGGCATGCCCTGACAGGCTGACAACCGCCTTGCGAATTTACTACGCAATCGAAAGTTGGCGATGACAGTAGAGATTTTTGTTGATTTATTAATTAACTCAGGTAGTTTTGTTATGTAAACTATTGGCCGTTGTCTGAATAAAACCTACTTACCCACAGAAACTGCTACATAATTCACATGATTGTCGATGATCTCTTTCCGGTCACGCTTGGATAGCGCTAGTGTGAGTTCTTCGCCGGGCAGGATGACCTTGACGGCGACGAAAAGGATTTTCTGTTCCCGGATGAAGACGCGGAGGTTGTGTTGGCCGTGGTCAGCCGTCCTGACCAACTTCATCCAGTTGCACCAACGATCATTACCCACATCGAACGTCACACACTGCCCGTCGGCCGATGCAAATGTCCGCGAATGCGCTGCACCGGCATCGCACACAGGGGCTATAAATGGCCCGAACACCGTCTGCGCAAGGATGGTCGTACGGGCAATGACCAACGGGACTGCAAATGACAAGCAGGAATAAAACTGCGAGAAAGCAGATTCACCACAAGGATTATTTCAGCAAAAGCGCATACGGAAACATTAACAGGCACCCGGTGTTATTTAATATTTAATGTTGACACATCTAATAAAAATGGTGAGCATTATCCCAACTGGACATTTAGATGGACGACGAAAACTCACACACGAGAACAAATTCACAAGCGCCTTGTGACAAGGTCACAAGTATCAAGAAATGCAACGCAGCTGTTCCACTAAATGCACAAGGAGTGACGACGGAACATAGACTTACAAAAGCATTCCCGATTGAATTACATACTTGCGCTGTTCTCAGGAGACTGGCCGACATTTTGCAGTGGACTGTCGTCACGAAACGCCAAGATATCCGGCAAGCTGGCAAAGGCCAGCGGAAGACTGTATCCGTCCTGGACGAACACTGCATGCTGCCAACAGGGCTCTGGCAGGAAACACTGACACTTCTCGCAATCTGCAAGATGAGCAAAGCGCAGATATGCAACGAGACAGTAAAACCGTCACCCGCTCGACTAATACTTATATAGTAGCCTAAACCAGCGGCCAGCGATCCTGAAGCATTTTCTATCGGATAACAAGCTGAAACCAGATCAGAAAACCAAAAACGAGGCAACTCACAAAGACTGTCACATGAGCTCTCCCCATAGGGCAAGCATGGCACTGCCTTCGAATTGACTGCCATAAAGCGGACGTGGAGTTTCAGCGGAATGGTTAACAAATGTGAAACCGGTAATCAGTAATACTGCAATAACTACAACTTACGAAAAAACAATCAAATGATTCAAATCACCAGATACGCAAGAATTCTCAACAGCAAAAAAGTGAAAACAGCGCCACGGAATAGAGTGAGCAGAGTCATTGTCAGCATAGAAAGGCCACTCTGCTAGCCGCAAAAGCCACAACGGGAGGTGGAGTTTTAACATCTAAGAGGCCGCCATACGTGCGCCACCACTATTTTAATTATTTCCATTGCCACTTTGAGATAGAACGTGTTAAAATTATTCTTACCGGTGCCCGCTGCAATCGTTAGTTGTGATCTGGTTGCTATTTCCGCAGATGTGCTCTAGTTTTTATTATAGCAGTTATTCTACAGTTCTGTTCGGCAATTATTATTGCTGAAAAGCACCCTAATAAAGTATTGAATAAATACGTACAGTATTATCTCAACCTTAATGTATTCGCGCGGAACAGATGCATCTCGAACGTTCAACACAACGTTCGGCAGTACGTTCAACACAACATCTTCATCAGCATGGACATCCTTTGCCAGCAGTCCGGAAAGGGAACCAGTTATCTGGGAATGCCGCAAACTTGCATCCGGATTGTATCTCAACATCCCATGCCGTCGCGTCGCAAGCACATCTGTTGATTCGCTTGAACAGTCCAGCAGCCTTAGCAATGTCGATGCGGCCGAAACAACGTCAAAGGTTTACAGATGGGAATGTCGTAAACTGGCCCGGGGTTTGTATCTGAACATCCCCATCCGCATGCGTACAACTCTACCTTGCCCTCCACCGGAAGTCCCCGAATTACCGCCGAAACTGACCGCGACGGCAAAAAAACCCGCTGTCCGGTCACCGCGCAAGCCAGCCACACCCACTCCGGTCCCCGCGTCAGCCACGCCCACTGCGCCCCCCGCACCAACCAAGCCGCCGGTGAAACGCCGCACCGTGGAGACACCGCAGCAGCGGATGCGTAGCGAAAAGGCCCGCATGCAGCAGATGCTCCTCGAGGGGCGGGACGATCCCCAGCTGGTCATCCGGGAATTCCCCGGTCGCGGCCGTGGTGTCGTTACACAACGGAAATTCCTCAAGGGTGATTTTGTGCTGGAATACGCCGGTGAATTAATGTCGGCGGAGATGGGGGAGAAACTGGAGCAGTTGTACATGGAGAGATCCGGGGAGTGCGGCGGCTGTTACCTGTACTACTTCCGGCACAGAGGTACCGGCTGGTGCCTGGACGGCACCGAAGAGAGCGGCCGGTTGGGGCGCTTACTTAACCATTCGCGGCGGGCGGCCAATCTGCAGCCGCAGTCGGTCGTGGTGCCTGATTCCGAGCAGCCGGTTCATGTAGTGTTCTACGCTAAAAGGGACATTGATGTGGGCGAGGAGCTGCGGTTTGACTATGGGGATCGGATGCCCGGCAGTTTGCAGGCGTTTCCCTGGCTGGCCGAGTGAAAGTACCTATCTGTTCACGGTCATCGCCAGAATGACCTCGTTGCGCTAAATATTAAGTGCGAGTCTGCGCATGAAAATGTTAGAAACGTCCGTATAAAAAATAATTAAAATATATTTCCCACAACGGCGCAGTATGCCGGTTTGCAGTTTAATTTCACGAAGACACTGAAGTGGGATTATCAGTCTGACAGATCCTGGTTTGCTGCTTGGCCAAGCAGAAATTCACGATCTGTCAGGCTAGTGTGCCTTGTGTTCTTTCGGGTCGCAAAAAAAGGCGCCCTGTGAAAGCATGCAGAATATATCCCACTTCCTACAAAATTTCTACTGAAATACTCGTAGTTACGGTCTTACGGGCAGTAAGTAGCTATTGACATAATACTCCGGTTTACTGATAGTTATGATACAAAAAAATCTGGATAGGTCCATTTTTTATTTAAGATTTTGCTTTGTAAAATGCCGGTCACCGACGCGACGCCACGAAAATAGTGTATGTAACATTAAAAAGCGTTCTTTACGAGTGCACACTATGTTATTAGTAACATAGTGTGCACTCTCTTTACTTGATTTATCGACACGAGAATGCGTACGGTCGATCGTACGAACTACTTATACAATTAATCCGCCTGTGAAATCTACTGTAGATAAACTTATGGTAACGTTTGACGTTTACATTACAGTTCACCGGTGTTTATACGCCTTCTTAAAATTGTGCTGTTAAATCGTAATAGAAAGCTAAAAAAGGTTGTAATTTAGCTGTTTCAAATGGCAACGCAATCCGTTCATGCGTCAACAGACGGTCAACTAATCAGGCGCTTATTTATCATCATTAACAGCTCGTCATAATTGAGTGCCACTGCACTGCATTATTACCACTCTTCTCGTAGCTGCTTGCATTGATGCACGGCTTGCACGCAATCGTTGCGGATTCCCTTTGCTGTCTAACCATAAGCAAACTTGAAAGGTAATTGATATGCAACATACTAAACAGTTAGTTTATCGAAATAAATTTCCAGTAAATAAGGGGTTTTGTTAAAGAGCACTGGTACCGGTATCACAGCAATAATCCCACTAATGGTCGCACGTTATGATGGTCATCTCTTTGCACCGCTTATGACGTGCGATTAATCGTAGGCTGTCACATCGTCATTCGTCACCCACCTGGCGCCTGCCCCTAGAAATGCCAGGCTGGGATCCTGTGGTTGTGCGGAAGTATTTTTGTGTTGCCTATCACAATGCACGCTTCGGATGGCGAGCTTCGGACAGGTTGCAAGAACACAAGTTTTTACAGAATTAATTTTTGAAAATCTGTTCATTTTTATTGGTGTAAACTGTTTACATCCGATTCACAGAGTAAATTGCAGTTGTATAACTGCAATTGTATCACTTGTGCTAATTGCTATGTATGTACGGGAGCGTGTCCCTCTCCAACTTGTGTAAGTACTAAGTACAGTAAAATGGTAATCACATAATGATTCACATTACGAATTTTTCGTCCAAGAACTCAATGAAAGCAATTTACGCTTTCGCCGATACGCGCATCATGTATACATGAATGTACAAATTTTAATTCATGTAAAATATCTGCGTGCCGTGTTACACAGTTGCGACATTCTGGGAATGCTTCTTCCGTTGGTGCTGCTGCAGATTGCCCAGCAGCATCCAGCCGAGCCGGCATTCCTCGCATTTGAACGGGAACTCTTCATAGAGCATTCTCCGTCGCGGACACTTGTACTCGCTGACTACTCCCTTCCGCCGCATTTCCTCCCGTTTCGCTTGGCGCTTCTTGCGCATTTTGTCCGTGTGAACGATCATTCTATGCTGCCACAGGTTGCATGATCTTTTGAAAGTCTTTCCACACAAATCACATTTGAAGGAATAATCCGAGCGATGAATGAACTCATGCTGAACTAGACATTGCTTGGAACGGAATACCGACCCACAGGTGTTGCAAACATGGATCTCCTGGTGCGTTAGTGAGTGTCGTTGTAAGCGTAGATACTTCGAGTAGCTTTTTTGGCACACCATACATTTCAAGCCCGTTGCGTGATCCTTTTTCACATGCGCATGCAGCAGAAGGGACGAAGGGAACTGTTTAGCACAAACCTGACATCCTAACACTTGTGAACCTCTACTGCGGTGTTCCGGTGCACACTAAAAACAAGACAAAAAAGTAGGCAAAAATCACGCGCTCAAAAAAACACATCCTCAGCAATTTTCAGTCTGAAGGTAGCGACATAATTATTCCGCAGGAGTGAATAAAACATTCCCATAGCATCTGGAACACTTACAGCTTTATGGGTGGCAAGATGGATAGGTGTCCGAAACCGTTTCTCGCACTGGTCGCAGGGCAGAGTCAGACATGCTTCGTAGTTGAGATATCCTTCCTTGTGATTAGTCTGGACATGTTCGACCATATGCGGCACAAACTTTCCACATAAACGACACATTTTGTGATCATTCAGTTTCGCTCCATGCCGACCGACGTGTTTCAGCAAATCCTCCGCATTGGCAGCTACGTGGTTGCATCCCGCACAAACAACATCGCCCTGATAGTTATCCGGCACTTTGTGACTGAGTTGATGCAGATCAGCCATCGACTCCGTGCAAAATCGCAGTCCGCAATGATTTAATCCGCAACTGTACAAGAAGCACGTCTCGTGAGCGTCATGGCTCTGCGCTAACACATCCATCGGAGCGGCCGTTTTGCAAGCAAAGCACATAATGCTGGGATCAGCAGTCGGGATAAAATGTACGATCTGCGAAGCTTTCGCGCCATGGTCGATGACATGTCGCAATAAATTGGACAGTTTGCTGAAAGATCGCCTGCATACTGGACAATCCCGCGGATCAGCAGCTTCGCCGGGTGAATCAGTATGCTGCAACTTGTGCAAGTTCAATAGTGTTTCGTCCATGAAATGCAAAGAGCACTCCCAACACACAAATCTGTAAACGTAACTGAAGTAGCGTCTGCATCTATCGTGCTCATAATTTTCAAGGAGAAGGGGTTTCGGAGGCGCTTTCCCAGTGTCAGCTGCAAGGTCCAACTGATCCAACCCAACTACGTCGCCATTCTCGTTGTAGCGATCGAGCAAGATGGAAAAATTGTCCAACTGATACTGGACATAGATCTGCAGCTTTCTGCATGAAAACTTGGAATTCTTCGATGCCACATCATCCGTCGTGTACGCCTGCCACACTGCTTTCCACGCAGCACTACGTTCGCTGCGGGAGGAGAACTGTAAGGGATTAATCTTAGCAACCGCATTCAATCGTCGCATTCTCTCCACACGCGAGCACCCTGCAGCTAGTTCATTCGGCATTCCGGACCTGCAAACTGAATTAATCCGATTATGGCGGTGTGCTTAGTCAATTCAACGTATACATTTACTGAATTTGTACCATTACTTGGTAACACTGCCCCCACTGTTCCGATTTTCTTCGGAGGCAACTTGGCTCTCGCGTTGACTGTGCGACGTTTCCTACCTCGCCCTATAAACATGCATAATACAAACAACAAACACTCAGAATGATGATTCGTCTAGTGCAGAATGTCAAACTGTCCCCACTTTTTGGCGTTGCATTGTCTAAGTTCACCTCTACTTCGCTACAGTAATCAGATTCGGTAGAGGAAGAAACTAAAAACACAAAAGAAATTTAACTGATCTTTGATTTATTTTATCCTGAAATGCGGCAATGTCCGATAGTAATCGATATCAACGTACCGTTGTCCGCAGCTGACCAGAAATCTTCGTTGCGGTCATCCGAGAAATCGTCATCGCTACAGGCTAAACTGGCGCTTGCGACGTTTCGTCCACGAAGGGAATAAACACGCGAGAAGGGTGTTTGCTTTGACGCAACACCGGTGGATTCTTTCTCATCACTCTGACGTTTCTCCGGATGGGACGCCGCTTTTAGTGATGCATCAGGTGCAATCGGACGGAAGCTAGAAGGAAATGGATACTCCGGAGAATTTTCGCGTTGCATACTGCGCGTTAAAGGCAGTGGTGCCGGCGTGTGCCCTTCCGACGGCGCTGGCAGTGGCTGGGAACATGCCAAGAGATCTATCTGGTCAGCATGCTGTGCCGCAGGCCGTGCATCCACGGAAAAACAAGCAGCAGGAACGTCGAGTGCAACTGCCACGGGTATCGCTTTCATATTGCTATCTTGGCCGCCATCATCCTCGCTCTTAACCAAGCAGGAAATTTCGTCACCATAAGTACCGCTACTCACATCTGCACAAATAGAACCCTGAATAAGAGTTTATAACAAATATCTAGGTTCAGCCCGCGAGTCGGGACGCGACGCAACGCAAATGTAAAAGAATTTCTAAAATGTAAAAATGTAAATGTACATTTTTCAAATGAAAAAATCCGCACGATCGAAATTTTCCACGTACAGATAGTACAGGCAACCAGTTTGCCAACGCAGAAGGTAGGACTCACCCATAGATACAGCTACGTAATTCACATGGCTGTCGATGATTTCCTTCCGGTCAATTTGAGGCAACGCCAGTGTGAGTTCTTCGCCGGGAAGGATGACCTTGACGGCGACGAAGAGGACTTTGTGTTCTCGGATGAAGACGCGGAGGTTGTGTTGGCCGTGGTCAACCGTCCTGACCAACTTCATCCAGTTGCACCAATGATCATTCCCTGGACTGCACGTCACATGCTGTCCGTCGGCCGACGAATATGTCCGCGAATGAGCTGCGCCGACATCGCACAGCGGCGCTATAAACGGTCCGAACACTGTTTGCGGACGGATAGCCGTTCGCGCCACGACCGACGGGACTACGATACAGCGCACTTGTGTTAAGGTACAAACACCCATACCAAAGAAAAACTATTAAATTAATAATCTGCGACTGGACGTCAAACGTTGACGACATGTAGCACATGTACCAAAATTGTCCAACGCAAATTAGGCAGCGTTCTTGCAAATGCACCGCAAAAAAATACACTGGTACAGCACATACGTATTTCCGCTGAATTACATACTTGCGCTGTTCTCTGAAGATTGTTCCACATTTTGCAGTGAGTTGTCATGATGGAAGCCCAAGTTATCTGGCAAACTAGCAAATGCCAGCGGAAGACTGTATCCGTCCTGAACGAACACTGCATGCTGCCAACACGGCTCCCTCAGGAAGCACTGACATTTCTCGCAATCTGCAGATGCATTAAAGGTAAATATCAAAAGTGCAACGAGTGCGAGATCAACAAATGCCTGCACGAACTGTCTAAAAGACACATTTTACAGGCGCCTGCAATGTGGCAACATGTGTTAGACCTAATCTTTGCAATACAAAGTTTGATTCTGCTACTACTGCTACTCTGAATCATCCTTGACAAATTGCAACGAATCTTCAAGAAATGCCCCTCTGTAGAGAGGCAAGATTCTTGCCGCACGAAGTATGCAGTGCAGCTAACTGAGCTAACACTTATCAGGAGACTTAACTCTTAACTCTTAAGTAACACAAATGAAGAAAGTTCAAGAAACTTGCACAGACTGTCGTGAAAACTCTCCCCGTCAGGCAAGAATGGCAGACTGCGACTGCGCTCGAACTGACTGCCATAAAGCATAATTAAAAACCCAAGGGAATGCTAAACGATGACTTTTGGTAACTGCAACTTGTGAAGAATTTTCCAAATCGTCAAATGCGTGAATCTATCAAAATCGCATCATTAAAGATCCAAAATGAAATCCAAAAGAAATAAAGTAAGTAAATAAAAATGATAAATCGCAGTTATGATTTTCGCTGTTTAGTAGTACTAACCACCTCTCCGGGGAGATGGCGCGGGTAACGTAGCGTGGAAATGAGCGGTATATCACAGCAAGTACTTTGTTCTCCATGCAATCAATATCCGCATTTTTTAATGGGAAGTCATTTAATAAATCGATACTATTGTCTTTCTTAGGAGAACAACATGCAGCTGTTCTTGACAAGGAAGGAAAAATTAACACAGACTTCAACAAGAAACCCTGAAATTAATCTTAAAGTAAAGCCGGTGCGGCTCAAAGTATACTTATTATGGAAGCAAGTAACTGAGCAAGCAAATAAAAAGCAGCCGCTCTGTCGACCACACACTGGTAGCGGCACCGTGTCTTTCATTCACGATAATTAAATTAGTGGCGGCTGCAGCGCAGTAGACGGAGTGGTGACATGGGACATCCAACGAGCCGCCACATGTTCGCACTGCCACTGCCAGTACTGCTGCGCCACTGCGAAGCTTAGCAATTGTGCTGCAGGTCTTTCTGCAGGCCGCAGATTTTTGAGTATACGTTTTTGCTGTGTATAATAATTTCGCATCCGCTCCATAATAAGTTAATAACAACAGTTCGGTTAAAGAATCTGCAGCTGTTAGAAAGTACAGTACCGAATATCTGAAATTCATTATGTTATATTTATGTATGTCAGTATGTGAACAGTGAATACGGTGCAATCTAGAAGGTGCAAATTGCGATCTTTTGTTTTGCAATCTTTGTTTGCAATAGTACCTGTATGATACGAGTACAGTGGGCTCGTAGTACCGAACTACAGCAATTATTAATTTTTTCATCTCATCTACAGGTCGCCCACGAAACGATGCTGTACGTCGAAGCAATCTGCACACAGTTCGGCCGCGGTCAAGTTGGAACAGTTCACTAAAAAATCTCTCTATTGGGAATTACGACAAATTTCTTTATAACATCCAACAATCCGGCAGAGTGTGGAGTGTATTTTTTTGGCAAACAGTTTTTTTCTGGTTGTTGGATATGGAGAGCGGTGTGTCAGGCTGTCAGTCAGCCGAGAAGCTGCTGGTGGATGTACGGGATTGTCGGCCGCTGATACACGAGTGCATCTACAAAGGTCGCTACTATCTCGCCATGACGATGGTCGAAGCTCTGCTGGACAGTTATCAAATGGACCCAGATCTAACTCAAGATAACTGGCTATGGCGGGTACGTATCCATTACTGTACAGTGTACACTACCGTACAGAACAGCGCGTGGTGACCTCCACAATTCTGCTGCCGAAATGTGTCATTCATATTCATTCGTATTTACCAGGGCCCCCAAAAAAATTTTGGGGTTTTGTTTGAAGACAGAGAATGCACTGGAAATACTTAAAAAGTATTTTCATCGGCTATGGTGCAGTGGGTGTGGCCAAAACAAATTCAACTCTTAGGAGAAGCGGTTTTATTGCAGTCGAACAGTTACGTACTGTATTTGCACAATTCTTTCGTTTTCGTAACAGTATATAGTGAAATATCTTTTGTTTTGAAATGTTTGTTACTCTCCTTTAACCTGAAGACCCCCTTTTTAATATATCTTGCACTGTTAAGATTGCTGTCACAAACATCTTAGTCCTTAATTTAGCCACACCGCTCCATTTCTTGATTTCCGGCCGCTACAGCTTCATGGTCAGTCGGACGTGCCACTGTCCCCGGCTGGTGTCCATCGACATCATTACCTGGCATAGATCTGTCCGCGCTGACTCACTAGTCACTAGCAAGAAGTAGCAGACTGTCTTTCCCTTTTCTAGCTCGTTAACGTCGCTTTCGGCAGCGCGTCGTCATCGAAGTCGCGGTGTCCGCAATATAATCAGAATCTCGCAGCTTGATTGCATGCGCAATAAATACCGTCTAACGATAATTATCTTTCCTGCTTGTACTGTGTACATAATTCTGTCCTGTCAAAGTCTGCTTGTAGATGCTACTGATCGTGCTGGTAAATGTTAAGGAGAAGGACACCGACCGCTGCTACCGTATCTTGCGGTAAGAAATCGTATAACAGCTATAAGAACTGACCACTAGCACTATACGCGCGTTATTAGTCGTTGCGCTTGGCTGTGTACAGTATTTGCAAGTTGTGTTGATCGGAAATCTGTGCAGCCTTCAATAATGCTTGACCTTTTTTCAGATCCGTCGTAGATGCTGGGAAAGCGAGAGAACACGGGCGCGAGGAGCAGCTAATCGCCTGCTACTTTGTTTTAAGGAATTTCGGGCGGGAAAAAGTTGCGTTGAAATTGTTAAACGTAAGCAAATAGTGGCTAGCAAAATTGTCAATTTAATTTGTCAGTTAGTTACAGTATCTATCGAGTATTAGATAAAAAACTTCAACAGTGTTAAACTTATACATGAAAGGCTGTAACGGTTTATTCTACGGCACTCTTACAGTACCGGCGGCTGTACTCACTGCTGTACCGCCTTGCACTATCTGTAGACTGTAGTAACGTGTGGTTACCGATTATGACAGTTGCTGACCTTGTGAGTTACCTAGTTGATTGCGTGACTTAAGAGTTAGTCAGATTTAAACAGTATTAGATGATTGAGACTATAAATATTAGGTATTTGCACAAGCAGTTCAACGAGCACTGGTTAACAAAACTGGCAATAAATAACTGTTTGTCAGTTGACGTATGTACAGGGTACAGGCTCGGCTGGAATACACAGAAAATTGAAATTATTTTGCGGCGCTTCGGTGTCATAAGACCCTACAGCAGCAATCGATTCAGCAAAACTTTTGTTAACATAATTCATGAATGCAAACTTGTGCACAGGAGCGCCAGGCAGCGATCGCTGTGCCCAGCGTCCTTCCCAGCGAGGCACCCGATATATGCACGCGCCTCAGCGTTGAATGGCGTGCCCGCCTGCAGATGCTGCGCGTCATGTCCAACTGTTGGAGGGCGCCGGAGGAGCCGGATGCGGATGCCGGTTTGGAGTTGTACCTGCCACCCGGGGCGGACAGTCCCGAGGACATCCACCTGCCGGCACTGGCCACCGACGGCACCGTGCCGGGTCTGTCGGACTTCTTGAACATGTCCGCCAGCCGCTTACGGGAGCTGGATATGTCCGCCATGACGGAGATGTTCGCCTGCTTCATCCAGGCCACCGATGTGGACGACCAATTTGTCGTGTTCTTGTCCCAGATTCTGCAAATGGCCGACAAAATTGAGACGCTGCTGACTGTTCTGTCGAGGTATGCCGAGCGACATCCCGACCTGCCATGGGCGGCAGCCCACTTGGTGGAGGTGTATGTGCACTATTTCCCCCGGGACGTCCAGCGAAGATGGCCGCACGTGACCGTAAGTGCAGGAAAATGAGAAAATCATTGCGCGTAATATGTGCTCGTGGTGATCTTGCAGCGCCTGGCACAGCTCGATCCTTTCGGTCGCAGCGTCAACCTGTACTGCTGGGATTTTCACTACATGGGTAAATATGGTAAGTATTCCGTATTTGAGTAACTCACATGTAGCTACTGTAATTACTTTTGACGAAAGTAGCTCGTGCCGGTAGTTACTAGTAGTCACTACGGTACAGAAAACCATCCAAAAAAATCGTTAGTGTTATTCAAAATCATTTTGAGTAATTTTTTGCACTGATTTTTGCACTGATTTTTGTCTTCTGAATTAAATTTCCGTGGCTAATTTCCCGGATCGGAAGTTGCGGCCAATAGTTAGCAGATAATTTTCTCGCGCTATAGCGAAATATTTTCTCTTACCTACAGAGTATATATGGAGTCTCATAGTCGGTTATAATATCTTAAAGCCAACAAGCGCTACTCTTTGACATAATTGGAGTATTTAATCATGCGTCTCTGACGGAGAAAATATAGCGTGCGGAATGACCTTTGTACCAGTACTACTACCCGAGTAGTACATATAATGCGAGATAAAAATTAATTCATCTGGAACATGCAGAATGAATGCACGCAGATCGGTACGGCTAAAATGCTGAACGTAAACGTTTAATTTCAGACACCGGCTACGACACGGAGGCCTTGGAAATCCTGTGCAATGCCCTGTGTCAGGAGCATTACCGCTTTTCCCACCGGTGCTGGAAAGTCTTGGCAAGGATTCTGCGCCGCGCTGATTTGTCGTAAGTGGCAGCTAGTCATTACTGGAGCGCCTGGCGGCTGCAGAGCTCATTCAGTCTCTGTGTATATCCGGCTGCTAAGTTCGGTCTTGAGCAATTTTTTTTGACGGACAGGAACGAAGAGTTGAAGGATGCTTTGTGCGACGCCATGATGGACGCCGAGGATTGGTGGACGCAGTACCACTTCCAGTCGGTCACAGTGCCCCGAGCACTGCAGTTGCCCGCCAAAATTAAACAGCGAGTGCTGCTGTACAAAACGGAAGTTTGCATTGCCTTAATAGGAAAAGGTGAGCATACTGTTATCCATTGAACGATACACACTTTTTCAATCTGTTACATGTGGCCACTTATATAATATCGTATGCTCGTAGTTGCGTACTTGCAATGGCTTTATATATATGAATTATTATGAAGTATACTGTGAGTGAAAAATTTACAAGTGATGTTTCAACGGTCCCTGACTGATAATCTGTGTGGACAGGATCGGAATTCGAAAGAGCTGCTGTGGAGCGTTTGAACGCGACGAGGGTAGCCCAGCTGAACAGTCATCGCGAAAAGCTGCGCCATTGCCACGACGGGGTCAGCCGGCGGCTCAGGGAGAGAACGAAGGAGCGTAATCTGGCCAATCTGGTCAAACCAGTCAAATTCCCCGGGCCGGACGAAGACGAATCAGGGGCTGAGCCGAAGCTGGACGACACTCTTCCGCCGAGCACCAGCCAGTACAAGATGATCCGTCCGGAAGCGGCACAACCAGCGAGCTCTACTCGGAAAAGAGGAAGACCTGCCTCACAGACTCTGTCTGCGCGCAAAAGACGTTGATTCCGCGGAGGTGGGCATGAGTTTTACGATGCTGTTTTTACTCTCTACTGGGTAGATATATCTGGTTGCAGTTTTTTCTTATACTTAACAGAATTTTCTTATACTACAAAAGTGAGAGTACGTTTTGTAATACGCTACGGTTGCGCGATGCGGATATATATGTAGAAGAAACCGGAAGGCAGTGTTCAAGGCACTTTCTCGCGCGATCGGGATGTACTTTCTTATGGAACGAGACAACACTATGTTCAATCAATAACAAACTTGAAAACTACACTCACAAAAGGAACAAAAATATATTCACAACATGAGCGCAAGTACAGAAAAATCACAGAATTCCTTCTATATCATTAATATCCTTTGGACAAGAGAATTTCCTCTCCTGGCCAGTAACATGTAGCGTATGTACTACCCTAAGTAACAGTATGAGTACCAGGCAGAAAATCGTTGCAAATCCGATTACTTTCAAAATTCAAATAAAACCAATTATTAAGGATATTTTTAACGTCGCATGGAAGACCATACCGGATGCACAGTGCCGCTTTGCACGGTAAGGTCACTCTTGGAATGCTTCTTCCGTTGATGCTGCTGCAGACTGCCCAGAGCAAGCGGGCGAGTCGAAATTCCTCGCATTTATACGGGCACTCTTCGTAGCGCATCCTCTGTCCCGGACACTGCAGTCGCTGAGCACGCCCTTCCGGCGCATTTCCTCCCGTTTAGTTAGGCCTTTCTTCCGTACTTTTCCCGTGTGAATCAGCATTTTATGCTGCATTGCTTAGTATCTTAAAGATTATTCCGCACAATTCGCAAATGAAGGAACGGTCACACCGATGACCGTATTAATGCTGTTTAGGCTCTCTTAGAGCGGAACACCGGACCAGAGGTATCGCAGATATGGTCCTCCTTATGCATTTTCGCGTGCGTTTATAAGCATCCATATTGCTCCTACACGCCACGCGAGAACACCGAAGGTGGGCTCGGAATTTACTTCCTTTGGGCAGTTATGCCGAACATGGCCGGAACCGGCCCCAAGCCATCACAAAGACAACAAAAACAAAAAAAAAAATTTTACGAAGCAAGTGACACATGTTAGCGCTTAGCATTTCCCAATTTATACCAATTCACACACACACATAACTGTAACAGAGAGACCACTAGAAAGGGGGCGTGTCGTGTGTCGCAATACCCGGATTCCTGCGTCCCTCTGAATCCAATCCATTGCTCCTACACGCCACGCGAGAACACCGAAGGTGGGCTCGGAATTTACTTCCTTTGGGCAGTTATGCCGAACATGGCCGGAACCGGCCCCAAGCCCAAAAACCCAAAACGAAAACACGAAAAGGACACAAAAGAAGATCCAATGCGGCGTGATGATGACGATAGTTCCTAGGATCGGTTGCGACGATTATGAAGACTGATTCCATTGATTCAAGGGAAACACTTACATGAGCGCGGCTAGTGAGGTGCGGGATTCCGCACATCCCTGCGCATTCACGAAATAATTGGCAAATTAAGTGATCCACAGAAATAGCAAATCAGTACGGCTTAGGGCGGTATTCCACCGAGCGAAGTACACGAGTTTGCACGAAAGATGTAATAAAGCCGGTTGCAAGGAAGTCCTGCACATCCGACGGCAATAAGGCAAGGCAGACGAACGATTTTAGTTGGTCTGGGAATTCCACAGACTGGCCTAAATCCACGACTGAATTTGGACTGAACGCTAATAATTTAAAGTGCTGTTCCGGCGGAAATCACGCCAAGCACAGCACAGCTCACAAAATTAATGTCCGCAAATCAAAGAATTGCGTACACAAAGCAGGTAGCGACGGAATTCCTGTCGCATCCTGCGGCAATGACAATAAGACGAATTATGGCAACCACGAAAACGGTTCTATAGAAGGTGAACATAAGGTAACGGCGCAAAACTCGAAGGTAAGGTGCTGCTTTTGCGAACTTACATCATGCAGTACTGCACATAGGAACGTACACAACTGGAATTTGTACATAAAGCAGGGCGCAATGGAATTCCTATTGCTCCTACGAATTAAAGGCAAAACGATAAACTAGTCTCCAGGAGATCTGGGAATTCCACAGATCAAATGCAATAAGGACGAATCCGCAAGTAAACAATGGTTAAAGGCCAACTGAAGGTTGCACAATACGACGATAGGTCGAAGATCCGGAATGTGAAAGGCAGGGAGGTCATGCAGCAATAGCGGTAACAATTTAATGATAACAGGACACGTAAGCGAAGACGATGAATCCGGGTCAGGAAAAACTTTAGGTAGGAACCAGACAGGAGTAACTCTCCAGGAACATAATGCAGGTCATGTTTGGAGGTGGTACTGGCTTACCGGCTTTTCGGTGAAACAGGTCTCGCGGCGATGTCTCCGGCAAGGTTTGCGCACAAGTGTGTGCGGTAAAATGCGGGGGCAGCGGGCGAAACCTCCTGGACGACTTTGAAAAATACGTTGTGGGTGTTTGAAGGTTTGACGGGATTCCGCCAAGTGGGCATAAGCCATAAAACCGCGTCCACAAGGCTGAGCGAGTGATGCAAAACAGGTAGAATACTGGCAATAACTACGGTGGCTGGATCCAAAAGGAAGTCCGCATTCATCTTCGTGTTACAGGCAGTTGTTCTTTCCATATAATAAATGGTGCATTTGACGTGTTGCCGATTGATGCGATCCAACTTCTTCTTACTAGCTGGTCCAACAAAATCACCAGATACATACCCGACACTTGCATAAACCGATGCAGACATGATGAATTATTATAGTTATACCTCAAAACAACTGCAAGCTGATAGCAAAAAGACGCTAGAATCATGATGGCGCGTAAATGCGAAAGGTCACGACAGAACTACACAAAAAATACCGGTATGCATTCGGTATACAAAATACCGGTAAAAAAATTTTACGAAGCAAGTGACACATGTTAGCGCTTAGCATTTCCCAATTTATACCAATTCACACACACACATAACTGTAACAGAGAGACCACTAGAAAGGGGGCGTGTCGTGTGTCGCAATACCCGGATTCCTGCGTCCCTCTGAATCCAATCCATCTTGATTAGCTTTTCTGACAGATTACACACATCAGCACAAAACAGTTTGTGCTTCATTAGAACGTGCGAAGGCAGCTGAAAAGTCGATGGAAAGTTTTGTGTGCCGCGTCCATATGTGCACTATATAAAAATTCTTAGTATGTGTGCATATTTGTGCAAGAAGCGGTATGAAACATCCGATTATCGTCCACCGACAAACAACACTTTAGCTAAACGCTGGAAGCGGATACCGGATGACTAGTGCCGCATTCCACAGTATCATCACTTTGGGAATGTTTCTTCCGTTGATGCTGCTGCAGATTGCCCAGCTGCAGCCAACCGAGCCGGCATTCCTCGCATTTATAGGGAAACTCGTCGTAGAGCATCCTCCGTCGTGGACACTTGTAGTCACTGACCACTCCTTTCCGCCGCATTTCCTCTCGCTTGGCTTTGCGCTTCTTCCGCACTTTATCCGTGTGGACGACCATCTTATGCTGTGCCAGATTACTCGGTCGCTTAAACGTCTTTCCACACAAATCACACTTGAAGGAATAGTCAGACCGGTGAGTGTACTGATGCTGATCCAGGCCAAACTTAGAGCGGAACACCGAACCGCAGGTGTCGCAGATATGTATTTCCTTGTGCGTCCTTGAGTGATCATATAAAAGGTCATATCTGGAGTAGGCTTTCTGGCACACCACACATGTCAAATGCGTTCCATGCTCCTTTCTTATATGTGCATGCAGCAGAGTGTATGATGGGAACGGTTCAGCACAAACTAGACAACCCAGTGTTGGTAAACTTCTGCTATGCACAATCTAAAAAAATAAAAAAAGGCTTATGTATATCGTGTGCACAAAACATAGTGTCAGGTAGTCAGCAGTTTGTGCTCTAAAGAAACATAAATATTCCGCAAAATTCAGTAAAACGATTGCAAACATAAACTTACAGCCTTGTGGGTGGTAAAATGGGCAGGCGTCCGAAATCGTTTCTCGCACTGGTCGCACGGGAGCGTCAGGCATGCTTCGTACTTCAGATACTGCTCCTTGTGCGCATTCTGGACATGTCGGCTCATATCGTTAACAAACTCTCTGCACAAACGACATAGTTTGCGATCGTTCGTTTTCGCTCCATGGCGACTGATGTGTTTCAGTAAATCGCGCGCATCTGCGGCTACGTAGTGACATCCCGCACAGACAACGTCGCCTTGATAATCGTCCGGGACGTTGTGACTGAATTGGTGCAGATCCGCCATCGCCTCCGTGCAGAATCGCAGTCCGCATTGTTTTAATCCGCAACTGTACATGAAGCACGTGTCATGCGCGTCATGGCTCTGCGCCAGCACATCCATCGGAGCAGCCGTTGGACAGGCGAAACTCATGATGCTGGGGTCAGCAGTCGGGATAAAGTGGATGATCTGCGAGGCTTTCACCCCGTGATCGAGCACATGCCGCAGTAAACTGGACAGCTGGTTGAATGATCGCTCACAGGATGGGCAATCCCGCGCGTCGGCAGCTTCCTCGGGCGAATCACTATGCTGCAAGGTATGCAGATTCAACAACTTTTCGTCCTTGAAATGCAAAGAACACTCAAAACACACGAAACGGTAAACGTAGCTGAAGTAGCTTCTGCGTCTATCGGGTTCGTAATTTTCAAGAAAACGCGGTTTGGGATGCGCTTTCGGAGGATCAGCTGCGACATTCAACTGATCCGATCCAACTGCGTTGACATTCGTGTGAATGGTCAAGGGATGCGCGCCATTGGCGTAATCCTTCCCCGCCTGTTGCGCTATCACTCGCATGACTTCGATATACTCTCGCTCGTATTCATCCGCGGTAACCTCGTTAAAACGATCGAGCACGTTGGGAAAATCGTCCAAATGAGTCTGGACAAACCTCTGCAGTCCAATGCATGAAAACTTAACCTTCTTTGCTCCATCGTCATCAGCCACGTACGCCTGCCCCACTGCTGTCCACGCGGCGCTGCGTTCACTTCGCGAGGAGAACTGGAAGGGGTTAATCTTGGCAACCGCGTTCAATCGGCGCATCCTCTCGGACCTGGTGTCGATGCGTTCGTGGCTCTTCAGTGAAGCGAGTTGATTCATCAGGCCAACGTACTCTTTCGGCATCGAAATGGCATCGATTCGGTTACGGCGTTTTGCCAGTTGGAACGTACTTAAACGGCTCTCTACGATACTCTGCAGCACGGACCCATCTAGCGTTTGTTTCCCTGGCGAGACTTTGTCGAGCGCGAGCATGTTCGCGGCAGTGCAATACGCCTGCAACCGCTGCCGTCCAGCCGGATACTGAAATGGATTAACGGCAATCACGGTTCTAATCTGTCTGTTCCGTGTCTCCAAAAAAGCATCCCTCCGGGCGTGTCTCTTTCTTGCCGATAAATCTGCACGCAGCAAATACAAATCATGCTTGACACATACTAATTCTGATCCCTAAGTCTATTCCTGTGATATCAGCACAGCAACCGGCACTTCAACAGAAAATGTACTTACTCTTTTTTGTTCCTACACTCCCAGTGTTATTCCGACAACGGCCTGAAGACGGGGTTTCTTTTTCTTTCGCGTCAGTTGTACCACGCATTCTGTCTTGTTCTACAAACAACTACAGTAAAGACGACCATTCGCTAAAACAAACTGCCTGCATTTTATCAAACTGTTCACACTTTTGGTTGTGGCATTTTCCACATTAACTTCTACTTCGCTGTAGTATTCGGATTCGGAATCGATAGAAGATGAACCTGAAAGCACCATAAGAGGTTACGATTTCTTATCCCACATTCAGGTTAATTCCATCCGAAATCATTATGGACAGTAACCCATAAAACCGTACCGCTATCCTCAGATAAAAAGAAATCTTCATCGTTGTCGTCGGATAAATTCTCATCACTGTAGGCTGCACCGGCGCGTACGGCATTTCGCGTACGAAGGGAGTAAACACGCGAGAACGGTGTCTCTTTCGACGCAGCAGCGGCTGGTTCTTTTTCATCCCTCTTTTCTTTCCCCGGATCGATTCTGTTTTTCGTTAACGAATCAGTTGTAGGTGAGCAAAAATTGGAGGGAAATGGATATTCCGGTGAGTCTTCGCGTTGACAGCTGCGCAGTACAGGCAGGGATGCTACGAATCTTGAGTCATTTGGTAAATGCTCCGGTGACTGCGCTGACACCAGTGGTTGGGACTGTGGTAGTAGCAGCTCTGCCTGATCATCCGGCACCAAAGCCCGTGTATCCGTCGAGAAACAAGCAGCAGGAAAGTCCACTGGAATTGACACTGGAATCGTTTCCACATTAGCAAGGGCGTCGTCATGATCCTCGCACTTAACCATGGAATCTTCATCCACATCAATCCCGCTACTCGCACAGTCTGAACACATAAAACTTCACATGAAACATGATGGAAGAAAAATGAAATGATATTTAAGTCCCTCAGCCCACTACGCGTTGCACAGGCGTTAGAACAAGTCCAATACGAAACGAGAATTACCTGAAACAACACAAAAACTACCAACCGCTACGGCTGCAGACGCGACTTACCCATAGGCACTGCAACGTAATCCACATGGCTGAGGTGCATTTCCTTCCGGTTATGCTTTGGCAGTGCTAGTGTGAGTTCTTCTCCCGGAAGGATGACCTTGACGGCGACGAAGAGGACTTTGTGTTCCCGGATGAAGACGCGGAGGTTGTGCTGGCCGTGGTCAGCCGTCCTGACCAACTTCATCCAGTTGCACCAACGATCGTTAACCACATCGAACGTCACCGACTGCCCGTCGGTCGACGAGAATGTCCGCGAGTGTTCTGCGCCGGCATCACATACGGGCGCTATAAACGGCCCGAATACGGTTTGCGGACGGATGGCCGATCGCCCCACGACTGTCGGGACTATGAGACAAGCAATTCAAGTACTTAAGAAAATTTTGACTGCAAAACAGAGTGCCCTTGCACCTTTTGTTAATTCGAAAGCTACTGATTATTGAATAATGAAGGGTGACAGTGAGAAAATACGTGGTACAGTTCAAAATTCATATCAGTACTCTGTACAATACAGATAACGCTCCACAGCGGCACAGCTCAGATCACGCACCTTATTCATAACACTTCGTATGATCGTATCTGCCCCGTACAGCCAGAGTACAAGATAACGTCAACGATCAACAGTGTTGATCGTTATCTTGTACTCTTACTGTTGATTCAACAGTAACACTGCAGCTACTTTTACGAATAATGCTTAATAATTATTATTAATTATGTCTAATTATTATTACTATCTATAGCTTAATGGCATACAGTAAAAATACCAAATACATCACCACGCCTAGACTTTACGTTAATGTTGACGACAAATGTGAAGTAAACATAACACTAAACACGCTACCCAAACCAACAGCTCTGCAGAGACAGTACAGTGAATACAAACACGCAGGCACAGCGCACCCGGAGTTCTCGTTGAATTACTTACCCGTGCCTTTCTCCGGGGACGGCCCGACATTTTGCTGTGGGAGGCCGTAATCGAAGGCCAAGCCATCGGGCAAACTAGCGAAGGCCAGTGGAAGACTGTATCCGTCCTGAACGAACACTGCATGCTGCCAACAGGGCTCCCACAGAAAACACTGACATTTCTCGCAATCTACAGGTTAATCAAAGCGCTGATATCAAAGCATGCAGCGCATTTGAAATCGACAGACGCATGCATTATGATTAAGTGAAGTACCACATCGTCACGAAACAAAAATTCTAACTACTGGTCTGCAATGCATCATACTAACCAGTACTGAGTACGGCAATATGTCTTCAAGCAGCTAGCAAATAAGTTGAAATGACAATCAGAAATCTCGCAGAGAGATGAAGAAACTCACAAAGGCTGTCGTGAAAACTCTCCCCGTCGGGCAAGAACGGCACTGCGTCCAAACTGACTGCCATAAAGCATACTTAAAGATTCCAGGGAATAAATACCAAATATATGCAGTATACTGTATAAGGGTAGGAAACTGTTCGCAGTAATAACACTGTAACGTGAAATTCAACTTGTGAAAAAATTAACCAGATCGACAATCGTTCATGCTTCATAGTTCATACGCAAAGGAGAAAGAACATAACTGCAGCCATCATTTTCGCTATGCAACTCCCTCACTGGGAGGTAGCGCGGAAATAAGCGGCTGTACTTTGTTCTTTTCAAAAAAATTACTATCTGTTGCGTTTATTAATGAGCAATTCTTAGCAAATTCATAGTCTCTATTTCAAGAATAATATGCATTTGCTCCTTGCAAGGAAAAACAAAGCAATAACGGACAGAAAGACTTATCCCTAAAACTTGAACTACATAAGACGATAACTAAAGATTCGCTACTCCTATACGTATTGATTTCATTTGCACTCTAATTGCTGTCTGATAATACTCTGATTTAAACTGAAAGTTAGATTCTCATAAATAATTTAACTAAATTTCGCATGAAAAGTGCTTCGGCATTTCTCCACAACCGGTCACTTTAGCTGTGCCTTTGATTTTTGAACAACCTCCCAACAGGCCCATTGTGGCATGTGACATCTTTCTAATCGCAGTTCCAACAGCGTATCCAATAGCAGTAAACTTTGATTTTGTAATATCCTTTATTGCGTCTATATTCGGCAATCGGTACCATAACTGAACGACAGAAAAGACTGGAGAACAGGACAAAAATATTACCCGATTGTTGAAAATGTACAGCTTAAAAGTGACCGGCGCCGGCATGGAAGCATTCAAACTATATAGCAAAAATGACGGGCGCCGTGGAAGTTCTCATAAGATTTCAAAGGAATTAAAAGCTTTCTGCCAGACAGTCGGCAATTAATGCGGCACTCTCAGATAAGAAAGTCTGTCTGGCTACTGACTGAATACTCCCTTCTGCCAAAAATGTTACCAGCCCCCAACACCATTCCCGATCCATCTCGTCATCCACAATTGTTTCCTCCATACCGGAAATCTCCACATCGGATGCTGCATGAACGGCTACAGCATACACGTGTCATGGTTGCAGGTACATAAACCGTTCCGCACTAGCCTAACACTTCACGACCAAGTCCGCATCGTGGCGCGTAATCACAAATGCAGCTGCAACGCGTTTACATCGAAAAACTCTTCATGCACGCAGCAACTGCTTAGTGGTCCGAAAATGTTTGGCAGACGCTGCACAATAGTGCACATACGGAAGATACTGTGAAATACGCTGAGATGCTTGCACTATATCATCATATGATATATTCCAGATTGTTTAATAAAATTTTTTGACACAAAAGCACGCAGCAATATGTTCAATAACAAGCTCAAAAAGTGCACTCCCAAATAGATACTAAAAAATATTCAGAACATGAGCGCTGATACTGGCAGTCACAGTATACGTTTTACACTCTTCGTATCCTTTGCAGAAGGGAACTTCCTCCCTTGACCAAAGTAAACGTAGTAACAATAAGCCTCTTTGCGGATCCGATCACTCTTACAAGTCAAACAGAACAATTTATCCAAGTGTCTCAAAGGCTGGAAGAAGCGGCAGCGCTGAGCATAGTATCGTTACTCTGTGGATGCTTCTTCCGTTGATGCTGCTGTAGATTACCCAGCAGCATCCAGCCGAGCCGGCATTCCACGCATTTGAACGGGAATTCCTCGTACAGCATCCTCTGCCGGGGACACTTGTACTCGCTGACCACGCCCTTCCGACGCATTTCTTCCCGTTTGGCTTTGCGCTTCTTCCGCACTTTGTCCGTGTGCACGACTACTTTATGCTGTGCCAGATTTGACGGTCTCTTGAAGGTCTTTCCGCACTGATCACATTTGAAGGAATAGTCAGACCGGTGACTGTATCGATGGGTATCTAAGTTACGCCTGGAGCGGAATACTGATCCACAGGTTTCGCAAATGTGGATCTGCTTATGCATTCTCGCGTGCTTTGATAAGCTGCTGTACTTTGTGTAGCTTTTCCGGCACACCATACAGATCAAACCGGTTCCGTGCTCCTGAGTTACATGCGCATGCAGCTGAAGAGGCGACGGGAAGTGTTTAGCACAAATTAGACACTCCAGTGTTGGCAACTTTGTGTGTGCAAACTAAAAAGTAAAAACAAACTTTGTACGAATCGCGCGCTGAAAACACATAATGTGTGTGTTTCAGAATTTTTTATTGCTCCGAAGATGCATGAATATTTAGCAAATCGATTACACAACTTACAGTTTTGTGGGTAGTAAGATGGACAGACGTCCGAAATCGCTTTTCGCACTGGTCGCAAGAAAGATTTAAACGAGCTTCGTACTTCACATATGCTTCCTTATGCACCAGTTGAACATGCTCGATCATATCCTGCACAAATTTCCCACATAAACGACACATTTTATGATCGCCTGTCTTCGCTCCATGCCGACCGACGTGTTTCAGCAAGTCCTCCGCATTTGCAGCTACGTAGCTGCATCCCGCACAAACAACATCGCCCTGATAACTATCCGGCACTTTGTGGCTGAGTTGATGGAGATCAGCCATGGATTCCGTGCAAAATCGCAGTCCGCATGACTTCTGTCCGCAACTGTACATAAAGCACGTCTCATGGGCGTCATGACTCTGCGCCAGCACATCCATCGGAGCCGCCGTAGTGGAAGCGACGCTCATGATACTGGGATCAGCAGTTGGGATAAAATGGACAATCTGTGACGCTTTCACGCCGTGATCCAAAATATGTCGCAATAAACTGGATAGCTTGCTAAATGAGCGCCTGCAAACTGGACAACTGCGAGAATTAGCACCTTCGCTGGGTGAATCACTATGCTGCACCTTATGCAATTTCAACAGATTTTCGTTCTTGAAATGCAACGAACACTCGAAACACACGAACCGATAAACGTAACTGAAGAAGCGCCTATCGTGCTGCAAATTTTTTTTATGGCGCCGTTTGCGATGTGCTTTCGGAGTGTCAGCTGCGACATTCACCTGATCCGGTCCAACTGCGTCGGCATCCTTATCAATGGCCAAGGGATGCGCGTCATCGGCGTAATCCTTCCCCGCCTGTTGCGCTATCACTCGCATCACTTCGATATACTCTCGCTCGTAATTATCGGCGGTATCCTCCTTGTAGCTATCGAGCACGCTGGGGAATTTGTCCAAATGAGTTTGGATATAACTCTGCAGATTTTTGCAAGCAAGCCTGACATTCTTCACTCGACCGTCATCAGCCAGGCATGCCTGCCACGCGGCGCGGCGTTCAATTCGCGAGGAAAACTGAAAAGGATTAATCGTGGCTACCGCATTCAATCGCCGCATTCTCTCCGCCTTTGTATCCAAGCGTTGGTTGCCTTTTAACGCATCCAACTGGTTCATCGGGGAGACGTACTCCGGCCTGCACGTTGACTCAAACCGATTACTGCGTTGTGGACTTTTGAAGTCACGCAGACGACCCTCGGTGCAGCGCTGGAGGATGGGTCCATCTAGCGACTGCATCCCTGGAGACGCTTGGTCAAGCGACAGCATGTCGGCAGCACTCGAAAACGCGAGCAACCGCTGCTCTCCAGCCGGATACTGGAACGGATTAGCTGCGACCACGGCTTTGATCTGACTGTTCCGTGCCTCAAGGAAAGCAGGATCCGGGAGACGGCATGGCTCTTTTCTTGCCGATGAATCTGCAAACAATGACCGCACTTCACGCTCGATAGTCATAATATACTCCCCGTTTGACATCAGTTTAACGCTTACGCTTTATCAGAAAATTTACTGACCATTCGTTGGCAACACCACCTCCGCAGTGCTTTGAAGGATCACATTTTCGGTTTTCTTCCGGCAACCGCGTGAAGATGGGGTTTGTTTTTCTTTCGTGCCACGCTTTCTGTCTTGCCCTATTGAAACAAGGGTAACGAAAATAGCCGCATGCGCGAAATAATCACTCTTTTATCCTGTGAGTTTTCAAACTATTCACACTTTTTGTCGCGGTATTTTCCAGATTCAAGTCATTTTCGCTGCAGCATTCGGAATCGATAGAAGATGGATCTGCAAGCAGCATAAGAAATTACGTCTTCTATCCCACACTCAGATTAAATTTTTCAAAAATCCCATTGGGGTAATATCCCGCATTGACTAAATGTGACCATACCGCTGTTTTCCGACAAGCAGAAATCTTTATCGTTGTCGTCGGATAAATTCTCGTCACCGTAGGCTGCACCGGCGCGTACAGTACTCCGCATACGAAGGGAGTAAACCCGCGAGAATTTCGACGCAACAGTTGCTGCTTCCGTCTCATCGCTCTTCCGTTTTCCCGGATTCCTGTTCAGTAACGAATCAGGTGAAAACAAGTTGGAGGGCAATGGATATTCCGGTGAGTCTTCGCGTTGACCATTGCGCAGTGCAGGCAGTGATGCCGGTTGTTGCTTCTGTGACTGCGCTGGCACCAATGGTTGGGACGGTGGCAAGGGATCTGCCTCATCATCCGGCACCAACGCCCGTGCATCCAGTGAGTGACCAGCAGCAATCGTCTCCACATGGTCGAGTTCGTCATCATGATCCTCGCACTTAACCATGGAATCTTCAGGCAGTTGGACTAAGAGTCCGGAGATTCCAGTTAGCAGCTGTTCTGGAGCTGGCAAGTATTGGGACTGTGGCAACAGATCTGCCGGATCCCCATGCTCTGCCAAGCGCTGCGCATCCACTGAGAAACAAACAGCAGGAACGTCCAGAGCAGCTGAGATCGACATGGCATCCACGCTCTCATCTGCGTCGCTATTCTCCTCGCACTTAACCATGTCGGGATCTTCGTTCACATCCGTAGCACTGCTCACACACTCTGAATACATAAAACAGCACAATCTGTGTAGGTAGAACGAAATAACACTAATGTCCCTCAAGCATCACGCAAAGGCGAAGAAATCTAATCCGAAGACGTACGAACCAATTGAATGAGAAAGGAAAATTACTTGAAAGTCTATGTTTTCATTCGGCAACAGCCAGTGCACATATCGGTAAGCTTCCGCAGATATAAACTAATTAAAATGATTAAAATTTTAATTAGTGCAAATTAAGATTTTAAGTTGAACCAAACACGCAACCGCTACCAACGGCACTGCTCACCCACAGAGACGTCAACGTAATTCACATCGTTACTGCTGTGGATGTCCTTCCGGTCAATTTGGGGCAGCGCCAGCGTGAGTTTTTCTCCCGGAAGGATGACCTTAACGGCGACGAAAAGGACCTTCTGTTCGTGGATGAAGGCGCGGAGGTTGTGTTGGCCGTGGTCAGCCGTCCTGACCAACTTCATCCAGTTGCACCAACGATCGTTCTCCACAGTGAACGTCACACACTGCCCGTCCACTGATGAATATGTCCGCGAGTGCGCTTCGCCCAGACTGCACAGCGGGGCGATGAACGGCCCGAAGACTGTCTGCGGGAGGATGATTGTTCTCGCCACGACCGATCGGACTGCAACGAATAGTAAAATTACCAAATACGCCCTTCAAATACGCCAGGACAGTTTTTTGTCTCAAAAAATGAGTATTAATAATTAACTGTAATACTCATTTTTTGTGCTGGTTCTCAGTACAGACTCTGTACTATGAACCAGCACCATGTCTTGCGAACAGGGCACCCCCTGCAGGTTCGGTATGTGACCGTATGTCATGAGAGCCTTCCCTTTCATTCAATCAGTTCGTGCTAATGAAAAATGATGAAAAATGCAGAAAAAAAAAATTTCTTATGAAAAATACTAACTGAAAGTTAGCAAATAAAAGTATTAAAAGCAGAAGCGCATTCGACAATTCAGATACAAGTCATACAGCAAACTGAGCAGCAGTATGTTAAACGCAAAAAAACGGAAACTTATACGTTTCTGCTCTTAGCCTTATCTCGTTTCTCTGCAAACTTTCTATTTTCCCTAATAAAATTTTATGCATTATTTTAGCCATAGCAGGAACGGAGAAAAAGGTCTTTCGTGAACGCTCAGGGGGTGCCCAGTTCGCCAGACCTGGATCAAACACTCACTGGTTTTCTCCGAAGACTGACAGACATTTTGCTGCGGGCCGTCGTTATGGAAAGCCAAGACATCTGGCAGGCTGGCGATAGCCAGCGGAATACTGTCTCCATCCTGAACGAACACTGCATGCTGCCAACAGGGCTCCCGCAGAAAACACTGACACTTCTCGCAATCTGCAGATTAATCATAGCGTAACTATCACAGCATGCAACGAGTGTGAAATCTACGAAGTGACAAACGCAAGGGAAATCAATCAAATTCAACTTTCAAACACGTCTGCAATGCGAAAGCCACATCGTCACGGCATCAAGCTTCAGTCACTACTGCCCGCAGACTCGCAGTGTTACAGTACCTACAGTACTTAATTTATCGACAACTGACAACAATAATCAGAAATCATTTCTAGAACCGACGATGGAGAAACTCACAAAGGCTGTCGTGAAAACTCTCCCCGTCGGGCAAGAACGGCAATGCCCTGACTGCCATAAAGCATGAATACTTCGAGATTCAGCGGGATGCTAAATAGTGAATCAGTAAATGGACCCGTAAGTGGCAAACATCAAACAATTTGTAAAATTAAAATCATCATAGAAAATGGCAAGAAATAAAAACGAAATGGATGCACTCATAATTTCCGCTATGCAGCTGCCTTACCGGGGAGGTGGCGCGGATAACGTAACGTAGAAATTAGCGATACTACTTTGTTCTCCATGAAATAACTTAATGAGAAACTTAATGATTTTTAATGAGAAACTGTTCAAATTAACAGCGTCTTCATTACCAAAACAATATGGTGCCCTAGCAAAGAAATACAAAAGCAACAACAGACTAAAACAAAAATCCCTGAAATTCAAAGTACATACCCATTCCCCCACTAACATAACCATTTAAACACGGATGACACTGATTACACAATACCCGTACAGTCCAAACAAAAACATATTTCCATCAATCTAGCTGCTCGCCTGGGCCGCTCATGTAGTTATACCATCACAGAAAAATCACGGAATACAAAAATAATCAAAGCACAAAGCCCATATCAAAAGCAATAGTACCCCCCAGTGCTTATTAGAACTGAAAAGAAAGTCGGTATCACATCATTTGCGGATGAATCCAGCTATTCGTTTTCGTCGTCGGTCAATCGTGCCATCAGTTCCCGCCAACATTCCCGAACAACTCGTCATCCACAGCGACTTCCTCCATTCCATAATCCTCCCCATCTGCCGGTGCATGCACCGCAGCAATGTGCACGTCGAGATCATCGTTGCACGTGAACCGTTCCGCGCACCAACAACATTTGACTGTCAACTCCGCATCGTGGTGCGTAAATAAATGCAACTGCAAGGCGTTTTCGTTGGGCAACTCTTCATGGCAGACACTGCAAGGGATGCCGATTTTCGGACGCCAATGCTGTTTCTCCATCACATGGCGGGACAATAAATAATAGAAAGGAAACCTTTCAGCACACATCGCGCATTCAAATCCACCATGAAGGTTATGCTTTTTCACGTGCTGATTCAGCTGAAGAAAATCCGCAAATGACTTCCGGCACACCACACATTCATCAGGCGCAAATTCTTCTGCAATGGGTTCACATAATTTCCCATTTGCATGCTTTTTCACATGCGCCGCAAAACTACGCGATGACTGGAATGTTTTCTTGCAGATGCCACATTTCAGATCGTTTGTTGTGCTGTGAGTGAGCATATGTTGGTGCCGATCATCAACGCTACCCAAAACTTCGTCGCAAACCACGCATTTCGGTGCCGCGTGATCAGCCTGAAAAACAACAAACAAATTATGATTACCGAAGCCCTCAATCCACTGAAAGGAAAAACAAAACCAACCTTCATGTGCGCTTGCAAAAAATCCCGCGAACGAAATTCCTTAATGCATTCTTGACATTTAAAGTATCTCTTTCTGTGTCCAGTTTTTCGAGGTGACGACGCTTTCGCAAGGGAATCAACCAACGGTGAAAATTCGGAACGGTCATGGACAACGGCGCGGTTAAAACATCGTGGAGCATGTTGACGCAGTGAAGCGAACCACTTGTTGCATACATAACATTTCTCCGTCTGCACTCCGTGCGTGGCAACATGCTCTGCCAACGCTTGCAACTGCTGAAATTTCCCTCCACACTCGGGACATTTTCCTGTGCACTGTAGATTTTTGCTAAATAATCCGTGCTGTACTTTATGCAGTTCACAAAGCTGTTCGCTCAGAAACCGCAAACCGCACATGTCGCACGTCCCAATGCCGGCTGGCTCTTCCACGCCATGACTCTAAAAGCAAGCATTATTAAATTCATTAAACAATGCCAAACAAATTTTCTCACATAAATACACTAACCTGCTGCATGTGGCACGTGAAAGCACTGAAATTCTCAATACTCTTGGAACATTTCGGACAACGATAGCCTTTCCGTGGAGTCTCTTTTCGCTTCGATTCATCAGATACGGCTTTAGCCGGGACTTGTACGCGATTGGCATTTAACTGTGCGGTATATTTCAAAAAATGTTCTGGATGTTCGCGCCGCACGTGGAATCGGAGAGCACCGTACCAACGACTGCACACCGGGCATTTGCTGGTCGCTTTGCCATGTACAGCAACGTGAGCACCCAACAATGCGACTCCTTGGAATTCTTCTTCACATTCGGGGCAGGATTTTGTGTTTTTTAATTCCTCGTTGCTGCATCCGTCGCTGGCATGCTGCAATTTGTGCAGCTGACACAGCAACCCGCTTCTAAATCGCAATCCGCAATCGTTGCAAGTCACAGAATTGTACGTCACTTCGTTGGAACGATGAGCCTGAAATGGATATCCTCCTGCAGCTCAAAATCAACACCGCACTGAAAAAAACACCCACCTTCGTATGAAAATCGTAGCTGGTACGCGTGGGAAGCAGCTTTCCACATTTCTCGCAACGATATTCACCGTGTTTCTTCGTCTTGGGCGTGTCGCTAGTTGATTTTTCTTGAGCGACGAATTCCGTGTAATGTTCATTATGATCACGACGGATGTGCTCCTTCAACGCGGCGTACCACTGACCGCACACCGGGCATTTATCCGTGCGTCTTCCATGTAATGCCACATGTTCCACCAGTTCTTTAACTTCTTGGAAGGATTCACCGCACTGCGGACAATCATCCACATCCACCTGACGATCGGTCAAATTGTCCTTATCAGCATGCTGCATCCGATGCAAATTGCATAAGGATTCACTTCCAAACCGCAGTCCGCAGTCGCTACACGTCAGATGCCCGTATTTCATTTCTTTCAACCGATGACTCTACAAATGCAACAGTAGTAACTTCGTTGAAACGATGAGCCTGAAAATTAGTTTCATGTGGCTGAAAACGAACAGTTTAGTAATATAAAAAACACCCGCCTTCATATGTAAATCGTAGCTGTTACGCGTGGGAAGTTCTTTTCCACATTTCCCGCACCGATATCCACCACGTTCCTTCGACTTGGACGTGGCGCAGTTTAGTTTCTCTTGAGCGACGAATTCCGCGAAATGTTCATTATGGTCACGGCGAATGTGTTCTTTCAGCGAGGCATACCATTGTCCGCACACCGGACATTTATCCGTGTGTCTTCCATGCAGTGCCACATGTTCCACCAATTCATTAAGTTCTGCAAAGACTTTATCGCATTCCGGGCAATCTCGAGTGGCACGAGCAGCCTCCGACACCTCTACTTTGCCATGGCAGACCTCATGCAACCGGCACAACACATCGCTTGTAAATCGCAGACCGCACTCGCTGCACGTCAGAGTTTTGAGCTTGTCGGTTGTCCGGTGATTCTAAAAATGTGAACCACGTAAATTTTTAACTGCCTACAAGTTCATACTTTATTTTTCATACGCGAATAACTACCAGTAGCCACTGCACATACCACAACATGCTTGTTAAAACTGGTGCGTGAATTAAACTCTTTGCCGCAATCTGGACATTTGCAGACATCGTCGATGGCATCATCAGCATTCAAGCCGTCGCTCGTAGATTTTCGTGGTGTAATAGCATTTTTGGGGAGGAAATCTGGATGGTCACGCCGGATGTGAACAGTCAAAGCAGCATACCAGTCTCCGCACACCGGGCATTTTTCCGTTGATCTCCCGTGATTGCTAATGTGGTCCAGCAATTCCTCCAGTCTTTCAAAGTTCCGACGGCATTCAGGACACCGTCGTGTGTCACGCATGGTCTCCGTTAATTCTACATTTCCATGACGCACTGTGTGCAGTCGGCATCCGATATCTGTCTTGAATCGCAGACCGCAATCGCTACACGTTCGAGCGGTCAGTAAAGCTTTCGTGACGTGGCTCTGCAACGAAGCACCCATCAACTTAACTGCAGAATGCCCGAAAACACTGATTCGTAAATACTATTCGTTCGAACAGTATTCATGCGATCGAACAAAATAAACGAACAAATTAATCGAAACGAAAAACCCTTCGAAACCAGTTGACATACATTGACATGCGCGGTTAGACCGACACCGGACTTGAATTCCTTCCCGCATTCTCCACACCGGTAAGAATTGTCTTCCGTAGAAAATGTATAGTTCTTCCTCACCCGGTACTGGCAGCCGGGATGATGATACCGAATATGTTCGTTCAGCGCATGAAAACGTCCCATACAAACCGGGCATTCCTCCGTCTGCCGGCCGTGTATTCTGACGTGCTTCACCAATGCATCGAAACCTTCCAATTCTTCCGCACATTCAGCACATGTAGTTTGGTTTGGCAGATCGTCTGATAATTCTTTGTCTCCGTGCTCGTATTCATGGATGCGACACAATAATTTGGTGCTGAAACGCAAACCACACTGAGTACATGTGGTTTTCCGGAAACGGCCCTGCTGTCCGTGCCTCTGAAATTAAAATGCGATCATTAGAACAAGTATCCCCGCTTCGACATTTCTCAACAACCTATCACTTTCGCTATATGTTTTGAAAAAAAAAACAGAACGCATGTTCCAATTTCCTATTAGGTGTGGAAAAATTACAAAAATAAAAACTCATTTTGCTTTTTAGTTTCACATTTTAATGCGCAGATAATACACACCGATCGCACACGCCGTTACAAGTTGAACAAATGATCACAATTGCAACAGCGTGCGTTTAACCGGCCCATAACTTGTACTGGATAGACTTTGTGAGAATAAAGCTTTTTGTGTTTGCAAGTTGAACCCCAAGTGAGGACTTTGAAGCAATAACTTTAAAATTAGTATATCATCAGAAGTGGCAAATCTCGTATGAATTCATCATCACGCACCAGCATATGTTCTTCCAAGCGGCGGCGTAACCGGAAGCGTTGATTGCACTGTGGACATTTGTACTGTGTTTCGTCCTTGTACCCAGGATGCTTTTGAGCGAGGTGCTGACTCATTTGTGCACGCCACACACCACACACTGGACATTTCCTCGTAATAGTCGCGTGTTCTTCAACGTGCTTCACAAGGTCGTCCGCGACGGCAAACGATCTACTACATTCAGGACATTGTCTGGTGCTGACGGAAATCTTATCTTCCAAATGCTTATTCTTGTGCAAATGGACAAGCTCGACGGTAGAAAACCGCAGTCCACAATCAGCACAAGTCAACGCAGCCAAATTTGGTCTTTTCACTGACTCTTTCTCTTGTAACACAGAATGATGCGCCGATTTGTGACGCTTTATGTGAAAACGCAGACGGTGGCGGGGGAACCAATGGTAGCATTCGGGGCATTTCTGCGCGGCGACAGCATGCTTGACAACATGCTCCAGCAGTGCACCCATGCCGTCACACTCTTCGTCGCATTCAGGGCACTTTTGCGCGCCGGAAATAGCGTGACAGGCTGGAGTTTCATGACTGCTCTTGTGCAGGACGTATAAACTGTCTTTCGCAAATTGCAGTCTGCATTCGTCACATGTCAAGCTATCTAAAGATGCTCTCATCTGATGACCCTAAAAGTATAACCACGTTAGGAATATGTAAACGTAGTCAAGTATTTAACGACCCTCGATGAATGTACAAACGAACCTGCAGGTGGTGCAGTAAGGACGATTCATTCGCGCATTCTTTCCCACATTCCGGGCAACGTGTTTCGGCCAAATACTGCGGATGATCACGTGCAATATGTTTCTCCATGCCAGGGTAATAGCCGTTGCACACTGGACATTTCTTCATTAGCTTTCCGTGCACATCCACGTGCTCCGCCAATTCTTCCAAGTTTTCGAACATGTCACCGCATTCCGGACATTTTCGCGAAATTTTTATGCTGTCGACACACTCCTTGTCCTGATGACCCAGCTGGTGTAAACGGTAGAGGAAGTTATAGGAAAATCGCATACCGCATTTATCACAATTCAAACGCTTCTCATATAGCTTTCCTCTTTCGACTCCGGGATGGTAGCGGCGAAGATGCACGAGGATAACGCCCAAACTGCACGTGTCATTGCAGACCGGGCACTGCACAAGCGGTGTACCATGCTCGTCGACATGCTTTAGTAAAGCGGGAAAACCGTCGAAATGTTTCGAGCATTCAGGACACTCTCGTTCAGGCTGTTCATCGTAGCCCGTGTGACTGAACTGATGCAAACGCAGCATATCTTCCTTCCGAAATCTCATATTGCACTCCGAGCATATATTGCTGGTATAAAAATTTTCCGTTTTTCTTGTTCGCCTGGGTTTCGAGCGTACACGAAAGCCTTCGTCAGTCTGTCGGTAATCAGCGTCCACAGTCACTGGCAACGATGACCCGCTTTCCATCGGCAAATGAGAAACACAAACAGCTTCCACTGGGGAACTTCCGGTCACTTTACTGTTCCTCGGTACTGCGTCTGCCACTTCGGCGTAATCATCAGATGGTAAAAAAGTTCCCTTTACTGCAGAAACACGTTATCTAAGCCAAATCGAATACCGTTCGCTTGACAAAATATTCACCTTCATCCTCCATTTTCAGTTGAAAGTCCACAACAGCAGCGTTTACCGGCGTGTCCACCATATCCAGGTACTGTTTGGAATACCAGACCTTCAGTTCTTCGTGCGGCGACACTGTCTTAATGGTGACAAAGACCACTTGCGATCCGCGCGAGAACACCAGCAAATTGCTGTTTTGCAGGTTGTCCGCAAAGCGGACATGCTTCATCCAGTTACACGCGTAATCCGACTCAAGTTCGTAATATTTACGGTGCTCCTCCGTAATACAAATATACAACGCCTTCTCGCTGTTACCCGGCATTAACGGCGCAATTAACGGCCCAAACACCGTGTGACGGACAATGACTTCCTTGGCAAACACAGCTTTCCCTAAACGAATTAATCAGTTATGTATGTGCTTGAAAACGCGAGCGAAAGTCAGCCAATTTACCTGTTAACGAATCGTCGCAAACATCCAAGTAGAGCATCTTGGGCAAACTGCCGACGGACAACGGAATAACTGGCTCATCACAGACACTGGCAGCGTGCAGCCAACACGGAGTAGGGAGGAATTTATGACAGCAGTCACAGTCTAAAATGACCAGGTGCCTATTATTATTCATTTATAACAAGAAAGGGATCAGCAGTTCGTTTTACACATTAACACGTCATCCGGAGCACATCGCTGGGGCGACGGAGGAGCAATCTCCACTGAATCTTCTGTCGTAACCGACAGCGCTAATGACATGTCATACAGGGTGCCAACTGAAACCATAAAACGTCCACAAGGTAACATAACTCAATCCTGCAATATAAGTCTCGTGCTACATCATTCATCAGAAAATAACATTTACAAAATTAATTCGAGTAGTCTCAGAATTAGTAACTAATTTTCATGTTGATTTAATTTTATGTTTTTGTCTTTTTTAACCAGTGTCATTCATAACTAAACATGTTATGCGTTGTTGTCAGTTGTGAGTCTGTTATATTTTGGAAATTCTACACGTATCACAAACGGCAAAATTCTACACGTATCACACGTATTGGAAATTCTACACGTATCACACGTATCACGTTCTCAAAGGTGTTGGTGATGTCCATACGGAGTTTGTGATGTCCATTAAAGGTGCGTCAGCATCCTCAACTTCCATGAGCGAACCCTCACCCTCCCTGGCATCGAAATCCCAAGCGCTCTCCTCCACCAACACAACATCTCTTTCTTCACAGACCCCAGCGCCACTGCCAACTTCACTTTCATCCTCCCGCACCGTATCTGCGTCGGGATCAAACGAAGGAAGTCCAGAGAGATCATCAACCGGTAATCCTGCCAATACATCAGCAGTGTGGCCGCGCGTGCTCGGATTGTCTGCAGCGTTCATCGTACGAAGACATCTCTCCGACGGAACTGCATCGCTTCGCAATTTGAGCTCCATGTTCGACTTATTTTCCACTACCCAAGACAATTCGTCTAACTGAAAATGATTTTCACACACCAATGATCCATCTGAGAGTTCGAAATCGGGATTCCATTCGCGGCACATATTCACCCAGCGTTCGCGCTGCTCACCATCCGAAGGAAAAGGGAACAACGTCAGTACTTCCGATCGGACAAGTTTCTTGTGAGCACTGCGCCACCAGCCACACACACAGCAACTGCGTACTGCACTGACCTCAACCGGTTCACTCAAATCCATCGGGCTGCGAAACTTTTCAACGCACTGTAGCAGAGACGGCACCGCATCTCTCTTCAGCAGATTAGTGCGCGGTTGTTTTCCTTTTAATGTCTCCTCCATAAAATCCTGTGAACAGAAATGCTTACTACACACTCGACTATGTCGATCAGGTTTCCAGGAAATCGCACAGCGAATCCGGTTCAACCATTCACAAAAGCGGGGCGATGTGCCAAGGCTCGGGAACATATGAAAAGTTATCTTCTCCTTTTTGCCCTCAAACTGCGCACGATTCCCACATCCCGGTACGCAGCACTTGTTGGCGCTGTAGCGTTCCCTTGGCTTGCTGTTATTGCTTCGCACAGCTGTGCCGCGTTTATTTAACCTGACAGGCAGCTCAGCAAATGTCCTTTCCGTTGGAATCGCGTCGCTCTTCGGTACCAACCCGGTTTCACTGTCATCCTCCAACAGCCGCGTCAAATTATCCATCATGAAATGATTTTCACAAATAACACATTCATTCGACACCGTCAAACTGGGATTCCACTGGCGACAAGCAGTTATCCATGAATTACGTAGGATATCGTCATCCGGAAAAGGAAAGAAGCTCAGCCTCTCGGAAGGAATAAGACAAGTCTCGTCCAGTGGCCGCCAACATCCACACACACAGCACGTCTGTACAGCTTCCCTTCCCACTAGCGTATCTGCATTTTTTGGAGCGCGGTACTGTTCAGTGCAATCCAGCTGAGACGGCATTGCGTTCACTCTCAACCTCGGGGCTTTTACCGATTGATCGGAAGTTGTGCTGCAAAGATCTTCCGGACAGAAATGGCGACTACACACATGATCGCTTTTCTTAGGACTCCATGAAAGGGAACACCGGATACGATTCGTCCATTCATTCCGATTCACCTTTGACCACTTGAAGTATCCAAACACAGCCGGAGGCGTTTCGTCCCATGGGAATTTCCGACATCCCGGCACACAGCAAACAGATTGACGTCGCTTAATTTCTTCCTTCTTACCTGGATTAGATTCCAAATCTCTCGCACTGGCATACTTGAAAAACGGAAGGGAAGGAATCGCTTTCTGCGCAGCATATTTCGCCTTGTTCTGCGCATCAAAATGATTTTCACAGAGGAACCACGGTGTTTCTTCCGGGATCGAAATCCAGTCAATATCATTCCTTTGCGACTTGCAAAAATCAATCCATTTCTCTTTGATTTCACCCGATGGTGCCCGAAAGAACTCCAGTTTCTCCGAGGCTTTCAGTCTTCGATTTGGTTCAAACGGGCGCAGACCGCACACAGCACAACCTTGTTTTCCCGCAATCATGTCGGCCGGTGTGAATGTGCACAAAGATTCCATGCAGGAAAGCTGCGTGGGGAAAGCAGATCTAAGTAGACGCACAGCTGGTTTGGAATCCCTCATGCGGTGCTTGATTACCGATGCAGGAAAGTGTTCCCGACAAATTCTGGTACGACCCTCGGGATTCCAGGAAGAATTATACCTCACCATCCGCAACCACTCATCATACCGCTCATCTGCTGGTGGAAGGAAACAGAAAAACTTTCCTACCACCGAATACCCCTTTTCTAAAGCAGCTTCACATCCCGGCACGCAGCAGAAAATGCCTTCACGCATCAGTGAGTGAGATGCCGTCAGCTTCGGGTCGGTGTAGTTAACGTCCAAGGAATAAGTCAAGGACGGAACTGCTTCACCAACGGAGCCCAGCCCTTCCACATCGTTTTTGTATTTCTCCTCAAAATGGTTTTCACACAGGTACCACGGCATATCTGCCCCGATGGATGTCCAGTCGATATCACTGCGCTGCTGACTGCAGAACTCCACCCATTTCTGCCTTAAGGTTTCCGACTCGGCACGAGGCGCGCGAAAAAACTGCAGCTTTTCTGATGCTTTCGGTAGTCTATCACCTGGCGGACGCAAGCCACACACGGCACACCCAACTGCTCCGGAAGCCATATCTGCTGCGGTAAACCCGCTTAATGAAGTCACGCACGACAGCTGACTGGGCAGAGCTGTTCTTGTGAGACGAGAGCCGTTCTTGTCGGATTCGATTTCGGACTGGTGAAAGTGATCACTGCAGATTCTCTCGTCAAAATCGGGAGCCCAGGATGAGTTGTAGCGCAATCGCTGTGTCCACGTTTTATACCGCGGATCAGTTGCCCCAACGAACGGAAAGAACAACACTTTGGCTGTTTGTGACGACTCTTGGCGGACGATCCGGCATCCCGGTACACAACATGCTGCATTCACTTGCGACGGATGATGACGACGGATATGGTCCTTCAATGCATAGAAACGTCGCTGACAAACGGGACATTCCTCCGTTTGTCTACCGTGAATCTTCACATGCTGTACCAACGCGGCGAAGCTGTCAAATTTTGCTGCACATGCAGCGCACGCGGTTGTGCTTATCAGATCGTCAGATACTGCCATGTTTCCGTGCTCATACTCGTGGATACGGCACAATACTGTATGTCTGCGCCGAAGCGCATACCACATTCACTGCATGTCGGCAGCTGGGATGGCTTCATTGGTATTGATGGATTGGTTCGAACAAAAGCTTCCCTCGAAGGACCAACCGGAGGAAGCGCAGTCGGAGAAGCAACAGCCGGAAGTGCAATCTGCTTAGGCATCAGTAAGATTCTGTAACCTTCCGGACTGGTAGAATGCTTTGCTGACCGTATCACTAAAGAAAATGGAGTATTTGCAACCGTCGGGTTCTGTAGAACGGCCCCATTCAAGGGATTTTTGCTGCTGTTGGAGCTATTCGTAGGTGAAGAAAGTGGACCAATGGCAACCTGTGTGCTACCGGACATTGTCGGCGCTCGCTTTTCCAGAGGGAACGGAATAAAAACAGGGAAGCTGGGATGTGGCAGGATATCGTCACGTCGTTGCAGTTCGAATTTCATTTCTCTGTCCTGCTCAAAGCGTGCCAGAATGTCAGCCAGGACAAAGTGCCGCTCGCAGGCATATAATTGACCCTCACACGAAACTCCATTACAGGCCGTCAACCATTTCTGTCGCTCGCTCGGTTCTTCAGGAAACGGAATAAACGCCATTCGCGACGCGGATTTGTAGTAGGAGTCCTGCTTGATGGCTCTCCAACACCCGCAGATGGCACACACCCGACTGAACGGGCACGGTCCATTCAACTTCCGCATCAGTCCGTTCCGGCATCCCAACCGTGACGGAATCGCTGTCGGTTTCAGACACAAAATGCTACCAATAAAACCGTAATCCGAGCTGAGAAAATGGACGCTGCACACAACGGAATGCGCAGCCGGCTGCCAAAAGCTAGAAAACGCAACCCGCTTGATCCATTCGGTCTGGAAGCGCTTGTCCGTGGGAAACGCGTGAAAATAGATTCTCCCTTGCGGATTATTATCGCGCCGGTTAAGACATCCAGGAACACAGCACCTGAGGGCCTCGTCGGCGCCCGTGGGAGCAGGATAATCCACGGGTATGTGCTGCGAGCAGTGCTGCACCCCTGTTAGTCGTCCGTCGACGAACTTCCGGGCTAACGAACACGGGGGTCGAATGGGGATTGTTTTCGGCGCGCAGACGACAGGAGGAGGAAGAAGTCTGGTCCTTTTCGCGCCTGAAACTGCGGCTGCCGAAAAAACAGGTCCGGGGGCATTCGCACCTGTAGAGTTATTCGATAGGATTGCTGGATCTGTGAGTGAAACATTCAAATGCGCATTTGTGGGTGCCTCGGCGACTTCGGTTGAGGCATTCAGGAGGTCACTGGATTCTTTCTGAGTTTCATCACAGATGTTGTCGTCCATGCAATCGGCAGACCGCTTCTTTGAACCTGAAACAAAACAACGTAAAACGTCTTTGCAAAGCAGTGTTATGAGCTATCGCATGACATATTTTGCAAATCAATCTGCAACTGAAAAAATCTCAATGTATGTGTTAAAATGTTTATGAAAAGGTTAGGAACCGCTCTAACTACGGTATCATACCAATTTACAGAGCACGAAAATATACCGCTCACCATCAGTGAAGTCAATATTTCCACTGTTAAGGATGCAGCAGAATGTTGTCAGAAAACAAATAACAAAATGCAAAATCAAACTGCCAAGCTTTCATCGTCCTAATTTAACATTCACAAACAACATCGTACTACGTGGTCGTCACTTCGCTCACCTGGTAGATGCTGCTTTATTGACAACTTGTACAAGCTAAAAGCCATTTTAGATAGTTTTCGTCCCTACTTCAGTACTAATCTTTTATTTTATTGGAAAACCCAGAATCATTAAAACAGAATCTGGCTAGCTCATGTAATTTTAGCAGACGGGATTAACCAACAATTAAAATTTTTGAGAAGCACTAACACAGTGACACTTACAGTTAGTGGTCGGAACGATTTCGGGGCTGTCGGGGCGCGGCACCACATCGGTTGGCGGTCGCATAGAATCGGAAATGCCTTGGTTGACAAATTGCTTCCCTACTGAAATTTTATTTTCAATTTTCAAATAATTTTTATTTCCGGATTATTCAAAACAGAATTCGTCTATCATTTGATTATGGATCATGTCAACAAAAAAAACTGCTGGAATCCGCACTTACTCTGACCAGCCAGAATAATTTCGGGGCTGTCAGCGCGCGGCACCACATCGGCTGGTGGACGCATGGAATCGGGGATGCCTTCGAAAACACACGGCAGCGCATCGTATTTCAGCCGCTTCTCCGTTCGTTTGGAATCATCTGCGTGCGGCAACGCGATGATATCGGTCGAACGAAAGTGTTTGCTGCAGATCTTGCTGGATGAAGACGGAGTCCAGTCTTCTGATCGCAGAGTGCGCTCAATCCAGACGGGATAGCGCGGATCGTTCGGATGCGGGAAATCGAAGAAACACACACTCCGTAAAGAACGCGACTGCTCCGCCGAAGGACATAACAGCACGGCGCATGTTACCGGATCGGACATCGCTCCTGCCTAAAACAGTACAAATTACAATCGACGAAAAACCAATGAATTAAAATTAACATCAAATCAATCAAGGAAATTAAAGTCAATCACAACGTGACAATGATAGCATATTCTCGTTGCCAGTTTTAAAGCAGACGAACGATAGGCCAAGGGCCCAAGTATACTGTATTTTTCGTTTGGTGGGCAGACCGCATTTACTGCACAAAGTGACAAGTGACACTCTTAAAGGCCTTGACTACAGCGGCTGCCAAACTCAAATTGTATAAAAATTCCGCAATTTTTTTAAATTTATACGGAGTCCTGCAGCTCCTGCTTATGCTAGCCGTGACCAGAAAATCCAATACCAACCTTAGAGACGAGAGTTCTTCACGCAGCAAATCTGCAGTGGAGCCAATCCTCGAGTCAATATTTCGAAACTGGGAGATTCCTGCCCAACAGCTAATCAACTAGGGAGCAATCTGTCCACTACGAGTAGTGGTGACAGCGTCCCAAAATACCGTGGAATCATTTGAGGAAAACATGCTCCTCACAGCAGAGGGGAAACGGAGATGAAACGAGTATTCGTCCAGCAGCAGCTGCAGCACTCCATCAAAATCTACGTAACACTCACACTGGTAGGCTAAAACTGAAATTCATACTCGTAGTATAAATGCAATAACTGCAACATGAGAAATAGTGAAATCGTGAAAATGCGCGAGAACTTTCAAAAACTCATCGAACAGTCCGAACAAAAAATAGAAGTGCAGTGCAAAATAAATGGAAGGAATGCAGTTGTTGCTACAGCTGTTTTTAGCTTACACTGTGCAGCCTGCCTCACCGGGCGGGTGGCGTGGTTAACGTAGTGTAGAAATAAGCGGTAGTACTTTGTTTTTTCCTTGTGAAATTCCTTTGCATTTCTTAGTGACAAACCAACAGCGTCTTCTTTATTAAACAAAACAATACGATGCCTTAGCATATAAAAAACAATAGCAACGACTGATTAAAAGAATCCCTGAAATGCGAACTGAAACCGATAACTCCAACGAAGCAATTATCATATATAAAAGAAACCAGCAATGACAGTAATCACTAATTTACTTACATTCATGCTATCACAAAATAGTATTTAATACAAAAATAACAAAACACAAGCCGACGTCAATATCCATGCTTACGGATTCCAAACCAAAGTCACTAAATTGTCGCCATTACAATTTCGGATCAGTAAGTCCTGCTGATTATTCGTTGCTGTCGTCGCTTAACCCTGCCATCAGTTCCTGATAACATTCCCGACCCACTTCCTCATCCTCATCCATCTCCATTTCGGAATCATCCCCATTCGCCGTTGCGTGCGCTGCAGCAATGTGCACGTCGAGATCATCGTTACAAGTGAAACGTTCCGCGCACAGGTAACACTTGACTGTCAACTCCGCATCGTGGTGCGTAAATAAATGCAGCTGTAACGCGCTTTCGTCGGGCAACTCTTCATCGCACACGCTGCACCGGATGCCGATATTGGGACGAAAATGCTGTTTCTCCATCACATGGCAAGACAATAAATGATAGAAGGGAAATGTTTCATTACACATCGCGCAATCAAATCCACCGTTAACATTGTGCTTCTTCACATGCTGATTCAGCTCAAGAAAATCCGCAAATGACTTCCGGCACACTACGCATTCATTAGGCACAGGTTCTTCTGCAACAGGTTCCGATAATTTCCCATTTTCATGCTCTTTGACATGCGCCGCAAAGATACGCGACGACTGGAATGTTTTCTTGCAGATTCCGCATTTCAGTTGATTTCTGTTGCTGTGAGCGAGCATATGCTGCTGCAGATCAGTATGGCTCCCGAACACTTTGTCACAAACCACACATTTCAGTGCCGCGTGATCAGTCTGAAAAAGCAGCGAACAAATTATGGATAACTGAATCAATCCGATTATCCGAAAGAAAAACTCCGACAAGAACCAACCTTCATGTGCGCCTGCAAACCAGCACGCAAACGAAATTCTTTCCCGCATTCCTGACATTCAAAGCTTTTCTTCCAGTCTCCAGTTTTGGTAGATGCCGACGTGTTCGTTCCGGCATCATCTGACGATTCGGAGCGGTCATGGCGATCGGCGTGACTACGACACTGTGGCGCATGATGTCGCAGTGAAGCGAACCACTTGTTGCACACCGAACACTGCTCCGTCTGCACTCCGTGGGTGCCAAGATGCTGTGCCAGCGCCTGCAGCTGCTGAAAATTCCCTCCACACTCTGGACATTTTCCCGTGTTTTCCAGGTTTTTGCTGAATAATCCGTGGCTCACTTTATGTAGCTCACACAGGTGTTCGTTAGTAAAGCGTAAACCGCACATGTCGCAAGTCACAATATCGGACGGATTTTCCACGCCGTGACTCTACAATAACACAAAATTAGAATTTTTTCAAAAACCTTACACACATTCCCTACAACCACCCGAAAACTCTTACCTGCAAATGTCGCTTAAAACTACCGAAATTCTCAAAACTTCTGGAGCATTCTGGACAACAGTAGCCTTTCTGTGGAGTCTCTTTTCGCTCCGATCCATCAGATACGGCTTTAGCCGGGACTTTTGCTCCAGAACGCTGCAACTGAGTAACAAAATCCTCAAAAGACTCCGGGTGTTCGCGCCGCACGTGGTGTCGGAGATCACTGAACCAACGACTGCAGACGGCACATTTGCTGGTCGCTTTGCTATGTGCGGTAACGTGATCGACCAACAGTTCTAATTCTTCGAATTCTTCCTCACATTCGGGACAGGATTTGGTGTTGCTCAACTCCTCATCGCTGCATCCTTCGCTGCCATGCTGCAACCTGTGCAGCTGACACAGCAGCGCACTTCCAAATCGCAGTCCGCACTCGATGCAAGTCACAGAGTCGTACATGAGTTCGTTCGCACGATGTCCCTGAAAAATAAGAATTTAATATCCTGCAGCTTTAAATAAACAGCGCCTTATTAAAAACACCCACCCTCATGTGCGAATCGAAGCTGGTACGCGTGGGAAGCAGTTTCCCACATTTCTCGCATCGATACCCGCTACCTTCTTTCGTCTTGGGTGTGTCACAATTTAATTTTTCTTGTGCGACAAATTCCGCGTAATGTTCTTTATGATCACGGCGGATGTGCTCCTTCAGGGCGGCATACCACTGACCGCACACCGGGCATTTGTCCGTGCGTCTTCCGTGCGAAGCCACATGCTCCACCAGTTCGACGACTTGTTGGAAGGATTCACCGCACTGCGGACAACCATCCACATCCTCCTCAAGACTACTCGAGTCGTCCTTCTCTTTATGCTGCAGACGATGCAAATCGCACAGGGCTTCACTCCCGAAACGCAAACCACACTCGCTGCACGTCAGATTCCAGTATTTCACTTCGTTCACCCGATGATTCTGAAACAGCCAGATCAACAACTGCAAGAATGCTGAATGTGAATAAGAGCAATAGAAAAACCAACCGAAATATGCGCCTTCAAGCTGATGTGTGAAGTGAATTCTTTGCTGCATTTCGGGCACTTATACGAGTCGACCAGCCCGGCATCCAAGCGGTCGTTTTCATTGTCATCTTTTAACAGCTGATAGTGGTAATCCGGATGTTCACGTCTGCTGTGACTTTTCAGCGCGCCGTACCACTCTCCGCAAACCGGGCATTTTTCCGTTGGCTTTCCATGTCCGGCAACATGTTCCACCAACTGATCCAGTTCTTGGAATATTCCATCGCCTTGCGGGCATTCTCGAGTGTTACGGATATCCTCCGCTATTTCCAATTTCCCGTGGGATACTTCATGCAACCGGCACAACAAATCGTTTGTAAATCGCAGTCCGCACTCGCTGCAGGTCAAGTTTCCGTACTTCGCTTCGTACACTCGATGCTTCTAAAAAACAGCGAAACTACCGGTAGATAATACCTGTCTGCAAGAGTCGGCAAACTAGTAATTCGAAACGAACCGAAATATGCGTCGCCAAGCTAATCTTTGAACTTAAATTTCTGCTGCATTTTGGACATCTGTACGTTTGATTTGCGTTATCTTCATCTGAGCGATCATTCTCATTGTCAGGTTCCACTTGATAGTGGTAATCCGGATGATCGCGTCGGGTATGGTTCTGCAATGCCGCGTACCACTCTCCGCAGACTGGACATTTCTCGGTTGGTTTCCCGTGCCCGATAACGTGTTCAACCAATTCATTCAGTTCTTTAAAACCTTCATCGCATTGTGGACATTCTCGGATTTCACGAATATCCTCCGCTACGTCCGCTTTCCCGTGGGATGTTGCATGCAACCGGCATGACAAATCGCTTGTGAATCGCAGGCCGCATTCGCTGCACGTCAGATTCCCGTATTTCACTGGCCTAAGACGGCGGTAATCCGGATGATAATGTCGGATGTGTTCAGCCAACGCAGCAAACCAGTCTCCGCACACTGGACATTGTTGCGTCGCTCTTCCGTGCTCACTAATGTGTGCAACCAATTCCTCCAGATGTTCGAAGTTTTGGTGGCATTCAGGACATTCTCGTGTGTCACGAATCAGCTCCGTTGATTCTTCGTTTCCGTGTAGCATTCTGTGCAATCGAGACAGGATATCGGTCTTGAAGCGCAGACCGCACTCGCTACACGTACGAGCGACCAGTGCGGCTTTAGCGCGGTGACTCTGCAAGGAGAAACACAACCGTCAACTCCGAATCTTCGAGTACAAGAAATTCCGGGTCAAACAAAAAAACAGGAATAAAGCAGTCTAACACAGTAGCAATTTTTATTATTCCTATTTTTTTGTGCGAATATTACGCACACATAATGTTCCATATCAATGAAGCTTTGTGAGCTAGCTGACATACAGTGACATGACGCGTAAAAACGGTAAGTGATTCGAACTCCTTCTCGCATTCTTCACAATACGGACCGTCTCTACGAGTTTTCTTCAACCGGTACTGGCAATCGGGATGATAAAGTCGAATATGTTCGTTCAATGCATGAAAACGTCCCTTACAAACCAGGCACTCCTCCGTCTGCCAGCAGTGAATTCGGACGTGTTTCACCAGTGCGTCAAAGACCTCAAATTCCTCTGCACATTCAGCACACGTAGTTGTGCGTCGTATATCTTCGTCTAATTTTTTGCCCCCGTGTTCATACTCGTGGATGCTAACTGGATATCTAACTAACTGGCCTAACTGGATATCCAGGAGGCAGGCCGGAAGCGGGAATTGATTTTTGTTCCAGATCTTGAACAGCCACACCGCATCGCTCTGACGCCATCGGTCGGATATTCTTTACCGCTTCCTGCCTACCTCCTGGATATGGTTAAAGTAAAAGATAACACCATGCGCTATAATTTACGGAAGCCGGCACGGATCGAAGTTGCCCGGGCCATGAAAGTAATCGATGGAAATGCGTTTAAAGCGTCTGCTTGATAAAATTATTGCTGTTAACCCTAAAATTCTTGATGCCAGTTCTGTACCTGCCTTTAAGTTCGTACTCAAGTCTGTGGATCTCTCTTAATTCTTTACATTGCATTTAAAAACGTTTTTGTTCGACTAGCCTTGAAGTCTCGTTTGGGTTGTCTGCTCTTGTGCCGTAATAATAATAATAACATTCCTTCGTAAAAGTGAGGACGATGTACGATAATTATTTCTCAAAATTATGGACAGCAGATATGACGTATGATCGTGTTAGAAGGATTCACGGCCACGTACCGGCACGTGTTTGTGCTCCTTCTTGTATCCGGGATGCTGATTTTTGAGGTGTTGACTCATATTCGTTCGCCACCGACCACAAACCGGACACTTCCTTGCAACTGATGCATGTTCTGCGACGTGCTCCACAAGTTCATCCGCCGTGGCAAACAATTTCCGGCACTCGGGACATTCTCTTGTGCTGACTGAAATTTCATCCTTTGTATGTATATGCTTGTGAAGATGGAGGAGATCTTCGGTAAGGAACCGCAGCCCACAATCAGTACACACTAATGCTTCAGGTGTCGTTTTCGGATGAATCTATACAATAAACAATTGCAAATTATATTTTTTGGAATTTGGTTTCTCTGTTGTAGTACCTTCTTGGGCGTTTCCTCCGAATCTTTCTGTTGCAAAACAGCCTTATGCGCTCGCGCAGGATGATGGTTCTTCATGTGCTTACGCAAACGGTGGCGGCCGAACCAATGGTTGCATTCTGGGCATTTCTCCGCTGCTACAGCATGACTAACAACGTGCTCCAACAGTGCAACCATCCCGTCGAACTCTTTGTCACATTCAGGGCACTTTTCCGCGCCCGAAATAACGTGATAGGCTGCAGAGTCATGGCTGGTCTTGTGAATGACATATAAACTGTCTTTCGGAAACTGCAGTCGACATTCCTGACACGTCAAGTTATCCATAGATGCTCTTACCCGATGGCTCTAAAAGTAAAACCACGTTGGAAATACGGGAACGTAGTCATGTATTTAACTTCCATTACTGAATGTACAAACGAACCCGCAGGTGGCGCAGTAAGGAGGATTCATTCGTGCATTCTTTCCTACATTTCGGGCAACATGTTTCGGGCAAGTACTGCGGATGATTACGTGCAATATGTTTCTTCATTCCAGCGTAATAGCCGTTGCATACTGGGCATTTCTTTGTGTGTTTTCCGTGCACATTCACGTGCTCCGCTAACTTTTCCAGTCTTTCGAACATTTCATCGCATTCGGGACATTTTCGCGTGATTTTTATACTGTCGACACACTCTTGGTCCTGATGACCTAGCTGATGTAACCGATAGAGGAAATTATTGGCAAATCGCATGCCGCACTTATCGCAGTTCAAACGTCTCAGATACAATCCTCTTCTTTCAAATCCGGGATGGTAGCGGTGTAGATGCACGAGTATAGCGCTCAAACTGCAGGTCTCACTGCAGACCGGGCACTCCACGAGCGGCGTTCCATGCTCGTCTACATGTTTCAGTAGAGCGGAAAATTCGTCGAAGTGCTTCGAGCATTCAGGACACTCTCGTTCTGGCTGGTCATCGTAACCCGTGTGACCCAATTGGTGCAAACGCAGCATATCCTCTCTCCGAAACCTTACGTTGCATTCCAAACAAATATTGCTGGTGAAAAATGTCCGCGCTTTGCTCATTCGTTTCGGTTTCGAACGCAATGTCTTTGGCCGTCCACCAGATCTTCCGTCAGTCTGCCGGTAATCATCATCTACAGTCACTGGCAGCGATGACTCGCTTTCCATCGGCAAACGCGACATACAAACAGCTCCCACTGAGGAATTTCCTGGCACTTCCTCGCTCCCAGGTACGGCATCTGCCATTTCGTCATAATCATCGCAACAAGTCCCATCAACTGCAAAAAAATACTGCTCAGCAAAATCCCAAAATACTTCTCTTAACTAAAGCATTTCCAGGCTAAATTTGTACCGTCATCCTCCGTTTTCAGTATGGTGGCTTCCACAGCAGTGCTTTTAAGCGCTTCCACCATTTCCAAGTACTGCCTGGAATACCAGACTTTTAGTTCTTCGTGAGGAGCGACGGTTTTGATGGTGACAAAGACCACTTGCGATCCGCGCGAAAACACCAGCAAATTGCTGCTTTGCAGGCTGTCCGCAAAGCGGACATGCTTCATCCAGTTGCAGGCGTAATCCGACTCCAGTTCGTAATATCTACGTAGCTCTTCCGTAATACTAAAATACAGCGCTTTCTCACTATCGCCCGGCGTCACAGGAGCAATTAACGGTCCAAACACCGTGTGGCGGGCAATCACTTCCTTCGTGAAGACAGCTTTTCCTAAACGAATTAATGATTACCCAGGTGGCGGCATGAATTCATACGGGAAAGATGAGATAGTTTACCAGTCAGCGAATCGTCGCAAACATCCAGGTAGAGCATCTTGGGCAAGCTTCCGACGGACAACGGAACAACTGGTTCATCGCAGACGCTGGCTGCATGCAGCCAACACGGAGTGGAAAGGAATTTGTGACAGCAGTCACAGTCTGCAATGACCCGTTGACTATTAAGAGAACAAACGCTGTTCAGTCAATCATCCTTACACATCAAAGCATCATCCAGGGCATATCGTGGGGGCGAAGAAGGAGGTGTAATCTCCATTGCCTCTTCTATGGTGAACGGCAGTGCCGATGGCATATCATGAACGGCGCCAACTGAAATCATATAACCCAAGAATACACACAAATGTAGACAAAAAGATATTAATAAAACGCAATATGTATCACATATCCACATACCACGAGTAAAATCCTCGTCCTCCGGAAGACCATTTTCGGCAGCCATTGGCGTTCTCAAAGGAGCGCAAATGGAATTTGCAATGTCGGTTACGGATACGTCGGTATTATCATCTTTCATGAGCGAATCATCGTCTTCCGCTGCATCATAATCCCATGCGCTCTCATCTGCCGACATAGCGTTTCTTTCGGCGTAAAAATCACTGCCAGCTTCGCTTTCATCCTCATCCGCCGTATCAGCGTCCGGATGCAGATCAAAAGGAGACAGTCCAGCAAGATCATCAAACGGCACTCCTGCTGCCATTTGAGCAGCATCATCTCGCGCATTTGTATCGTCTACAGCGCTTAGCGGACGCAAACATCTCGTCGACGGAACTGCATCGCTTCGCAATTTTACCTCCTTGTTCAGCTGGTTCACATTCACCCACGTTAATTCGTCCAAATGAAAATGATTTTCACACACCAGCAACCCTTCCGAAAATACGAATTCGGGATTCCATTCGCGGCAAACATTTATCCACTTCACGCGCACATCATCATCCGAAGGAAACGAGAAAAACGTCAGTACTTCTGCTCGGACAAATCTTTCGTGGGTACTGCGCCACCAACCACACACACAGCACACGCGCACTTCCTGCGTCTCAGCCGATGTACTTAAACCGATCGGGCTTCGGAACTTTTCGACACACTGCAATACTGACGGCACGACATCTTTCTTTAACAGATTAGTGCGCGGCTGTTTTCCTCTCGCCGTTTCCTGCACAAAATCTTCTGGACGAAAATGCTTACTACACACTCGGGAGTGCCGATCAGGTTTCCAAGAAATTGCACAGCGAATCCGGTTCATCCACTCGCAAAAGCGGGATGAAGTGCCGAGACCAGGAAAAACATGAAAGGTTATCTTCTCCGATTTGCCTTCAACTTGCGCACGAATCCCACATCCCGGCACGCAGCATTTATACCCAGAGTAACCAAGACCAGCACTGTTGCTGCTCGTTCTAACTGGTGCGTTGGTATTTACTCTAACAGACACAGACAGCCTCTCACATGTTGGAATGGCACCGCTCTTCGGCATCAGTCTAGCTTCTTTGCCGTCTTCCAGCAGGCTTGTTAAATCCTCCAACGAGAAATGATTTTCACAAATAACAGATTCTTTCGACATAGTCAAACTGGGATTCCACTGGCGACACGCAGTTACCCACGAATCACGTAGGATTTCGTCATCCGGAAAGGGAAAGAAGCTCAGTCTCTCAGACGGAATAAGACCCGCCTCGTCCACTGGCCGCCAGCATCCACATACACAGCACGTCTGAACATTATCATGTCCCACTAACGGATGACTATTAATTGGAGCGCGGTACTCTTCAGCACACTCCAGCCGAGACGGCACAACGTTTGCTCTCAACCTTCTGGCTTTGGCCGGTTGGTCGGCAGATAGTTCGACGAAATCTTCCGGGCAGAAATGTCGACTGCATATTGCATCGCGTGGTTTAGGACTCCATGACACAGAACAACGGATATGATTTACCCAATCTTCTCGACCCACCATCCCTTGCCGGATACAATGAAGGGATACCGGTGCCGATGGTGTGTCGTTCCATGCGAATTTCCGACAGCCCGGTACACAACACCCAAGCGGCTGGAATTTTCTCTTCATTTTTCTTTCTTGCATTTCAGCTCGCTCGCGCCGTGCAGTTGCGGTAGATTCTGAATCTCTAGAATTGACGTACATGGAAAACGGAAGGGAAGGAGTCGCTGTCTGCGCCGCATATTCCGCTTTGTTCTGCGCATCAAAATGATTCTCGCAGAGGAACCACGGTGTTTTCTCCGAAATCGAACTCCATTCAATATCCGTCCTCTGCGATTTGCAAAAATTAATCCATTTCTCTCTAATTTCGCCAGACGGTGCCCGGAAGAATTCCAGCTTCTCCGAGACTTTCGGTCGTCGATTTGGTACAAACGGGCGCAGACCACATACAGCACAACCTTCCTTTCCTGCCATCATCTCTGCCGGAGAGAATGTGCATAACGATTCCATGCAGGACAGTTGAGTGGGAAAAGCTGTAACGCGTAAGCGGGTCTGTGGATTAGACCCCGCAGTCCCGCGCCTAATTTCCGATGCGGGAAAGTGATCCCAACAAATTCTGGCACGGCCCTTTGGAATCCAGGAAGAATTGTATCGCACCATCCGCAGCCATTCCTCATACCGTTCATCTGCTGGTGGAAGAAAATCGAAAAATTTTCCTACCACGGAATCCCCCTTTTTTAAAATAGTTTCACATCCCGGCACGCAACAGAAATTGCCTTTACGCATCACAAGATTTGCGCGCACATGCGAACTAGGACTCGTCAGATTTGAGCCAACATAGTTGATGTCCAGGGAAAAGGACAATGACGGAACTGCTTCACTATCACTGGCGACAGAGCCAACGTCTTGCGCCGCTTTTCTGTACTTCCACTCGAAATGGTTTTCGCAGACATACCACGGTGTATCCGCCCCGATGGATGCCCAATCGATGTCCGTGCGCTGCTGATTGCAGTAATCCACCCATTTCTTTCTTAATTCACCAGACGCAGTAGAAGGCGCGCGAAAAAACGTCAGCTTGTCGGAGGGTTTCGGTTGTGGGTCAGATGACGGACGCAAGCCACACACAGCACAACCGATCGCTCCGGAAGCCATTTCTGCTGCAGTTAGTCCACATAATGCGCTCATGCACGACAGCTGACTGGGTACGGCTGTCCTTACGAGCCAAGCACTGTCCTTCCTAAATTTGATCTCGGACTCGAGAAAATGATCACTGCAAATCCTTTCGTTAAAATGCGGCACCCACGATGAATTGTACCGCAGTCGCCGCATCCAAGTTTCATACCGCGGATCAGCTGATCCAACGAACCGGAAGAACGGCACTTTCGCTGTACTTGCATTCGGCGTATCCGACTCGCACACATTCTGACATCCGGGTACGCAGCATGCCAAAACCGCCGCTTTCAGTGGATTTTGGGCTTGGTGATCACGTCTTATGTGGTTCACCAAAGAGATATACCGTTCTTCGCACAGTGCGCATTTTTCGGTTGCTTTCCCATGCTCGCTAACATGTTCAACTAGTCCCTCCCGGCTCTCAAAGATTTGATGACATTCAGGACATTCTCGAGCGTCACGAGTAAGCTCCGTTGATTCTTCATTTCCGTGGTGGATTTTGTGCAGCCGGCATAAGACATCCGTTTTAAAGCGCAGACCGCAGTCGCTACACGTCAGAGTGGCCCACAAGGCTTTAGCGCGGTGCGCCTGAAACGAAACAACCAAAAATTCTTTGGAACATTTCTGTATTTCTCTCTAGAATATTTCTGTATAAACAAATGGAATGCAGTAAACGATTATAAAACAAGTTAATCAAAATTCCAACGATGCGCTTCCACTTTGCTGACATACCTTGGCATGAACGACAAAAGCATCAGCTGTTTTGAATACCTTCCCACACTCTCCACACCGGTGAAGATTATCTTTCCGAACGCGGTCCGGACTCTTCCTCGATCGGTACTGGCAATCAGGATGATCACGTCGAATATGGTCGTTCAGTGCACGAAAACGTCCCTTACAAACTGGACACTCCTCCGTCTGTCTTCCATGAATCTTAACGTGCTCCACCAGTGCGTCGAAGCTATCAAAATTTTCTGCACATTCAGAACACGCGGTTCTACTTCTAATATCGTCGGCTAATTCTTTGCCTCCGTGTTCGTATCCATGAATGCGGTACAATAAATATGTGTTGAATCGCAAACCACACTGACCACATGTGGTTTTCTCGAAACGCACCTGGTGTGCATGCGCTGGTAAGAGTGACTTGTCAGCAGTAGCAGCTGGAGGTGGTCCATTCCTTAAAGGACCAACGGTTACCCGGCCAGTCCGGTTCAGCCGCTATTGGAGAAGCAACAACCGGAAGCGCATTCTGATTAGGCATTACCAAGAACGAAAAACCGCCCGGGGTCGCCGAAGACGCTACTGTATGTATCAATAAAGCTGACGGAGTAGCGGTAACCGTTCGACCTTGTACAATTGCTCCATTCAAAGAACCTGGCTTATTCTGGCTGTTGCTGGTGTCATTCGAAAGGGAAGGTCGTGGAGCAATGAGCGACGGAGCTCGATTTTGCAAAGGCAACGGTACGAGTAGCTGGTGGGGATGCGGCAGAATACCATCACGTCGCTGCAGCTCGAATTTCATTTCCCTATCCTGCTCAAACCGTGCCAGAATGTCAGCCAGGGCAAAGTGTCGTTCACAGGCGTATAGTTCACCCGCACAAGAAACGTTACGGCACAAAGCCAGCCATTTCAGTCGTTCATTCCCTTCTTCTGGAAACGGAACAAAGGCCAACCGGGACGCGGACTTGTAGTAGGTGGTCTGCTTGATCCTCTCCAGCACCCGCAAATGGCGCACATCCGACTGAACGGACACGGTCCATTCAGCTTTCGCATCAGTCCGTTCCGGCAACCCAATTGCGACGGGATCGCTGTCGGTTTCAGGCACAAAATCCTGCCAATAAAACCGTAATCCGTGTTGAGAAAATGGACGCTGCAAACGACGGAATACGGAGCCGGCTGCCAGAAACTGGAAAACGCCACCCGCTTGATCCATTCGGTCTGGAAGCGCTTATCTGTGGGAAATGCGTGAAAATGAATTCTCCCTTGCAGATTATCATCCCGCCCGTTAGAACATCCTGGAACGCAGCACTTGCGGGCCTCGTCGGCGTCCGTGGCAGCAGGATAATCCACAGAAACGTGTTGAGCGCAGTTCTCCAACACGGTAAGTTGTCCGCCGGCGATTTTATACGCTAACGAACACGTGGATCGCAGCTGGGTTGGGTTTGACTGGAAGACGACAGGTGAAAAATCATGTCTGGCTTTTTTTGCACGTGGAATCGAGGCTGACGGACAAAGCGGTCCGGTCGCACTCACGCTTGAAGGGTCATCGTTTGGGTGGGAAAAATTCGACTGCGCCTTTGTGGATACCTCCGCCTCTTCGATAGAAGCATTGAGGGAGTCACTAGATTCTTTCTGGGCTTCGTTACACAAGTTTTCGTCCAAACAATCGGCAGAACGCTTCTTCGAACCTGAAACAAAAAAATATCCTTCAATATTCCGATGATGAAAACATCGTCAACGAATCGGTTGCTTTACCGAACTATTTGTAAGTAACGCCTAATGGTGTTACAACAATTTAGTGAATAAGGCGTAATGTAATGAAAAGATCTATTTTTTTCACCTGCCAAGCTATAATACCATTTTCAAGACAAGATAAAATATTTTTCTTGGCGTAAACTAAATCATCACTGTTAGGAATACACGATATTTTTGTCTAACCACGTTCAAAATCAAGCTGTCATGACTTCAACGTTCTAATTAGAGAAATATTAATTTGCTTCAACACTGAAATCCGCTTGAACATTGAATTTTACATTAAAATATGAAATTTTCTTCCTCTAAATATTGATCATTACTTCATCAACTTTTTGCTAGCTACTGTGCAGCAGCATAACGTTCGACAGTCAAGTCATTTTAACGGAAGGAACATTTACACGAGTACAATACAGTTCTTGGAATAAGCACTTACAGTTAGTGGTCGGAACAATCTCCGGGCTGTCTGCGCGCGGCACAACATGTGTCTGCGGACGCATGGAATCCGGAATGCCTTCGAAAACACTCGGCAGCGCATCGTATTTCAATCGCTTCTCCGCTCGTCCGGAGCCATCCGCGTGGCGCAATGTGAGGATATCCGTTGAACGAAAGTGTTTGCTGCAGATCTTGCTGGTCGGAGACGGAGTCCAGTCTTTCGGACGCAGAGTGCGCTCAATCCAAAGGGGATAGCGCGGATCAGTGGGATGCGGGAAATCGAAGAAGCACACGCTGCGCAAGGAACGCGACTGCTCCGACGAAGGACACAACAACACGCAGCACGCTGCAGGATCGGACATCGCTCTAGCCTACAAAATCAGAATTAAAAATTATTTAAAAATTAATGAAAAATCAATCAATCAAAATTAATTTCAAATCAACTAAAAGAATTAAAATCAATCACAATGTGACAACGATATCATCAAACTTTATTGAAAGTCGTAAGCACACGAGCGATTGGACAACCTCACAAATTTTATCAGGTGGGCAGTTTTTCTGCATAAATTACACTTTTGCTGAGTATTGCCTGGGCAGCCTAGCCGAGCTAGGCTGACTGACTGCTGCCTAGGCCAAATTGTGCCAAAATTCCACAATTTCGTTAATTCGTACGGAGAGCCCCACTTAAACTAGCCGAGACCAGAAAGACCAACACCAACCTGGAGATGACAGTAAGCGAAGCACGTAGCAAAGCGACAATGGAGCCAATATTTCGAAACTGGCAGATTTCTGTTCCACGGCTACTCAGCTATGGAGCAATCTGTCCGCTACGAGCAGCGCTGACAGCGTCCCAAAATATCCTGGAATCATTTGAGGAAACATGTTTCTCACAGCTGAGATCACTGAGGGAAACTAACGAGCACTAGTCCACCAGCAGCTGCAGCACCACATCACAATCTACGTGACACTCAAACTAGTAGGCTAAAAACGAAACTCATATTTGTGCTCGTAATAAACTGCAATAACTGCAACATAAGAAATACTGACATCCTCCAAATGCGCGAGATCTTTCAAAAACTCAGTTGCGCGAGATCTTTTTTTCGAACAAACTTGAATCAGAATGATAGATCATAGAAGCACACTTAGCACAGATACAGTGCTAAAAAAATGCGTTAAAACTTACTGGCTACTGCAATAAGTGCAGCTGTTTATTAGCTTTTGCTAGGCAGCTGCCTCACCAGGGAGAAGGTACGATTATGATATAGCCCAGAAATAAGCGGTAATGCTGTTTGTTCTGTGAAATATGTTGTACATTAAACTACATTTCTTCAAGTGAGATTTAACAATCCGACTTTATTACAAAAAAAAGCTGCCTTAGCCTAGCAAAAACAAAAGCAACGATTGATTAACAGAATCCCTGAAGCGCGAACTCAAACCAAAAACTCGAAATTGCACATACATCAATACAAGTATCAATAAACCATCAATAAGGCGCGATTCAAGTATTACGTAACGGCTCAGGGGGTGGGGGCGTTACCCGCCCATAAGTAATACATGGATAAAGGTCACAAAAGGGTGGGGGGGTGGTCAAAAAAGTTGAAAATTTCCGTTACGCAATACTTGAATTGCGCCTTAAACAGACAACAGTTATCGCTAATGCACACTCATGATATCACAAAATAGTATTTATTACAAAAATATCAAAATACAGCCGACGTCAATATCGATGCTTACGGATTTCAAACAAAAGCCACTAAACTGACGCCATTACAATTCCGGATCAGTAAGTCCTGCTGACTATTCGTTGCTGTCGTCGCTCAATCCTGCCATCAGTTCCTGATAACATTCCCGGCCAACCTCCTCATCCATCTCCATTTCGGAATCATCCCCATCCAGCGTTGTATGCGCGGCAGCAGTGTGCACGTCGAGATCGTCGTTGCACGTGAATCGTTCCGCGCACAGATAACACTTGACTGTCAACTCGGCATCGTGATGGGTAAATAAATGCAGCTGTAACGCGTTTTCGTCGGGCAACTCTTCATCGCACACGCTGCACGGGATGCCGATTTTGGGACGAAAATGCTGTTTCTCCATCACATGGCGAGACAATAAATGATAGAAGGGAAACGTTTCATTACACATCGCGCACTCAAATCCACCGTTAACATTGTGCTTCTTCACGTGCTGATTCAGCAAAAGGAAATCCGCAAACTGCTTCCGGCATACTACGCATTCCTTAGGCACAGCTTCTTCTACAACGGGTTCAGGTAATTTCCCATTTTCATGCTCTCTGACATGCGCCGCAAAGATACGCGATGACTGGAATGTTTTCTTGCAGATTCCGCATTTCAGTTGATTTTTGTTGCTGTGAGAGAGCATATGCTGCTGCAGATCAGTATCGCTCCCGAACACTTTGTCACAAACCACACATTTCAGTGCCGCGTGATCAGTCTGCAAAGCAGCGAACAAATTATGGATAACTGAATCAATCCGTTTATCCAGAAGAAGAAGTCCGACAAGAACCAACCTTCATGTGAGACTGCAAACCGGCACGCAAACGAAATTCTTTCCCGCATTCCTGACATTCAAAGCTTTTCTTCCAGTCTCCAGTTTTGGGAGATGCCGACGTGTTCGTTGCGGCATCATCTGACGATTCGAAGCGGTCACGGTGATCGTCGTGATTACGACACTGTCGCGCATGATGTCGCAGTGAAGCGAACCACTTATTGCACACCGAACACTGCTCCGCCTGCACTCCGTGGGTGCCAACATGCTCTGCCATCGCCTGCAGGTGTTCAAAATTCCCACCACATTCTGGACATTTTTCCGTGTTTTGCAGGTTTTTGCTAAATAATCCGTGGCTCACTTTATGCAGCTCACACATGTGTTCGTTCATAAAGCGCAAACCGCACATGTCGCAAGTCACAATATCGGACGGGTCTTCCTCGCCATGACTCTATAATAAAACATAAATAGAATTCTCACAAAAACCTTACACAAATTCCCCACAACCACCCGAAAACTCTTACCTGCATATGTCGCTTAAAACTACCGAAATTTTCAAAACGTCTCGAACATTCTGTACAACAGTAGCCTTTCTGTGGAGTTTCTTTTCGTTTCGATACATCGGATACGGCTTTAGCCGGAACTTTTGCGCCAGTACGCTGCAGCTGGGCAACAAATTCCTTAAAAGACTCCGGGTGTTCGCGCCGCATGTGGTGTCGGAGATCACTGAACCAACGACTGCAGTCCGGACATTTCCTGGTCGCTTTGCCATGTACAGCAACGTGAGCACCCAACAATCCTACTTCTTGGAATTCTTCTTCACATTCGGGACACGATTTGGTGTTCTTCAACTCCTCATCGCTGCATCCGTCGCTGTCATGCTGCAACTTGTGAAGCTGACACAGCAGCGCACTTCCAAATCGCAGTCCGCATTCGTTGCAAGTCACAGAGTCGTACATGAGTTCGTTGGCACGATGTCTCTGAAAAATGAGAATTTAATATCCTGTAGCTTAAAATAAACAGCGCCTTATTAAAAACACGCACCCCCATGTGCGAATCCAAGTTGGTATGCGTGGGAAGCTGCTTTCCACATTTCTCGCATCGATACCCGGTACATTCTTTCGTCTTGGGCGTGTCACAATTTAATTTTCCTTGTGCGACAAATTCCGCGTAATGTTCTTTATGATCACGGCGGATGTGCTCCTTCAACCAGGCATACGACTGACCGCAAACCGGGCATTTTTCGGTTGGCTTTCCATGTCCGGCAACATGTTCCACCAATTGATCAAGCTCTTGGAAAATTCCGTCGCCTTGCGGGCATTCTCGAGTGTTACGGATATCCTCCGCTATTTCCAATTTCCCGTGGGATACTTCATGCAACCGGCACAACAAATCGTTTGTAAATCGCAGTCCGCACTCGCTGCACGTCAGGTTAAGACGTCTACGGTGGTAATCCGGATGATAACGTTGGATGTGTTCAGCCAACGAAGCGTACCAGTCTCCGCACACTGGACATTGTTGCGTCGCTCTTCCATGCTCACTAATGTGTGCAACCAGTTCCTCCAGATGTTCAAACTTTTGGTGACATTCAGGACATTCTCGTGTGTCACAGATCAGCTCCGCTGATTCCTCGTTTCCGTGCTGCATTCTGTGCAAGCGAGACAGGATATCGGTCTTGAAGCGCAGACCGCACTCGCTACACGTACGAGCGACCAGTGCGGCTTTAGCGCGGTGGCTCTGCAAAAACAAACACAACCATCAACTCCGAATCTCCAAGCACAAAAAAAGAAAAACATGAATAAAACAAACTGGCACAGTAGTAGTTTTTATCGTTCCTGGTTTTTTTTTGTCCGAATATCACATACACATAATATTCAATTGCAATGAAGCTTTGTGAGATAGCTGACATACAGTGACATGAGGCGCATAAACGGTAAATGACTCGAACTCCTTCCCGCATTCTTCACACCGATACAGACCGTCTCTACGAGTATTCTTCCACCGGTACTGGCAATCGGGATGAAAAGCCCGAATATGGTAGTTCAATGCATGAAAGCGTCCCTTACAAACGGGACACTCCTTCGTCTGCCGGCCGTGTAATTTGACGTGCTTCACCAGTTTGTCGAAGTCCTCAAATTCCTCTGCACATTCATCACATGTGGTTGTGCGTCGTATATCTTCGGCTAAATTTTTGCGGCCGTGTTCGTACTCGTGGATGAGGCACAATAAGTCCGTGCTGAATCGCAAGCCACACTGAACACACGTGGTTTTCTTGAAACGCAGCTGGCGTCCGTGTGCCTGCGGCTGCAGTCAAGATAACTCATGATAACACATCACTATCATGACAACACATCATTACTCTGACTTTTCTCAACCATCAGAAGACTACGATACTCGTAGAAGACATTTGTAAATGATTGTAACTGTCACATTTCTTCGTTAAAGTTAGACAGAAAGGGAGGACGATGTAAGATATAATTTCTGAAAAAAAAATACTGGACAGCCGATACTCCGTATGATCGTGTAAGAAGGATTCATGACCACGTACCAGCATGCGTTCCTTCTCGTATCCGGGATGCTGACTTCTGAAATGTTGACTCATATTCACTCGCCACTGGCCACAAACCAGACACTTCCTTGCAACTGTCGCATGTTCTGCGACGTGCTCCACAAGTTCATCCGCCACGGCAAACAATTTCCGGCACTCAGGACATTCCCTTGTACTGAATGAAATTTCGTCCTTCGTATGTATATGCTTGTGCAGATGGAGAAGCTCCTCGGTTAGGAACCGCAGCCCACAATTAGTACACACCAATGCTTCAGGTGTCGTTCTCGGATGAAACTATGCAATAAACAATTGTAAATTATACTTTCCTGGAATTGGATTTTTCTGTTGTTGTACCTTCTTGGGCGTTTCCTCCGAATCTTTATGTTGCAAAACCAGAGCAACCGAGCCACAAACCGAAATATGCGCCGTCAAGCCGCTCTTCGAAGTGAATTCTATGCTGCATTTCGGGCATGTGAACGTCTGGTGCGAATAACCTTCGTCCGGGTGATCATTTCCATCGTCAAGTTCCGAAAGCCGAAGATATTTACGACGGTAATCCGGATGATCCCTTCGGAGATGGACAGTCAAAGCAGCATACCATTCTCCGCATACCGGGCACTTCTCCGTCGCTCTCCCGTGCTCGCTAAGATGTGCAACTAATTCGTCCAGATTTTCATAGTTTTGATGGCATTCAGGACATTCTCGTGTGTCACTTATCGGCTTCGTTGATTCTTCGTTGATTCCGTGATGTATCCTGTGCAATCGGCACTCGATATCGGTCTTGAAGCGCAGACCGCACTCGCTACACGTACGAGCGACCCGTGTGGCTTTAGCACGGTGGCCCTGCAAGAAGAAAGGCAACCATCAACACCGAATCATCGAGCACAGGAAATTCCGGATCAAACAAAAAAACAGGAATAACACGAACTATTCCAGTAGTGAACATATTATTTGAATTTCAACAACACCTGGCGAGACAGCTGACTTACATTGGCGTGACGGGTAAACGCAATATATGACTGGAATTCCTTCCCGCATTCTTCACACCGATACGGACCGTCTCCACACGTCTTCTTGGAACGGTATTGGCAACCGGGATGATCACGCCGAATATGCTCCTTCAATGCTTGAAAACGTTCCTTACAAACGGGACACTCCTCCGTTTGTCTGCCGTGGATCTCGGCGTGCTTCACCAGTGCGTCGAAGCTGTCAAATGCTTCCACACATTCAACGCATGTAGTTTGGTTTCGTAGATCGTCTGCTAATTCTTTGCCGCCGTGTCCATATTCATGGATGCGACATAATAAGTCCGTGCTGAATCGGAGACCACACTGAGCACATGTGGTTTTCCTAAAGCGCACCTGCTGCCCGTGTCTCTGCTGTTAAAATGCAATTATGAGATGACTACTTCCCCTTCTCTCAGTAACCAATAACTTTCGCTACATATTCGGCACAACTGATTACATACAGATTCCAATCTCCCGAAGATGCCATAATTTTAATTTTTTTAATAAAATAATTTTTTAGTATAGTCCTCATTTTTTATTTAGTTTATGTATATTAGTGTGCAAAATATGTAATCGTTGATCGCGCACTCGGTTACAAGATCAACGGTTGAACACATTTCCAATAACGGGCGATTTTCTGCAACTCGCTCAGAGCTTTTAGCAGACAGATACATCCAGTATCTGTGTGAAACTAATACTAATAATTGGCAAATTTATGTTTGAAAGTCAAATGCAAAGTGACGACTATGCACAGCATTATTCCGAGAATTTCAAACCAGCAGAAGCGGCACGTTCATACTATGCGTATTCATTACCACTCACCAGCATGTGCTGCTCCAAGCGGCGGCGTAACCGAAAGCGTTCACTACACTGTGGACACTGGTATGTTTCGTTCTTATTCTCAGGATGCTTTTGCTTGAGGTGCTGAGACATATTTACACGCCACCGACCACACAATGGACATTTCCTCGTGTTTGATGCATGTGCTTGTACGTGCTCCACAAGATCATCCGCCACGGCGAAGGATTTCTTGCACTCCGGACACTGTCCAGTGCCAATGGAAGTTTCATTTTCGTGTGTTTAAATTCGTGAATGTGGAGGAGATCCTCGGTCAGAAACCGCAACCCACAATCAGTACAAGCTAACGCTTCAACTGGCGTTCTCTTATGAAGCTGTAAAACCATCAAAACTGTAAAAAAACAAGTTTTCGAAATAGGGTTCCTTTTAGTATTACTTTGTACCTCATCGTGCGCTTTGTCAACGAATGCACTATCGTTCGACTCGTCCTGTTGTAAAACAGATCGGTGCGCACGCGCCGAGTGGTGACGCTTCATATGGGTAGGCAGCGCTCGCGCAGGATGCTGGTTCTTCATGTGCTTACGCAAACGGTTGCGGCCGATCCAGTGGCCGCATTCGGGACAGTTCTCCGCGGGTACAGCATGCGTCAGAACATGCTCAAGCAGTGCATCCATCCCGTCAAACTCTTCCGCGCATTCGGAACATCTCTGCGCGCCGGCAGTTGCGTTATAGGCTGCAGTATCATGGCTGCTCTTATGCAAGACAAATAAACTGTCTTTCGGAAACTGCAGTCGACATTCCCGGCACGTCCAACTGTCCAGAGATGCTCTGATCCGATGGCCCTAAAATTATAACCACAACAAGAGTATTTTCATGTAGTCAAGCTGACTCAAGCACCTAAACGACCATCAACGAAGGTAAACACTAACCCGCATGTGGGGCACAAAGGAGGATTCGTGCGCGAATTGTTTCCCACATTCCGGGCAAGTTCTCTCGGCTGAAAACTGCGGATGGCTGCGTGCAATATGTCTCTTCATTCCAGGGTAATAACCGTTGCAAACTGGACACTTCTTCGTTAGCTTTCCGTGCACATCCACATGCGCCGCCAGTTTATCGAGGTTCTCGAACATCTCACCGCATTCCGGGCATTTTCGCGTAATTTTTATGCTGTTGATACACTCCTGGTCCTGATGACCCAACTGATGTAACCGACAAAGAAAATTACTGCCAAATCGCATGCCGCACTTATTGCAGATCGAACTCCTCAAATACAACTTTCTCCGTTCAATTCCGGGATGATAACGGTGTAGATGCATGAAAATCGCGCTTAAACTGCACGTTTCGCTGCAGACCGGGCACTGCACAAGCGGCGTTCCATGCTCGTCAACATGCTTCAGTAAAGCAGGAAAATCATCGTAATGTTTCGAACACTCCGGACACTCTCGTTCAGGCTGCCCATCGTAGCCCGTGTGGCTGAACTGATGCAAACGCAGCATATCCTCTCTCCGAAACCTTACGTTGCATTCCAAACAAATATTGCTGGTGAAAAAACCTCGCGATTTGTTGGTTCGATTTGTTTTTGAGCGTACACAAGATCTTTGGTCACTCTGCAGATAATCATCATCTACTGTCAATGGCAACGATGACACGCTTTCCATTGGCAACGATGAAACTCTTTCCATTGGTAAATGGGCCACACAAACTGCTTCAAATGGACAACTTCCAGTCACTTCATGGTCTCCAGGTGCGGTTTCTGCTAATTCGCCATAATCATCGAATGGCAAAGACGTCCCCTCAACTGTAGGTCATCAAAACATCAAGTTACGTAAAATTCTACAGCATTCTCCATTAAAGTGTTACCTTGACACAATATTTACCTTCATCGTCTATTTCCAGTTTAACATCTTCAGCAGCAGCGTTTCCGTGCGTTTCCACCATATCCAGGTACTGCTTGGAATACCAGACCTTGAGTTCTTCGTGCGGAGCGATTGTCTTGATGGTGACAAAAACCACTTCCGATCCGCGCGAGAACACCAGCAAGTTGCTGTTTTGCAGGCTGTCCGCGAACCGGACATGCTTCATCCAGTTGCATGCGTATTCAGATTCCAGTTCGTAATACCTGCGCTGCTCTTCCGTAACAGAAAAGTATAGCGCCTTTTCGCTGTTACCCGGCGTCAGTGGTGCGATTAACGGTCCAAACACGGTGTGCCGGGCAATCACCTCCTTCGTGAATACTGTTTTCCCTAAACATTTCAATGACTTTATAGGCACCGGACTGGATGGGCAGTAGCAGACAAAATTTTTCTACCAGTTTGCGAATCATCGCAGACATCCAAGTAAAGCATCTTCGGCAAACTTCCGACGGCCAACGGAACAACTGGCTCATCACAAATGCTGGCTGCGTGTAGCCAACATGGAGTGGGAAGAAATTTGTGACAACAGTCGCAATCTATAAGCATGGGTGTAGACACTCGTTAGTATCGTAACATCCGTGACATTTAGCGGATCAACTGAAAAAATGGATCTATGTACGCTCTTACACACTAAAGCATCATCCGGGGCACATCGCGGGGGCGAAGGAGGGGGAGTAATCCCAATTTGCGCGTCGGTGCTAAACGGGAGCGCTGAGGGCATGTCAAATAAGGTGCCGACTGAAACCATAAAACGTCAACAATACAACATACCACTTAAAATTACGCACTATGTATGCGGAGATTTACAAAGTGCCTATAATCGCTCAATTTTTTAAAAATTGGAACGAAAGAAGATCCAAATAATGCTCACATTTCCCCAACCAGATCGTTAAACTTCGTCATCCTTGTGCACTTCGACAAAATGCCCCCTTACCGTTAGTATAGCTCTCATCTTCCGGAAGACCATTTTCGGCGACTCTCGTCGTCCTCAGAGGAGCACATTTAGAAATCGTGATGTCCATTAAGGGTACGTTCGGGTCGTCAGTTTCCATGAGCGACTCTTCATCCGCCGTTGCATCGTAATTCCATGCATTCTCATCCACCGACATGCAGTCTCTTTCTTCGTATACGCAGGTGTCGTTGCCAGCTTCGCTATCATCCCCATCCACCGAATCAGCGTCCGGATTAAGCGAAGACAACCCAGTAAGATCATCGAATGGCACTCCTGCCACCATTTCAGCAGTGTCATCTCGAGCTCTTGTATCGTCCGCAAAACTGAGCGGACGCAGGTATCTTTCCGACGGAACTGCACCGCTTCGTAGTTTCAGTTCCCCGTTCACCTTACTCACATGCGCCCACGTCAGTTCGTCCAACTGAAAATGATTTTCACACACCAACAACCCTTCCGAGAAGACGAAATCGGGATTCCATTCGCGGCAAATGTTCACCCACTGTTCGCGGTGACCATCTTCCGCAGGAAACGAGAAAAATGTCAGAATTTCAGACTGGATACTCTTCTCTCCGGCTGCACGCCACCATCCACATACACAGCACGTGCGTACTTCATTCAATTCAGCCGATTCACCCGAATTCATCGGGCTTCGAAACTTTTCAGCACACTGCAATATAGACGGCACCACATCTTTCTTCAACAGATTAGTGCGAGGCTGCCTGCCTTTCGCCGTTTCTTCCATAAAATCCTTAGGACTAAAATGCTTACTACACACTCGATTGAGCGGGTGAGGCGTCCACGAAATCGAGCAACGAATCCGGTTCATCCATTCGCAGAAGCGAGATGAAGCGCAGAGACCAGGAAAAACATGAAAGGTTATCTTCTCCAACTTGCCTTCCACTTGCGCACGATTCCCACATCCCGGCACGCAGCATTTGTAGCCGGTGATGCGATCAGCATTTGCCGCCGCTGATGTACTCTTCCTGCTGCTAGTTGATGTACTTTTCTTGCTTGCAAAAGCACCGTTAGTATTTAATCTGACAGGCACAGGCAGTCTCTCACATGTCGGCATAGCACTGTTCTTCGGCACCAGTCTGGCTTCTTTGCCATCTTCCAGCAGCCATGTCAAATCATCCAACGAGAAATGATTCTCACAAATAACCGATTCTTTCGACACGGTCAAATTGGGATTCCATTGACGACAAGAGGTCACCCATGAATCACGTAGGATTTCGTCATCCGGAAAGGGAAAGAAGCTCAGTCTCTCAGATAGAATTAGGTCAGTCTTGTCCAGTGGCCGCCAGCATCCGCACACACAACACGTCTGGACACCTTCCCTTCCTAATAACGCATCTGTATCCTTTGGAGCGCGGTACGCTGCAGTACAATCCAGCTTAGACGGCACTACGTTCGCTCTCAATTTTCGGAATTGTAGCGGTTGGTCGGAGCTTGTTTCGCGGAAGTCTCCAAGGCAGAAATGGCGACTGCACACTGTATCGCGTGACTTAGGTCTCCATGAAACGGCACATCGGATATGATCTGCCCAATCATCCCGAGACCCGATCCCTTGACCGACATAATGAAAGGATACCGGCGCCGATAGGGGCTCGTTCCATGCGAACATCCGACATCCCGGCACACAGCAAGCAGGCGGACGAAGACGCTTCCTTCTTTTTTTCTTTGCACTTTTGATTCCTTCATCGTCTGGACCAGCAAAAGCTTCTAAAGCTCCGGAATTAACGTACATGGAAAACGAAAGGGAAGGGATTGCTGTCTGTTCAGCACATTTCGCCTTGTTCTGCGCATCGAAATGGTTTTCGCATAGATACCACGGTGTTTCCTCCGGAATCAACGACCAGTCAATATCCATTCTTTGTGATGTGCAGAATTCAACCCATTTCTCTCTGATTTCGCCCGAGGGTGCCCGGAAGAACTCCAGCTTCTCCGAGAGTTTCAGTCGGCGGTTGGGCGTGAACGGACGAAGACCGCACACAGCACAGCCTTGTTTCCCCGCAATCATGTCGGCCGGTGTGAACGTGCACAAAGATTCCATGCAAGAAAGCTGAGTGGGGAAAGCTGTATTAAGTAGGCAGGCAGACTTTGGAGACCCTTTCTTGCGATATCGCAGCTCGAATGCCGATGCAGGGAAGTGTTGCCGACAAATTTTCGCACGACTCCCGGGAATCCAGGAAGCATTGTATCGCACCATCCGGAGCCATTCATTATACCGTTCATCATCTGGTGGAAGAAACATAACAAATGTTTTTGACCAGGTGACACCTTTTTCTAACATAGTTTCACATCCCGGCACGCAACAGAAAGTGCCAATGCGCATCAGGGAATTTCCATACAAATCACCATCAGATGTCGTCGGCGTTGAGTCAGCGTAATTCAAGTCCAAAAAATAAGATAATGACGGAACTGCTTCCGTATCACTAGCGAGGGAGCCAATGTTTTCTGTCGCTTTTCTGTCCCTCATTTCGAAATGGTTTTCACACAGATACCACGGCGTATCCGCCCCAATGGATGCCCAGTCGATGTCGTTCCGCTGCTGATTACAGAAGTCTATCCATTTCTTTCGCAATGCATCCAACGCGGACGGAGGTGCGCGAAAAAACGTCAGCTTCTCTGATGCTTTCGGTTGTCTGTCAGCTGGCGGACGCAGGCCACACACAGCGCAACCAACTGCTCCGGTAGCCATATCTGCTGCGGTAAACCCGCATAATGCGCTCATACAGGACAACTGACTCGGTACCGCTGTTAGCAGGAGAGAAGCTTTGCCATTCTTGAATCTGATGTCGGACTCGTAAAAATGATCACTGCAAACCCTCTCGTGAAAATGCGGAACCCAGGATGAGTTGTACCGCAGTCGCCGCATCCAAGTTTCAAAACGCGGATGAGCGGCTCCAATGAATCGAAAGAACAACACTTTTGATGCGCGTGTAATCTGTGTCTCTGGCTCCCACACATTCTGGCATCCCGGTACGCAGCATGCCAAAACCGCTGCTTTCAGTGGATTTTGGGCTTGGTGATCACGTATTATAAGGTTCGCCAAAGAGATATACCGTTCTTCGGACAGTGCGCATTTTTCGGTTGCTTTCCCGTGCTCCCTAACATGTTCAACTAGTCCCTCCTGGCTCTCAAAGATTTGATGACAGTCAGGACATTCTCGTGTGTCACGAATAAGCTCCGTCGATTCTTCATTTCCGTGGTGGATTTTATGCAACCGGCATAAGACATCCGTCTTAAAGCGCAGACCGCAGTCGCTACACGTCAGAGTGGCCCACAAGGCTCTAGCGCGGTGAGCCTGCAATGAAACAACCAGAAATTCTTTAGAACATTTCTGTATTTCTCTTTAGAATCTTTCTGTATAAACAAATGGAACGCAACAAACGATTACAGAACAGGTTAATCAAATTCCAACGATGCGCTTTCACTTCGCTGACATACCTTGGCATGAATGTCAAAAGCATAAGCTGTTTTGAATACCTTCCCACACTCTCCACACCGGTGAAGATTATCTTTCCGAACGCGGTCCGGACTCTTCCTCGATCGGTACTGGCAATCAGGATGATCACGTCGAATATGGTCGTTCAGCGCGCGAAAACGTCCCTTACAAACGGGACACTCTTCCGTTTGTCTTCCGTGAATCTTAACGTGCTCCACCAAAGCGTCGAAGCTATCAAATTTTTCTGCACAATCGGAACACGCGGTTCTGCTTCTAATATATTCGGCTAATTCTCTGCCTCCATGTTCATATTCGTGGATACTGTACGATAAATATGTGTTGAATCGCAAACCACACTGACCGCATGTGGTTTTCTCGAATCGAACTGGATGCGGATGCGACTGGGCAGCAACAGCAACTTGAGGTTGCACATTTCTTGAAGGGTCTAGTGTCAGCCGTTTAGTCACTGGAGGCGCAAGAGGAGCAGTAACAGCCGGAGCTGCGGTCTGATTAGGCACCACCAAGAACGAAAAACCGCCCGGGCTGGCCGAAGATGCAGCTGAATGTATCAATAAAGCGGACGGAGTAGCGGTAACCGTTCGGCTTTGTAGAACTGCCCCGTTCAAAAAATTTGCGAAAGACTTATTCTGGCTGTTGTTTGTGTTATTCGAAGGAGAAGGTTGTGGAGCAATGAGCGACGGAGCTGTCAAAGGAGAAGGTCGTGGAGCAATCAGCGACGGAGCTCTCAAAGGAGAAGGTCGTGGAGCAATGAGCGACGGAGCTCGACTCTGCAGAGGAATCGGTACGAGCAGTTGGCTGGGATGTGGCAGGATACCATCACGTCGCTGCAGCTCGAATTTCATTTCTTTATCCTGCTCAAACCGTGCCAGAATGTCAGCCAGGGCAAAGTGCCGCTCACAGGCGTAGAATTCACCCGCACACGGAACCTCACGGCAGAAAGCCAACCACTTCAGTCGCTCATTCGCTTGTTCTGGAAACGGAACAAAGGCCAACTGGGACGCGGACTTATAGTAGGTAGTCTGCTTGATCGCTCTCCAGCATCCGCAGATTGCACACACCCGACTGAACGGGCACGGTCCATTCAACTTCCGCATCAATCCGTTCCGGCATCCCAGTTGCGACGGGATCGCTGTCGGCTTCAGACACAAAAGGTTACCAATAAAACCGTAATCCGTTTCGAGAAAATGAACGCTGCACACGACGGAATACGGGGCGGGCTGCCAGAAACTGGAACACGCCACCCGCTTGATCCATTCAGTTCGGAAGCGTTCGTCCGTGGGAAATGCGTGGAATTGAACTCTTCTCTGTGGATTATCATCGCGCCCGAAAGAACATCCGGGAACGCAGCACTTGCGGGCCTCGCCGGCGTCCGTTCGAGCAGGATAATCCACGGGAATGTGCTTAGCACAGTGTTCCAACACCGTGAGTCGTCCGTCGATAATCTTCGTATCCAGCGAACAAGCGGGGCGAATGGGGATAGGTATCGGCGCGCTGACGGCAGGAGAAACAACAAGCTTGGCCTTTTTCGCACCTGAAACTGTGGCTGCAGAAATAACAGGTCCAGCCACATTCGCGCTTGTAGAGTTATTCGATTGGATCGTTAGAATTGTGAGCGAAACATTCGACTGTGCATTTTTAGATGCGTCGGGGACTTCGGTTGAAGCATTCAGGGAGTCGCTAAATTCTTTCTCGGCTTCGTCAGAGATGCTTTCGTCCAAGCAATCGGCAGAGCGCTTTTTTGAACCTGTAACAAAACAACGTAAAATGTCTTTGCATAGCAGTGCTATGGGCTATTATCACATGCTATAAATATTGATCATTATTTTTATCAATTTGTATGGTAGCTGCTATGCAGCAGCAAAAGGTTCGATTGTCAAAAGGAACATTTTGACGAAAGGAACATTTAAACGAGTACAATAAAGTTTTTAAAAAACGCACGTACAGTTAGTGGAAGGAACTATTTCGGGGCTGTCTGCGCGCGGCACAACATGTGTTTGCGGACGCATTGAATCGGGAATGCCTTCGAAAACACACGGCAGCGCATCGTATTTCAATCTTTTCTCCGTTCGTCCGGAGCCGTCAGCGAGGGGCAATGCAAGGATATCTGATGGACGAAAGTGTCTGCTGCAGATTTTGCTGGACGGAGACGGAGTCCACTCTTTTGGCCGCAGAGTGCGTTCAATCCAAACGGGATAGCGCGGATCGTTCGGATGCGGGAAATCGAAGAAACACACGCTGCGCAAGGAACGCGACTGCTCCGAAGAAGGACACAACAACACGGAACAAGCTGCGGGATCGGACATCGCTCCAGTCCTAATTCAGTCCAAATTACAGTCGACGAAATCAAGATGTGATATGACAGCAAATTCTTCTTGCCAGTACCAGCTAAACAATATATTTTGCAGGTGGAGAGGTAAATTAAAATCACACTCTTAAATTATGAAATTACACTTTTCTATGGCTCAACTACTGCGCAAGTCAGAATTCTCCAAAAACTCCACATTTTCGTTAATTTGTTACGCACACTTACTTGAGCTAGTCGTGACCAAGATCAAAACTAACGAGATCGACGTTATTCACGCCACAAAGCCTTTGTCACAAAGGCAAAGCCGCGCATAAAAAAAATCCTTGTAGGAGCGTGAATACCTCCGAAACTGGGAGATTCCTGTTCAGATTATGAAATTATGAAGGCTCCTCAGCTCAACCACGCCAGCAATCTACTGCAGTGCGAGAAGTGCTGTAAAGCATCCCACAATATCCTGGACTTCGAACCATCTGTACACAAACACGCTGCTCAGTGCTCCCAGATTACAGTGAGTGAGTCTAAATCGCTGAAGAGGAAAAATGAAGACATGACGAGCACCACATCAGTCTGCGTGCTACTTACAATGACTCTGGAAATATTTCATTTCAATAGTCATACCTCAATACAGAAAAAAATAGAGAGTACAGACCAAAACAAAACTATTTATGCAGAAGAATTCGCTGAAAATCAGCAAACCGAGAGAAAACGATTGTGAGCACGAGAAAATTTCGCACACTGCACTGCATAGTGCAAACCTTCTGGCTAGCCGCCCAGGGTACTGTTGTCTGCGAAAAATGCTGGCTATTACCGTACTACGTCACCGCAGACGGGTATGCCCTGTATGTTATGATTTCTTTATCCTTACTGCAAAATTTACACAATAACGAGTTGTTGCTCACTTTAAAGTTTTCCAGTTCAGCAATCAAGCTGATCTCCGTTTGGCATAATAATACTTACAAAACTGCCGTGGTTTTAATAAGTACTTAGTCGCAAGTACGATGGAAATATCAACATAAAACAAACGATGAATTAAGTCATTAAATAAGGAGACGGCAATTAAAATGGAATATCTATACGTGCTTAAGTAGCGTAATGTTTTTTTTCAGTTGGTTACACTGCGTTTAAAGTAAACACCAAGCAAAATAAAACCTAATTATTGTTCAACCCAAACAATAAGCTGAGTATAAAAACAAGACCAACGAATGAAGGAACATATGATCGTCCTCAGATGACTGAAGCAGAACAAATTTCAGTACAACCGTAGCACGAATGAAACCTATCACTCGGAGTCGGAGACTGCGTCTTTATGCTTATCCTGAACATGCCGCCTCAGCAATCCCCGCTTGAGCAATCCCACCTGACACTTATCGCAGCGGTACGGGTATTCTTCCAAGGCCAATTCATTCTTAGCCAGCTTCTTAAGCGGTATTCCCATCTCTTTTTTCTCCTGATTTTTCCGGTTGATTTTGGCCTTCAGTTTCTCCCCGTGTACATAGTGCCGGTGTTGCCGCAGACTGACCGCGGTGTTGTAGCGTTTACCGCACTGATCGCAAAGGAAGTCCATGCTCGGATCGTGGGTTTTCATGTGAACGGTCAGCCGGCGCGACGATTTGACCACCAGCTGGCAGATCTCGCACACCCGCACTCCGGCTGCATTATGGCTCCGTTTTATATGCCGCGTAACATTTTCGTAGGCGACTGCCAGCAGATCACAACTCGGACAGGGATACTTTCCGTTAATTACATGAGATTCTATGTGTTCCATCACTTCCGCTCGCGACGTGCATTGCTTGGAACACATGTAGCACTGGTTGAGTTTTCTTTTCTGCAAACAAATTATTACCCATAAATAATCTCTCACAATATTATTACAAAAATGTACGTATTATTACAAAAATGAGATACACATTCGTAATGCATATACAAACGGCACAATCAACATTGAAAAAATAAAAACATGCTGTTTTTTATTAACGAATGGGATCAGCAGCAGTTTTTCAGTTAAACAATTATTTCCTTTAATAAAACAATAACAAAGCGTGCCAGCGCCGGGGTATGTCAAAGTCAAAACTTAAAGATTAAAATAAAACCAAAATCAAGTATTAATATCACAGGGTTTTTCTTACCCACTCAAACAGATGCACAAAAACCGGCAACTTTAAAAACTGGAAGCATCAACAGTGAATCAGTTCTCAACTTACACAGAATTCCCGGTGTTTCTCCAGCGTGTAATGCGTCACGAACCGGCTATTGCATCGATCACAGCCGAGAGGAAAATCCCGCGACACCTTATGGATAAACTCGGGGTGTTTCCTCTGCACATGCTTGGACAGTCGTTCCACGACGTGCAGGCAGACCGGACACTGCAACCGCGTGGTAATGCGCTCTCCATGCGACGTGGTATGCCGCGCCAGATCATCCACATCCTTCGCCAGATACTCGCACGACGAACACTGCAGCGAGTCGCACGGCACCGGCAACGCCGGATAATGCTCCCGACGGTGCAGCTTCAGCAGCGTCTCCGTGCAGAACCACCGATGACAATCCTGGTTCTCGCATGCATACAGGTAGCAATGCGGATGCGCTCGATGTTCCGGGGAAAGCGCATTTAAGGTGTCTTCATTTATCTCGCCCACTTCTTTGCCATGGGTATCCATGTGCTTGGATAAACCCATCATATCTTCCGCTTCATGGTCGCAGTCGATACATTTCAAACTGAAATCATCAGCGGCGCGCTCTGATTCCGGTTTGTGCTGATGCTCGTGTACGGCCAGAAGCTTGGTACTGTAAAATTTGAGCGCGCAATGTGGACATGGGTATCGGTGAAGAAACGCATAGTAGTCTTCCCGGAATACCCGATGGGACTTCCTACCCACTGGCTCTATGCCTCTTGCGTCAGGTTTACGCCAAGCATATTTTTTCTTTTTTTGCGGTTTATCCGATGGAGTAGAGTCCTGGGAACCACCGGAAGGCGACAAACGACCGGTCACTTCCGAAACCGCTTCTTCATCCGATTCGCTTGCTGCGGCCGGAACAATTTTCAAGACAATCCGATTTTTCTTTACTGGCAACGGTTTTGGCGTAGCAATTCGTGCACGTTTAGCAGCCGGCTTGTCACCTTTTACAGGCCTTTTCGCAGATGGCTTGGGAGCAGCTGCCACGGAAATGACCTTAATGGCTTGAGAAATCGGAAGAGTAGTTTTTCCTTGTTCCTGTGGATTTACAGGAACAGTGTTGACGACACCAGGCAACTTGGTAAAACGCGGAGAAGTCCGAGATGCAGTCAAGGCAGTGTCACGTTTCGTCGAATTGGAAGGTCTTCCTCGAGTAACATACTGACGCCGATAAGGATTGGCTTCGGCAGACACAGACAACTGAGTCACGCGTTTCAAATCTGGGCAAGGAGTTCTCAACAATTCAGAGCGCTCCTGCACTTCAACAGAAATTTCAGACGATCCTTCTCCATATGCAGATTGTCCAAAAGATGGTCCACCACTACTTGTAGAAGGCAGAATATCCTGAGGAATGGAATGAGACACGTCTGCATCAGACTCAATCGATAAAATATCCGCTTCCGGAATTTCAGGAATATTATCGGGATGAGTTTCACCGACATCCAGGGCTACACCGGCGCAATGAATTTGATCATCAACAGGTTCGTGAACCGGTGACTCACATAACGCATCAAAATCGATTTCCATGCCCGCCACGGGAGCAGTATCGACGGTCTTTTTGACATACAGCGAATAACCCATTTTCAGCTCTTCGTGCGGGCGTACCGGGCGGGTGGTGACAAACATGAGATCATCTCCGCGGAAACAGACGGCGATGTTGTGGTCACGAGGATCGTCGGCTACGCGCACATACTTCATCCAGTTGCAGAAGTAATCGTTCTCGAAGCGGCTGCTGTCCAGCGGTGTCACACCGGGCAGGTGTGTGTCCGGTAATGCAGACACGGGAGCGATGAGGGGGCCGAAAACAGTGTATATCGGGAGGAATCTGCTCGTATGCACAGCTTTGTCTAAAAAACAAATATTCGCACTGCAATGGTACTATTTTGCACATAAGGTCGCTTCAAGGCGTACAACTCCTAATGCACATCAGCGGTTTTTTTCCCAGTAACCTGCATTTCTGTGGACCACTTCCCAGCCTAATACGACTAATTTTATATTCCAAGAAAATCTATAATTCGACTACTCAAATGAAAAAAATTCAAGGACTTCCGTCAGTTGAAGCAAATGCAACCGCTCGGCGTGGTAATACGAATTTTATACTGTGTTCAAATTTTCTGAAAAAATTTCCATCCTTTTCAGGCGTTTCTTCCTTAATTTTCGTCACAAAATGACTTTCTTTGCTCTACCAAATTACATGAATAGCGCACTTGTGAAAATATTCAGCTGAACTAAAAATAAATCTTAAAAAAAGGCAAATAAAAAATTTAACGAACAGAAATAACAGACAGGTTCGGACGGGAAACTGTTCCATGATAATTATCTTATTGCATTCACACAAGCTTCCTGTCTACAAAGGCTATAGATGATACATATCAAATTTTTCATAAAAAGCTGCCAACTGTGAAAGCTTTTAGTAAACTGGGAGTAAATCTACCACATGCGAGAATAAGTTCTACGAATACGTAGGAGAAAATAACTTACTGTGAGGGTAGTTATCGGTGGGTTCAAAATACAGCACGTCGGGCAGACTGGCGACGGCCAACGGTGTGACGACGCGATCGGAGACGGTTTTCGCATGAATCCAGCACGGTTCTCCGGTAAAGCGGCGTTTGCAGATTTTACAATCTGCAACAGTCAACAGATTCGATTCGTCACAAGGTTAGAAAGCTGATGTTCACGCAGAATCGCATATCCCTGGTTAGTGGTTACGCTAACAAACTGCTCCTCTGAGAAAACTCATACACACAAAACAAATTGCATAAGGTAGTTAATGCTTCCCACTTACAGATCTCAGTATTCTCCTGAAAAGCGGCTGGTATTTCAGGATCTGCGTTGATCGCACGGATGGAGGAAACGGGTTTCTTTGACGAATTCATTTTGCGAAGTGCGGGCTGTGCATCCAGCACTCCGAGTTATTGGCAACCATAAATAAACGGGATGACGATAAATCCAATCACAACTCAAAAATGCACAAGGAATGGTGAGGATGATAAATCAATAATTAGCATCATCACGTTTCACTAATTTTTAATACTGAAGAAATTACAAAAACCAAAAACTCAATAACAAGGAACAGTCTTGAATCCAGAATCCTCGAAAAACAATCTAAAAATAAGAATTATAACCCACGAAGATCCAACTACCGTACAACCACCTACGGTGGCAGTTTGCCTGTTGCCCTTAGCCGTTTTAGCAGGCAAAATTTTCGGAATTTTGAAATAGTTTGTTGAGATTTTATTAGTTTTTTGACGAATAAAAAGAAAAACTCATCTTCGGCCTACCGGAACTTTAATGTAGCCCATACTTCACGGTCCCATACTCAGATCGCAAGATATCGCTCGCGCTTAAGCCGTCTCCAGTTAATCCGGGCAGAATGAGAGTTGTGGCGTTAGTCAGGTATCGATACTGCACGACCGCATCTTTAATCTTCTTCTTTTGATCCTGTATTTTAACTGCTGACGTACCGTTGCAGCGGCGGGAAGGACAGCTGTTTCAACATGATGTGCGCGGTGGCCGACGGACACGAGATCGTTGCACTAGCCAACCTGCGCCCGCACAACCGTGGTACGCTCATCCATCTTGTGAGTGACAGTAAAATTCGCATAATCCGAAGTCTCTTCGCTTCGTAGATGACTTGAGCGTAGCTAAAGCGTGGACAGCCAGAGCAGTGCTTGAGCTGTAAAAAGTGAGTGTTACGCGAACACACGGAGAACAAAAGGCGTAGCTAACGTATCCGGGTTAAACAAAGACGGTTCTCGGGTTCAAACAAAAGAAGTCAGTGCAACGAGCGCTGAACAAAGAACTGAAGTGAAAAGTGAAAAAGCTGAAGAATGGATAATTCGAAAAGCACGGCGTCACAGCCTGTAGTGCAGCCGAAGTTTACAAGACAAGCAGTAAAGGTGCAGCAGAGCTGATACCGGATAAGTTTATCGTGCCGATTGGCGTTAAAATCGAAGCATTCTTAACGAACTGAATGTTGCAATTCCAAAATCAGGAATATGTGGCAAAGATTTCGTTACCTATGATAACGATGAAGCCAAAATGGGAAAGCCACCGACAGGTTGGCGAGTGTGTAGTTAGAACACAGAGAGCTGCCGACTAATATTACGAAACTGTTTACTGTTGAAGCTTATAAAGCTGCTATGCAGAAGTTTAATGCGCAAGTGCAAGCTGTTCAAACAGCAGCTGCTGATGCGTATGAAAATGCTGGTGAAACGGTGGAAAAGGTTGTTTCCCCTTTGCTTTTGGTGGCATAATAAGGAGCAGGAAGTTGATAACACAGCTGCTACCAATATCGAAAAAGATATGAATGTGAGTATCATTGATGAAGATGTGCCAACTGGTGGGGTTGAACCACTATCTGCACAGCCGTTCTTTCAGCGTAGTACAGTGGCTCCCGGTCAGAGCGACGAACAGAATAAAACGATGGACGTGATCCATCCGTTACATGCCGCAGTGAGGCAATTTGCTTTAGATCAGGAACAGTTTGATAATACTGTTCAGGCATGGGAAAGCAGAATAGAAAATGAAAAGATTTCGGCGAAATGAAAGAAATGGCCAAAGCCGGTTTAAATGCAACGGAAGAAATGCACATGAAGTTTGTAAGGCTAACACGTGGTGTCATACACTAAGTGATGTGACGCCTTGAAAGAAGATGTGAAGAAACGAGATGAAAAAATAAATGATTTGGAAGAAAAGATGAAGAAGCACGACGAAGAGTGCAAAGAAAATGTCAAAAAATTGAATACTGAGATTTTCGATTTGCGCGTTTATAATGACAAAAACAAAGATGAAGTGGACCGTGTACGAAACACGAATAAAAATCTCGAAAAGCAGTGCCATGATTCAATGGTCAACAGTGGTAAACTGCAACGTGACCTTCGAGGACGAGATCGAGGAGTTTCCCGTCAGGCCAGAATTACCTGAACCGGAAGTCCAAGACGTTCCCGCCGTTCCAGTTAGAACTCGTTATGGCAGAAATGTGAAACAGCCGGACAGGCTGATTAACAAACAGTAATCCCCGAAATCCCCGGGAACTGTCGCAACCGCCGCGAGACGGCAGGTTGATGCAGTATCTGTATGCTGTATGCTGCAGCCTTGTGGTTGAAAACAGCGCATTACAATTTGCAGCTGTACACATTTGAATTTATTTTGGGTTCTTCGGTTTGCTCTTTGCGGATTGATCTCTTTTCCTTTGTGAATCTTATTTACCATTGTGTAAGGTTTGAATTTTGCGTTATAATGCCTCCGTATTTTAACCGTGGACGAGGCGGCCGTGCCCATCAACACTATCGGAATCAGCTGCTACAAGGCCTTTATAGCACTACGCTAATGGCTGCAGGTTTTCAAACGCAACGAGGAAGATATGGCCGTCGTCGTGGACGATTTGGTGGTAGAAACCGCGGTGGTGAAGCTCGAGGACGTGGTGGCGCTAACACTGAAAGTAATGCCTCTGTTCCCACGGACAACTGGCGTCGAGCAGGGCGAGATCTTGCAGCAGATCCCCAGAATGGACAGAGTGGTAGTGTTGGTAATGTTGTGCGTGATGGCGATGTGGATATGACTGCTGGTGGAGGAAATGGTTCAGTACCTGCACAGAATTCGTCTACTATTCCCTCTGGCCAGCAAGGTGGCTCAGCAGTTACGAGCGATGCGGACAAGGAGCGTGAGCGACAACAGCAGATTCGTCAGCAGATGGCTTTGGATGCCAGTAAGAAGGCTCCGCCGTCAACAGGTACTGAGCAGACTCGTTTCTCATTCTGATCGCGCTGATGATTCCTGCTGATTTATTGCGAATCTGATTACTAATTCCCTGTTGATCTCCGCTATGGGATTTTGCTCATTTCTCCCTTGTGATTTTTCTACAACTTGCTGACAGAATTCCTCAGTGCGAAAGTGGCGTTTTATTTTTATTTTTGTGTTTATCGCGGATGTTTTTGCCTAAATTTTCATCGGCGATTTTACGTTAATTTTATTTGGATTTTGCCACTGAAATTCCGATTTATTTTCCGACGATTTTCCTGTTTGTGTTTTCTCCGACTGCCGTGTTTCCTACCAACTCACTTTTTTCCTGCCAACTCTCACCTTCCACCCCTCGTCAGTAGTGGAGGAGGATCATGTCATTCTGGGACGGAGGATGGATTTTGCCCGCCTTGCCCAGTCGAGCGTGAGAACTCATTTTTATTTAGTTTTTATTCCTGTTTTTTCTGTTCTTTTCGTTTCTTTTTTGTGTTGGGTTCCCCAAGAGCCGTTTGCGGGGGTGACGGAATATGGTGTACGGTAGCGGCTAAGTACAGTACGTTTTCCATCAGTACTCGTACATGTTTGTACTTTCTAGCATTTTCCTTTTGTCTTCGGATATACTTTTGGTTGTTTCTACACGGACGCGCTTCGCGCCTATATAAGTCCGAGAGTTGCAGTCTTTTGGCATCAGTTGGTCCTCATTCGGAGTTTGGCAGTGTCGGAGTTTTTCTATTAAAATCTATCGTCGGAATGCAGTCAGATTCTCGCTTCGCGTAGGTCGTAGCGTATGCATATTATTTAGTTATGTCACATTGAGATTATCAGCTCATTCTCTGTCGTTGAGTCAGGTCGGTAGGATTGATATTACGGTATTATCCCTATCGTACTCGTCTCTCCGTCACCACACATGACTTCCGGTTTTCCACAATTCCTTTTCAGTATGGCCAACCGCCCCGGATCGCGAAAGGTGCGAAAAAATCTCGCTAATGCGGCCAAAATTTTCGGACGATTTATGTGAATTCTTGTTATCTAAACAATTCATAAATCATAATTCACTGCATATTTTACCATGTACAGAGGAAACACCCTGAGTTTGTGCATAAGGTGTCGCGGGATTTTCCTCTCGGCTGTGATCAATGCAGTAGCCGGTTCGTGACGCATTACACACTGGAGAAACACCGGGAATTCTGCGTATGTTGGTTGGTGGAGTTTTGCTTGAAAATTACAACGTAGTTTGTGATGGTTTACGGATATTATTTTTTGCAGAAAAGAAAGCTCAACCAGTGCTACAAGTGTGCGAAGCAATCCATGACCCGAGCGGAAATGATGGAATACATAGAATCTCATGTAATTAACGGAAAGTATCCCTGTCCGAGTTGTGATCTGCTGGCAGTCGCCTACGAAAATGTTACGCGGCATATAAAACGGAGCCATAATGTAGCGCAGTGCGGGTGTGCGAGATCTGCCAACTGGTAGTCAAATCGTCGCACCGTCTCACCATTCACATGAAAACCCACGATCCGAGCATGGACTTCCTTTGCGATCAGTGCGGTAAACGCTACAACACCGCGGTCAGTCTGCGGCAACACCGGCACTATGTCCACGGGGAGAAACTTAAGGCCAAAATCAACCGGAAAAATCAGGAGAAAAAGGAGAAAGGAATACCGCTTAAGAAGCTGGCTAAGAATGAATTGGCGCTGGAAGATTTCCCACATCGTTGAGATGAGTTTCAGGTGGGATTTCTCAAGATGGGATTGCTGAGGCGGCATGTGCAGGATATGCATAAAAATGCCATCTCCGACTCCGAGTGATAGGTGTATTCCGTGCTACGGTTGTGATTAGCATTGTCGTGCTTTCAGTTATCTGATGACATATCATCTGTTCCTTCCTTCGTTGGTCATTTAGTTTATTGTTTGTGTTCAACAACAATCAGGCTTTATTTATGCATGTACTGCACATTATGCGCAAAAATTCTATATGGGCGTGGAAGATACCGAATGTCTCAATTCAGCAAATCTTAATGGGAAAAAACAGTCGGTAACCAAACATCTCACCGCAGAGCGTATCCATAAAGGTGTCTGAATTGTCGATATCTCTACCAAAGGATCTGGTGCCGATCTACCAGATCATTTGCTTTGATCTCTGTGTTCCACGGAGTAGAATCCGTACATACGTTTTATCAAGTGTACTCCGTGCGCTAAGATCAAGCGAGAAAGCGTCAGCATTTTTGTTTCTGCTAATTTTGTTTCGCTTGGAAGGCCGGAAGAGTGCCGAAAATCGAAGATTGCGTTTTTCACTGTTTATCAGAATTTGGACAAGTACATTTATCATTTGTGATACTGCCGATACGGCAGTGGATGCACCGGAATGACCGGATACTACGGAACTGACGGAAATCGTGTTTATATATGCCATAAAGCTTCCTATATTTTGACCCTTGTTTTATTTTTCTTCACCGTTCTGGAAACTTTATCGGTGACCTATCTTATCGATTCATCGTATCCCATGTACATCAAACCAATATTTTGTATGCGAATAAGATTCCGCGAATCAGAGAGATTTCTTTATTTCCATGATAAGTTGAATAACTGAACAAGAGATAAAACGGTAAACGTTAAAACCAGATAAAATGTGTAAAAACAAAAATTGCTAAGAACAGGAACTGTAACGGGAAAAGTCAAAAGTAGCTACCGACAAAATCCAGCAACCGCAGCCGAGCCACAAACAGCTGTGCGGCACACAGTCGCTGGCCAACAGATGAGAACGACTATTCAATACACCAAACATACCATGCTGAAAAACTGAAAAACAAACGTTGAATTAAAAAGATAAAAACAGCTAAAAGCGAACTCCGGGTTGTAACTCGATTCAACAAACGGAAGCAGCTGCCCCAAAAAACGCGGTCAGCATAAACGAGCTTCTACAGCAGATCTACAGTGCACGAGAGAAAGCGAAGAGATAAAGCGAGCGACAGGCCGACAACCGCCAGCATAATGTTCAAAATATTCAAAAATATGGAGAAAGAGAGAAACCATGCGGGGAAAACTGTCTTTGGTGCATGAGAAACTGTATAATCAGTCCGTTTCCATCGTTCCGCGTTCATGTGTCGCAGATCAGTATATGACTTCGTACAACACGGCTTTCCGGTCACCCGCCCCGGTGACGATGAACCGATCATCGGCGGCCACATCGCAGCTCAGCAGCGACGCCGGCTCCTTATCGGACACGGCGTTCAACCCGTGCGGATTCGTCCAGATGTTCAGCTTACTGTCTTTCCCCGTGGAGACGAACCACTTGCCGGACTGGGCATACTTCAGCGACAGCACGCAGGACTCGTGCTGCTCCAGTTTGTAGCGGTCGCGTTTGGCCACGTTGACGCTCAGCACTTCCACCGTGGAGTTCTCCATCCCGACGGCCACCCATTCGCCGGTCGGGCAGCAGCCCAGACTGAAGATTTGCGAATTGAAATCCATCTGCACATCCTGTTTGTTGCTGCGGATGTCCCACGAGCGGACGGTGTTGTCCAGACCGCCGGTCCACAGTTGCTGCCCGTCACTGCAACAACCGCATTCATATAGTTTCAAATTTAATTTTGATTTGAGTGTGCATTAGTGTATATGCGCAGGCTTATTGTCATTGTGTACTGGCCAACGATTTGTCCGCTTTTATTAATAATCATCGCAGTTATGGACTTATGGTAATAAAGAAAGAAACACGCTATATTAATCACAACAGCAAAACTGACCAACTAGCCGAATAAAGATTTGATTTTCGCTTTTTCACTATGGTGTACATCGCTCAGCCGGAAGACAAAACGATAAACCCAAGACCAAATACTGTACTTATTTGTTTACCACCACCATATTTATTTACACCCTGCTCTTTACGCCAGACACGAAGTCTCTTTCTATATAGGTAATTACAAAATTTTAAATTGAACACATATAACCCCTAAGGTAATTTTCAAATTGTATTTAATAGCCGCAGCAGTACGTATAACAGTATTCAATGCTTTTATGAATAAGTACTGAAATTTATTACAGAATATTAACAGTTACTAAATTTGAATGAACATCTATAACCGCAAAATTAATTTATATGTTGTAAATTGGACTTGGGGCTTATATATTCTGTTAGAAAGTCTGATGTAAGATAAAAAAGAACTTAAAAAACCGGCAGGGACTATGGAAACATTTGGCTCAGCCTTGGTTCAGATTCTTCATATGTAACAAATCGTGCAATTACTGCACGATGAGAAATATTTCTCCGTACCTGGAAATATCAATGCAGCTGGCCCCATCGGAATGTCCACAGAACTGCGAGACGACCTTCTGGTTATGCAGATCCCACACGGTGATATTCCCATTCGAGCAGCATGAAAAGCACAACTTGGAGTCATTGGAGATGGCCAGCGCATAGCAGGCCGGTGCATCGCTCGACAGTTTTCCTTTGACCTACAAGAAACATCCCCCATTTACACCCAGCACGCACTCGCGATCGCCATCTCCCCTTATTTTCATACCTTGGGTGTACCGCTGCCGTTGAGGTCCCAGATGGTCAGCGTCTGTGCTTCCCCACCGACAATCAGCGTCTTGCCGTCGGGTAGCAATTTACAGGAGCGGATATAATTGGACCGCTCCAGACAGTCCAATTCGTGTGCCGGTTTCAGAGGAGGAGTCGGGGCGCTGGTGTTCCCGTTGGGGAACACATCCCACATCTTCACACAGCCCTTGCCGCCCGTGAACACGTAGCGGGTCGGATGGCTGATGGTCACGGCGCACACCACCTCGCCATGGCTGAGACTGGTGACACGGTGCAGTGCCCGCGGGATGCCGGGCCGTGACGCCACGTCAGGAGGAAACTGGGTGGGTGTGAACTGGCCGTCTGCAATGGCAACAATTTTGTGGAATCTCCTTTCAACGACGGAAAGACACGGTACTACTCCATAGTTTTAGCGGTCATGCTTTAACCGATCATATTTCTGTGGTTGCCGAGAACAAACTTCGGAATATGTTTTGACTGATTCTAAGTTACATTATCAAATTATCATTACTAAATCGCATTTTTTAAATTCAAATTTTCTGTTAATTCCGTTAAACAATACGATCAGGTCTGCGGCTCTGCATATACCATGAGAAAACTCCCGCCACAATACTGTGCTTTTGGCATTCGAAAAAAATATCAAAATTACTCACTATCAAGTTTATAACAACTGCGAATCGAAATTTCTAATACAGTACATTTCAAATTCCAGGTTTAGCGCATACAGCCATTGCACTACGAACATTTTTTAATTCCATAAGTGATGTACAGTATTGTGAGTTAGTATTCTAGTATTAAACTTTCAATACGTTCTGCGATACATGAAAGGGAAGTTAACGAAAAATTAATCCACTTACCACCTATGCTGTGCATCGAGAAGCCCCGATCGTTGCGACTGGGAGGCCCACCCATTCCCATCGGACTCATGCCCATGGGACCGCGAGCGTGTGCATGAGGATCAAACGGTCCACCGGGCATGGTCGGCACCATGGAAGGACCGTGACGTCCGAAGGGAGACGGTCCGTACGACGGGTAGATGCCCATCGGACCGGGTCCCGGCGGGACCGCGTCGAAGGGGAACGGCGGTCCGCCCATACTGTTATTGTTCGGCAGCGGTTTGGGTTTATGGCTCAGAGGTACCGCCGGGCCACCGTTGGGTGGGGAAGTCTTCAGGAGAGGCAATGCGTTTGATTTATCTGCAATCCAAGATTTTTTTACAATATTCCACTTATGTACAGAATTATAGATACATATTTATTTTACAGATATATATTATTTAAGTATCCATTTTCCAATATTCTATATTGTAAAATAAATATTTTATAATAAATATTCAATAAGACATAAATATTTTATTATAATATTCTATAACAGATATATCTTATTTTACAATTACTAAATTCTACTTAGGTATTTATTAAAAACAGTTTACAGATATGTTTTAGTAACTGTTTATTTTACAGCATTTATAATAAATAATATTCAACATTTTACCTGCAAACACCCAATATTTATTCGAAAACAACATAAAGTCACCCACCATTGATTTCCCGCTTGGATGAGGTCGAGCTGGACGCCGAGGAGCGTCCACTGCGCGGACTGTGGGGGCGTTCGTGGGCTTTCTTGCTAGCGTGATGATTCATCTCGGTTTCTCGTTCGGGACCGTCTTTGTGGCCCACCTCACCGTTCTGCTGCAGGCCCCCACCACCAGCGCCAGCATTTCCTCTGGGCGCGGGTGAGCAGGAATCCTCATCGTTGGACACATCCACCACCAAATCCCCGTCCACTCCGTCACTGTCATTGTCCGAATCGTCGCCGTGCGAATTCTGCAGTTTCTCGCCCACGCGTTGCTTTTTACTGTTGTTCCCGCTGCGATGGTTGTCATTGGAGCGGTTATTATTGACATGGTTAGACTCGTCACTCGAATCATCCGGAGAACGATTGCGTCGTTCGGATCCTAAATAACAAAATAGGCGTTGAAGTTTTATTACAGTTGTGCAGCTTAATTTACAAAAATCATCACAGAATTAACTAATAATGGAGTACGGTAGAGCCAGAAACTGCGAAGTCTGATTTATCATTCAAAAGTATGAAAAACTCCCAAAGAATTGCCGTAAAATCAGTATATAGCCAGCAGAAAAAAAATACTGATACCAAGCCTTATTACTTTGTATACCAAACCCAAAGTCGGACGTAAATTAAAAGTAAAACAAATATTTAAACAAACGATTCACCTTTGTCACCGCCAGCTCCAGGGCGTCCGCCCTCATTGGCGTCCTTTTCCGGTGGCGAGCTGGGCGATATGGAATTGCGTCGCTCATGATCCATGTATAAGGAGGAGCCCTGATTGGACGACATGGCGGAGGCGCGATTCTGCAGCTCGCTGGCCCGGCCCGGCTCGCTGGGAGGCGGGGGAAGGAGAGCCAGCGGCGCCGAGGACACTGAGGGATGCAGGCCCGGATTGCCGGTTATAGCCAGCATCTGACTAAGGTTGTTGGGCCCGCCGGGTCCCATGCCGGGGAATCCCGGAGGGAGCATCCCTGGATGCGGCATCCCGCCCATGCCTGGGCCCATGGGAATGCCGCCGGGGCCGATCATACCCTGAGGAGGACCGCCAGCCGCCAACTAAAAACAAAAGCAACTTATACTACACCCGCATTACCACGCTAACGTCTCTGATTTTATTCCAGGCAGTTACGAAGACTTATGTCGTAATCGCAGACTCACTTTCGTAAATGCGAATTCCCTTGAATACATTACCTGTGCAATCTCGCCCGGCCCAATCGTCATGGCCCGTTCCATATGGACCCGCAGGTTCATCTGCATATCCTGCGGCAGATACTGCATAACCATCATAATGGCATTGTGCAGGCGTTTGACCTGCTCATTGTTCTTGGCGGCCTCCATCTGCGTGGCATTGACCACTTCATAGTACAGCAGGAGACTGCGGTGGTACTCCATCTTCTCGGCGTTCAGCCGGGCGTATTCCTGCTCCCAGCGCGTACACAGCCCCTGCAGATGGGCCACCTCCTTGCGGATTTCATCCAGCAACTGCGGCGTCCGCAGGCCCTCGGGCGGTAGCGTGGGTAGGTTGGGCGGGGGGCCTCCGCCCGGCGGCCCGCCCAGGCCCAGGCGGCTGGCATTGAACATGGCCGCCATGGCGGCCCGCTCTTCCCTGGCTGTTGGGGGCGTTGGGACCGCCGGCGGCCGCCATCTGGGCGGCGGCGGCCGCGGCCATGGCGCGCTCTTCGGGATTGGAGCCAGGTGGGCCGCCGTGCATCCCTGGGGGGCCGCTGCGCATGTTGTGCTCGTGCTGCATCATGCGGCTGTAGTAGTCCATCATGCTGGGATTCATCGTGGCGAGAGGAGATTCCGGTAAATTCCAATCAAACCTGGTTAAAACAAGAGAAAACGCTCAGAACTACCGTTTAGGTAACTGGATTCCCTAAATATCATAATATGAAATTATGAATGGCATAAAATATTTAAATCGACTGCAAAAAACAACAATTTTGTCTGTCTGAAAATTCAAATTTATTGTTTTAAAAATCATTTTTTAATTTACCAAGAATTTACCATTTAAAATGAATAAAGTCAATCAATTAGGAAGAAATACAAAGGACCGGAAACAAAACACCAAGTAATTTCACTGTATCATTTCCGGCACGTAAAGCCGTTTGGTTCCACTTAATAAACTGAATTTACTACAAATAACAAACCTTAAAACCTTATGAAGATTAAGCAAGTATCTGCGCGAAAACTATTTTATTCAATCAGTTTTATGGCTCACAAGTCTAATACGAGCTGCATACTGTCCAGAAACATAATTTCCCCAGACTTTTCAAAAAAATATGGTCGAATGTTGCAACATCTTATTTGAAACAAGAATTTGTTCAGAGAAAATTACTGAAAATTAACTTGGAGTAGATCAATGAAACTGAAGAAGACAGAAAAAGCCACAGCTGCGCGGAATCGAGAAGCCAAGAAAGAGCAAACGAAATCTTCAAAATCATCGTTATTGGCTTCAATGCAGAGAAGCTCCTTGTCAATCAAATGTGTCAGTTTTACAGAAAACCAAACACCCACAAACTTACCAGAAGGAAAACTATATTATCATGATCAAATCCCAGATAACGGCAATGCGACAGATCTAAAAGAATCGGAAACTGTGATCATTCATTCCACAAGATCATCCATTCATTCATTCATTCACAATGGAATGTCAATGAACTGGTGCGATCTGGCCAGAAAACGTTCCATTCAGTCCGTTGCAGACGGGCCTTATCGCCAGTGTAATCAGTAATCTCCCATGCAAAAGCGTTGCACACAGGGAAAACTCACCGAGACCCAGCCAAAAGTATGTCACATATCGGGGATATGGCACTGTACAACCGAAGAATTCTCAAATCCACTCCAACGATTACACCCCACAGTCACGATGACAAAGGAGGAAAAAACATGCACGCGACGGTGCAGAATGAAGGGGTGGTATTATCGTGTGACGAAAACGGTTGATCACGATATTCAAAATGGGGGAAACGGAGAATATAAACGATGGAAAAGTGTCCGTGTGATATATTGGGCAAATATTATGCTGAATGATAATTTAAACCTGTATCTGTGCAGATTACTGGCATTGAGTAAACAGCGGCACTCTGTCCTGTTTGCGTCAAGATCAAAATACACATACACACAGAGTGCAGAGACAAGGCAAACGCAGCGGAGAGAGTCTGAATAAATGCTGCTGACAGACAGCAGCCAGCCACAACTCTCTGCTCTTCCAACAATGCCCAGGCCTCTACACAACACGTAAAACGGCCAAATTAATCACATCATAATCGATAAACAATAAAATTTTATATCTGTATCATTTTAAAAACAGCAAAAGAAAAATGCCATATAACCGTTGGCATGTTTGGCTAGTCGATTATGTGTGGCAGATGTGGGGAAAAAAGATGACAAGAAAATTCTACAACTCCATTTTCCATGTCAAGGAACCCACCAAATCAGCCTGCAGGGGATTTGCAAAATGCATTTTTAGCCAACGCGAGAAATCTTCGCACTTCTTCAGCCAACCATCTTAACCACACCGTGGACTGGGCCACAGAAGGATAAACCAGACAAAATGAGCCCACACGTATGGGCCGCAATATGAACGAGCATTTACACCTTTGCGGCGCATCGTTCAGTGCTCAGTACTGCTTTGGGTCTGCACGTAGAGCTATTACGGGGAATGGAGTAGAAGCGCAGCTGTAAACAAATCGTATGGTTGATCTCATAGCGGGCCGATGTACAACTCCAGGGGTGCAGCAAAACGTGAAGCGTTTTTGATTTACGTAAATCAAAAAATCAAACGAATATCTGCAATCTCTCGGAACCAGACTGCTATCTTTTTATTTTGCTGACCTTTCAGTTATAAATTCGTAAGTAAGAGACTTGGATGTTAATTTGCGAATTTGCACGACTTTGTATTAAGTACATAAAAATGCCCTGCCAAAAATCATGATTTGCAATCAGCTCATTAATTTAAGGTCGGTGACACGGTATCATACCCTCTTATTTTTATAAAGTTTAGGCACTATATTCAACTAGATTTTTGTTATCAGGCGGGGATTTCAACATCGCATTTAAAAACATTTTGGCATAAACTTCCGGCCAAATTAAACAGTTCAAGTTCACATTAACGGTAAATCCTGTAATTATCCGGAAGTGAAATGCTCATAATATTGTTCCAATTGAAATTTCGGCTCATTCATTGCGGAAGGCCGAAAAATTATAAACACAACATAATTATTTTAGGAAAAATAATTAATTTTGAAAACAGGTGAACGTTCACTGGTTTTCAGAATTGATATTAATTTTATCCTAAAGCCTACGGCGCCTACGCCTCACCGCTTCCACTGTCCGCTGTGACGTAATCGCACTTTAACTGCACGTAGCTGCACTCTACAGGATGGTGCGCTGGTGTCTCAATCGACGTGTTATCAACTTATCATTATTCACTGGCCACTTCTGGAAAGGTTTATTTCTCTTTGCAGACAACATTTTACAACAAACAGCTGCAAACTGAAACAGTTTCTTTGTTTTCGAATTTCGATGGCTAATTCAGTTGGTTTTTCTTCCCACAGTTACTACTTAATTCACAAGTAAGGTATGACAGAATTCCCGTTCTATTTACTTATTAAAACGTTAATTGGCCTGTTGATGGTTTGATGACGGAGGTACGTATTTACTATTTAGGTACATCATTTGCAGAAAGGACGGGCTCATCAGAAATCTGAGCAAGTGGTTTTGTATCGTAGATTCTCGCATTTTTACACACGATGTCATGATGTCGGAAGCCAGTACGTGCTCAGTTCTGTGCTGTCCATCAGCGGAACACTCGCGTTCTCTGCGGAGCGTGTGTTTCTTCGATTTCCCGCATCCGAATGATGCGCGCTATCCGATCTGGACCGAGCGCACGCTGCGTCCAAAAGACTGGACTCCTTCTCCAACCAGCAAGATTTGCAGCAGACACTTCCGTCCTTCGGATATCCTTACTTTGCGACACGCAGATGGATCCGGACGAACGGAGAAGCGACTGAAATACGATGCGCTGCCGAGTGTTTTCGAAGGCATTCCCGATTCCATGCGTCCACGAACAGATATTGTGCCGCGCGCAGACAGCCCCGAAATTAATCCCCCCACTCAATGTGAGTACATGATTATTTAAAATTTTTTGTTGTATTATTGTGTTTCGGAATGCAGGTATAGTAGAAGTATGTTAAAATTATGAAGCAGACTTCCAAGCGCAACAATCAGTGAGAATAAGAAATATGCAAGACAAATACGAAAATGATTTTGAAATGAAAGCAGTAGGCTTTTAAAGTTCACATGTGAATTAACGATAAGTGGATTTACGTAGAATATGTCCGCTGCTGTTTCTTCTGCTGTGTTACCTTCTGCTGTCTTATGTTAGCAAAAAAATAACAATAAATTTAGACGATCAAACCATGATCAGGTTGATTTGGAGCGCATTAAATATGAAAAAAAAAATCAATTTTTAACACGCGCGGCGTGATCGGTTTTTCACATTACATAATGGGATTTTCTGTATAAAAATTTCATTACAGTACTGCCACCTTTATTTTTCTATCTTTTGAGAAAATGTTTTCTTAGTTGTATTGCTGTTATTTTTTGTTTATTTATTTCCAGTGAACATTACAAAAAGAGTTTTTAAGTATTACTTCATCACTTGTAAAAATTGATGATGGTTCAATGAAATTATAAAACGGTAGATTTGTCTGCGATGTTATTGTGTTATGGGTTACCGAAAGCTGTGTCTGCTGTTTGTTCTAGGCTTAACGAAGCGTCCTGCTGATAGCTTGGACGAAATTATCTGCAGCAATACTTCGAAAGATTCAAATGAATACGTGCAAGCTTCGACTGTAGATGCCGAAGTTCCACCAGATGCACTGTCGAATTTTAAGCATGCGAATCTGAATAACCCTCAAAATACGTATGCGACTGAGCCTCTTAGTTTGTCAGCCGCGATTCCAAACGCTAAAAAAGCCAGATACGTTCCTCCTCCTGACGCCAACAGTTCAGAACAGATCCGAATTCGCCCCGCTTGTTCGTTAGCACAGAAGGTTGTCGATGGACGACTGATAGTGGCGGAGCACTGCGCCCAGCACATTCCTGTGAATTACCCTGCTGCTACGGATGCCGACGAAGCCCGCAGGTGCTGTGTTCCCGGCTGTCCAAGCGGGCGCGATAATAATTATTTACAGGGGAGAATTTATTTCCACGCTTTCCCCATGGACAAACACCTCCGAACCGAATGGATCAAGCGGGTGGCGTGTTCCCGCTTCTGGCAGCCAGCTTTGCATTAGTTGTGTGCAGTCTTCATTTTCTTTCCTCGGACTACGGCCTTATGGGAACCACTCCTAGCCTGAAACCGATAGCGATTCCGTCACAGTTGGGATGCCGAAATAAATTGATGCGGAAGTTGAATGGACCGTGCCCGTTCAGTCGGGTGTGTGCCATCTGCGGGTGTTGGAGAGCGATCAAGCAGACCACCTACTACAAGTCCGCAGCACGATTGGCATTTGTTCCGTTTCCTCAGAACCCGAGCGAACGAGAGCAGTGGTTGGATGTCTGCACTGGAGTTTCGTCCGAGGATGAACTGTACTCCTGTGAACGGCACTTTGTTCTGGCTGACATACTGGCCCGGTTTGAGCAGGATGGAGAAATTAAATTCGAATTGCAGCGGAGTGACGGTATCCTGCCACATCCCAGCAAGGTATTCGCTCCGTTACCCAGGGAATACCGACCTCGACCGACACCGGTTAACATACAGATGGACGTTAGTCCATTGTCTTTCCCTGTCAACGATACCAGAAATGCGTCGATTTCAAACGTCTTCAGTGCGGCAGCCCTACAAAGCCCTGATGCGGGAACCGCTATGGCGACATCTTCCTCTTTCGTAATACGTTCTGCAACTAACTCTACCAGCCCTGGTGGTGTTACATTCCTGGTGATTCCTAATCAGACTGCACATCCGACTTTTCCTTCGATTGTTCCTCCACTGACTAAACAGATGCAACTTGGCCATTCTGTATATCCTCACTGTGAAGTCCTTGCTGCTCCTGCGAAAACACCGCCGCCAGCTCATTCAGATGCTAATTCAATAAAACCAACGAATATAGCATGTTGTGTACCGGGATGCCAAAATGTGTGCCAGTCAGAAGGGCAGAATGAACTAACAGAGAAACCGATGTTTTTCCGATTTGTTGCCTTTGGTGATCCGCGTTATAGAACTTGGACGCAGCGGCTGCGGTACAGCCCATCTTGGATTCCGGATTCCAGCGATAGAATTTGCAGTGATCATTTTGACGAGTCCGAGATCGAATTCAGGAAGGGCGAGGCGTATCTCGTGAGAAAAGCTCTGCCCAGTCAACTGTCCTGCATGACCTCATTATGCGGGTTTACCGCTGCAGATATGGCTTCCGGAGCGATTGGTTGTGCTGTGTGCGGTCAACGCCCGCCAGCTGGCAGACAACCGAAAGCATCAGAAAAGCTGATGTTTTTTCGCGCGCCTAGTCCCGCCTTTGCTGCGCTAAGACGGAAATGGGTGGACTTCTGCAACCAGCAGCGGTTCGGTATCGATTGGGCTTGCATCGGGGCGGACACGCCATGGTTTGTGTGCGAAAACCACTTCGGAGAGAATTACAGAAAAGCGGCGGAAGGGTTAGGCTCTGTTGTTAGTGTAAGTGAAGCAATCCCCTCCTTGCCCTATTCCCTGGACGTCAACTACACCGACCCGAAATTGACGACGTCTACCTCGCACTCTGGAAATTCGCGGTTGCCAAAAGGCGTTTTCTGTTGCGTCCCGGGATGTGGAACTATCATGAACTTGGGAGATTGGGGGAAAGAAAAATTTTTTGATTTTCTTCCGCCCGGAGGCAAACGGTACGGTGAATGGTTGCGCATGGTGCGGTACAATTCTTCCTGGGTTCCCGAGGGCCGTACCCGAATTTGTACGGAACATTTTCCTGCATCGGAAATCCGGCATCTCACGAGGTATTCTAAACCCGCTCTGCGTCTACGTAATTCAGCTTTTCCCACTCAGCTGTCATGCATGGAATCTTTGTGCACGTTCACACCGGCAGACATGATGGCGGGGAAGGAAGGCTGTGCTGTCTGCGGTCTTCATCCATTCACACCGAACCGCCGACTGAAAGCCTCGGAGAAGCTGGAGTTCTTCCGAGCACCATCGGGTAAAATTAGGGAGAAATGGATTGATTTTTGCAAATTACAAAGAAGCGATATTGATTGGACTTCAGTTCCGGAAGAAACACCGTGGTACCTTTGTGAAAATCACTTTGACACACACAACAAAGCGAAATATGCGGAGGAAGAAGCGGTTCCTTCCATTTCATTTTCCGTATATTCAGGATTTTCTGGATCTACTTCCGATCCAACAGGCAAGCAGACTAAGGAAAATGAAGAGAAGAAAACAACTAAACGTCAGCTGCCTGTTTGCTCTGTACCGGGATGTCGGAAATTTGCTTGGAATGAAACGCCACAGGTACCACTAAAGTTTTATCGTTTTTATTCGAAGGGGAGATATAGGAATAAATGGGTAAATCATATCCGATGTGCCGTTTCATGGAGACCTAATGCACGCGACGTAATATGCAGTCGACATTTCTCTCCGAAAAATTTCTTCGAAGCAACTTCCGTTAAACCCAGAAGGATGAGACGGAACGCACTGCCTTCTCAAATAGATTGCGTTGCTGAATACCGCGCTCTAAGGAATTCCGGTGAATTAGTGGGAAGGGAAGCTGTCCAGACATGCTGTGTGTGTGAATGCCGGCGGCCGTTGGACGAGAATGACCTTATTCCATCCGAGAGACTGAGCTTCTTTCCTTTTCCGGATGACAATATCTTACGTGATTCATGGCTAACTGCTTGCCGCCAATGGAATCCCAATTTGACCGTTTCGAAAGAATCCGTTATTTGCGAAAATCATTTCTCGTTGGATGATTTGACGCAATTGCTGGAAGACGACAAAGAAGCCAGGTGGGTGCCTAAAAGCGAAGCGGTTCCAACGTTTGCAGAGCTGCCTGTGCCTGTGAAGTTAAAGAAAAACAACAGAGGAATTAGAACCCGCAGCACTAATACTAGTGGTTGGTGCACCGGCTACAAGTGCTGCGTGCCGGGATGTGGGAATCGTTCGCAAGTTGAGGGCAAGTTGGAGAAAATTACCTTTCATATTATTCCCGGCCTCGGAACGTCGTCCCGCTTCTGCGAGTGGATGAACCGAATTCGCTGTGCGATTTCGTGGAAACCCGATCGGCACTCTCGAGTGTGTAGTAAGCATTTTTGCCCGGAGGATTTTGTGGAGGAAACGTCAAAAGGAAAACAGCCGCGCACTAATTATTTGAAAAAATTGGTGGTGCCTTCTAGACTGCAGTGCGTTGAAAAGTTTCGCAGCCCAGCGGATTTGAGTGAACCGGTTGAGATCAGTGCAGTACACAGGTGCTGTGTGTGTGGCTGGTGGCGCAGTACCCGCGAAAAATATGTCCGTTCGGAAGTGCTAACATTTTTTCCATTTCCTTCCGATGATGATCAGCGCGAACAGTGGGTGAACATTTGTCAGGAATGGAATCCAGATTTCGTCTTCTCTGAGGAGTTGTTGGTGTGTGAAAATCATTTTCAGTTAGACGAATTGACCTGGATATGTGTGGATCAAGTGAACAAGCAGCTTAAATTAAGAAGCGACGCAGTTCCTTCGGAAAGATGTCTGCGTTTTCTGACCCCTTCAGACGATACAAGCGCGCGAGATGACGCTGTTGAAGGGGAAGCAGGAGCGTCGTTTGATGGACTTTTTGGATTGTCTTCGTTGATTCGGGACGCTGACACGGCGGCGGAGGATGCAAGCGAAGCTGGCAGTGATACTGGCGTCTGCGAAGGAAGGGGTGATGTGTCGGCGTATGAGAATGCCTGGGGTACCTATATGACGGACGACGATAATTCACTGATGGAGGTCGACAACACAGACCTACCCGTAACGGACATCATAAATTCCATTTGTCCTCCTTTGAAGCGGAGGAGAAACGTCGAAAATGGCCTTCCGGCCGACGAAGATTGTACTAACGGTAAGTGTTTATGCGGCATTTTATTTTGTCGAATTACAAAAGGATTATAGGTATGCCTTTTTTGTTCTGTGAATAGTATAATGATGTGAAAAGCAGTGCATGCAATAACAGTCGTCAAGTGGTGCACAAATTGAGGTTGGTGTGGTTTTATGTGTCAGTGTCCGTTGGCTCCATTCATGGCATGCCTTCAGCGCTGACGTTCGCCTCAAAAGATGCAATGGAGATTTCAGCACGTTTTGCCTCGCCCGCGCGATGTTCCACTGATGATGCTCTGATGTGTAAGAATGGAACTTCCTCATCGGAAGCGGCTTGTGTGTCCCGTTTGCCGGGAGAAAGTGGGTCATCGTTACCAGCGACTGCAGCTGATGGCTACCGGCGGACTGACGAAAACTCTCGTGTACGTTCGAAGAAGAAGCGAACCAACAAAACGGGAAATTTTTTTACCAGCAACATCTGCTCAGAATGCAATACGAGATTTCGGAAGGAAGGTATGTTGCGTTTGCATCTTCTGGGTCACACCGGGTACGCTGATCCGCCTGAACGAAAGTGCCCTGAATGTTTGAAACATTTCGACGATTTTCCCGCTCTGTTAAAACACGTGGACGAGCATGGAACGCTGCTTGTGCAGTGCCCTGTCTGCAATGAAACCTGCAGTTCGGGCGTTATCCTCGTTCATCTTCACCGTTACCATCCCGGATTCGAAATCAAAAGAAGAAAACTACACCAGAAGCGTTTGAACTGTGATACGTGCGGTTTGCGGTTTGCCCGTAACTTTCTCTATCGTTTACATCAGCTGGGTCATCAGGACAAGGAGTGTGTCGACAATATAAAAATCACACGGAAATGTCCCGAATGCGGTGAGATGTTCGAGAGCCTGGAGAAATTAGCCGTGCACGTGGATGTACACGGAAAGCCAACGAAAAAATGTCCGGTTTGCAACGGCTATTATCCTGGGATGAGAAAACATATTGCACGTTATCATCCGCACTATTTGGCCGAAACAAGTTGCTCGGAATGTGGGAAGGAATACACGAATGAGTCGTCCTTACGGCTCCACCTGCGGGTTAGTGTGTGCATTCGTTGATGGTCGTTTACTACATTGCCACATAGACATACTCCTAACTTGGTTGTAATTTTAGGGCCATCAGATCAGAGCATCTCTGGACAGCTGGACGTGCCACAAATGTCGACTACAATTTCCGAAAGATAGTTTATTTGTCTTACACAAGAACAGCCATAGCACTGCAGCCTGTAACGCTATTTCTGGCGCGCAAAGATGTCCCGAATGCGATGAAGAGTTCGACGCGATGGATCCACTGCATCAGCATGTTCTCACGCATGCTGTAGCCGCGCAGAAATGTCCCGAATGCGGCCACTGGTTTCCCTGTCATCGTCTACGTAAACACATGAAGTGGCACCATCCTGCGCGAGCGCATCTGTCTATTTTGCAAGAGAAAGGGTACCGAACGCATCCCGGATACAAGGAAAATTATAAGTGTCTAAAATGCGGTCAACGTTTCCGGTTACGCCGTCACTTGGAACAGCATATGCTGGTGCGTGTTCATTCAGTTCGTACAACACGATAAGTCGCTCAAAATATACTATCATCTGATGATAGTGATCATGGTACAGTCAAACGATGAAATGTTATAGAGGGCACAACAGTTGTTGGAAGACACGTGGTTATGCAAAAATATAGTGCCGTTTATCGATCTTGTAGAGGCCGGGATCAGGCGGAAATGGTTTTATGGGTACATACTTGTTTTCACACATTCTTGTTCTCATGATTGCATTTTGACTGCAGGGTCATCGACACCGGGTTCCTTTCCAGAAAACCATATGTGTTCAGTGTGGTTTGCATTTCCGCACGCACTTGTTGTGCCGCATCCACAAATATGAGCATGGTGGCAAAGAAATCGCCGAAGATATACGCAACAGGACCACGTGTGAAGAATGTGTCGAAGAATTTGAAGACTTCGGCGCACTGGTCAAGCACGTCAGCGTTCACGGTCGGCGAACGGAGGAATGTCCCGTTTGTAAGGGACGTTTTCATGCGTTGAACAGCCACATTCAGCGTCATCATCCCGAATGTCAGTATCGGTCGGGAAAAGACTGTGGACACGTTCCGTATCGGTGTGGCGAATGTGGAAAGGAATTCGAAGCACTTGACGCTTTTACTGGACATGTCGTTGTAAGTATGTGTGTTATTGTCACCTGTTTCGTGATACTTCGTTAAAATTTGATTAATTTATGCTGTCATCCTTTGTTTTATTTTTTTGTATCGATTTGAACGAAACTATACTTGAAGATTCGGAGTTGATGGTTGTCTCTTCGCAGGCTCACCGCGCAAAATCTGCACTGGTCGCTCGCACGTGCAGCGACTGCGGTCTGCGCTTCAAGACCGATATCGCATGTCGGTTGCACAAAATGCAGCACGGAAACGGTGAACCAACAGCGCTCCTTCGCGACACACGAGAGTGTCCTGAATGTCAGCAAAACTTTGACAGACTGGATGAATTGGTTGAGCATGTGAGCGAGCACGGGAGAGCTACGACAAAATGCCCAGAGTGTGGAGACTGGTATGCGGTTGTGACAGCCCACATCCGCCGTGATCATCCGGATTACCACCGTAAACTACTTGGGCTGAATAAATCCGGGAGTGAAAATGATCGCTCAGATGAAGATGTTGATTTGAAACCAAAAATACAAATGCCCAGGATGCAGCGAAGAATTCGCTTCGAAGACTAGCTTGCCTTCGCATATTTTCGGTTCGAAGTTCTTTTGCTGTTACATCATTATCTTCATCCTGCTTGCAGTTATTAATTTCGCTTTTTTCAGAGTCGCCGAAATGAAATACGGGAACCTGACATGTCACGACTGCGATCTGCGGTTTGACGTAAGGCCCTGTGCGACCTGCAGCGGATGCAGCATGCTGATAAGGACGCTTTGAGCAAGAGTAATTAATCAAGCGGAAACACTATAAATCCAAAACAGTCTAGTTGGATTCGCCGCAAGAGTTGTAATGGCGACGTTTTGGCAACTTTTGTTCTAATCGGACAAGAATTGGTATTACACTTTTGATATCCGCTTGTGCTTTGATATTTTTGTACATATTGAATACTTTTCTGTGATGACGTAAGCACTTACATGACTGGTGCCCAAGCGAGAAGCAAGTGGGTTTAAATTGATGGGAATCTGTTTTCTGTTTTTTCTAAGTGTGAGTTATCACGTAGAACGGCTCTGCTGGGATAATGGGATTATCGTTTTGGATGTGAATTTCAAGGATTATTCTGTTTATATCCTTTTGTTGTTGCTATTTTTTCTTTACTAGGTTATCATATTGTTTTTGTAATTAAGACGCTGTCGAATGTCGATTTTACATAAAATTTCTCGTTAGAAAATGCAGATTTCAAGGAGAAAACAAAGTATTACCGCGTATTTCCACGCTACGGTAACCGCGCCACCTCCCCGGTGAGGAAGTTGCATTGCGAAAAATATTGCTTCCTGTATGCATATGCGTTTTCATTGCTCATTTATTTTTGTCTTTGTTCGGACTGTTCTTATGAGTTTCTGAAGATCTCGAGCACTTGACGATTTCATTTTATTTCTTAAAGTTGCTGTTAATAATATTATTGCAGTTATGAGTCACTAGTTACTACTAGCAGCTTCGTTTCCAGTTGCTGCCAGTGTGAGCCGGGGAGCGCCATTTAGACTGAAGTAGTGCTGCACGACCATTGCTCGTTATCGTTATTTCTTGGTTTCCCGCCATTCTTTGGTATCAGTCGTGAGTCTGTGAACATCATGTGTTCTATAATCGGTTCATTGGTTTTTTGGGAAGCTGTCAGTACTGCGCGCAGTGGGCAGTTTAAATAGGAATCCCATGTTTCGAATTCGGAGTATTGATTCAAGAATTTGCTTTCTTGGAGCTTTTGCCGTGTGAAGAACTCCAATCTCGTTGATTCTGGGCGTCTGGTCACGCACGGCTAATCCAAGTAAGGCTTAGTGGACGAATTACCGAAATTTTACAATTTATGCACAGTACTGACTACTGAGTAGCCCGCCTAAGTCAGGCCCTGGAAGCCGAGTCACGAGAGTGTAATTCATGCAGAAATTACAGTCTGTCCTACTGGCAAATAGCGATCTCTCGTGTTCTTTCAAGTGGTATAATAAGAATCTGAGGGCTGCCAGCCTGCCACCCATTTGAGTACGGGTAATTTTATCATGGTCACATTGTGATAGATTTCGTCGATTGTAATTTGCATTGCTTTACGACGTGAGCGATGTCCGATCCTGCAGCGTGCTGCGTGTTGTTGTGTCCTTCGTCGGAGCAGTCGCGTTCCTTGCGCAGCGTGTGTTTCTTCGATTTCCCGCATCCGAACGATCCGCGGTATCCCGTCTGGATTGAGCGGACACTCCGTCCAAAAGACTGGACTCCTTCTCCATCCAGCAAGATCTGCAGCAAACATTTTCGTCCGACCGATATCCTCGCGTTGCCGCAAGCAGATAATTCCAAACGAACGGAGAAACGATTGAAATACGATGCTCTGCCGTGCGTTTTCGAAGGCGTTCCCGATTCCATGCGTCCACCAACACATGCTGTGCCGCGCGCCGACAGCCCCGAAATTATTCTGCCCAGCCAGTGTGAGTAGTGGATTATGTAAAATTTTAGCTTGCATCACTGAAGATGTAGCTGCTACATCTTCAGTGATGCAAGCTAAAATTTGCCTCTTCGAAATCAGCCGCGTAATTTTAACCACTGCTACATTGTAGCAGTGGTTAAAATTACGTGGCTGAATTCGAAGAGGCAAACTGGCATAAAATCACTTTGAAATCAACGTACACTGCTTTTAAATAGTAACAGTAGTTATTGATTTTCGACGATTTAAATGGTATTTCTTGCGTTTTACGCGAATCTTTATGGAACTGTACTTTTCCATGTTATCGAATGTTGTATTGTAGTGATGTTTGTCTTTCAGGTTCAAAGAAGCGTTCTGCCGATAGTTTAGACGAAATTATCGGCAGTGATACTTCGACAGATCCAAATGAAGGCGGGAACGCTTCGGTTGAAAATACCAAATCTCGACAAGATGCACAGTTGAATTCTCCGCCTGCGAATCTCAATATACTGCTGAATAACTCTCGAAATACAAATGCCATCTCGCCAAGCACTATTCCAGCTGCTAAAAGGGCCAGACATCTTCCTCCTGTTTTCAGCACATCGAAACCAATCCAAATTCGTCCGCCGAATCGGAATACGAAAAGTGTGTCCTTAACAAATGCATTTAACGGGGCAGTCCTGCAAAGCCCATCTGCCGGGACCGTTATACCTTATTTGATACGGACAGCAGGTAATTCAATCAGCCCGGGAGTTACGTTCTTGGTAATGCCTAATCCGACTACACTTCCGGCTGCTGCTTCTCCGATTGCGCCTCCACTGGCTGACCACATACAACCTGGATCCTCCAGAAATCGTGAGGCAACGAGAGCAGTATGTTGTGTGCCGGGATGTCAGAATGTGTGTCAGTCGAAAAGGCAGCATGCCCTTCCAGGGAATCCGAAATTTTTCCGGTTCGTTGCGATTGATGATCCGCGTTATAGAACGTGGACGCAGCGATTACGGTACAACTCATCTTGGATTCCGGATCCCAGCGAGAGAATTTGCAGTGATCATTTTCACGAGTCCGAGATCGAACCTGGCAGGGCTTGTCTTGTGAGAACAGCTCTGCCCATTCAGCTATCCTGTATGGCTTCATTATGCGGGTTTAACACAGCAGATATGGCGTCCGGAGTAATTGGTTGCGCTGTGTGCGGCTTGCGCTCACCAGCTGGCAGACAACCGAAAGCATCAGAAAAGCTGACGTTTTTTCGAGCGCCTACTGCCGCGTTGCATGCCATACGAAGGAAATGGGTGGACTTTTGCAATGCACAGCGGAAAGACATTGACTGGGCATTAATCGGGGCGGATATGCCGTGGTTTGTTTGTGAAAATCATTTCTTAGAGAGGTACAGAAATGCGGTTGAAGGACTTGGCTCTGTTGTTGGTGACAGCGAAGCAGTTCCGTCATTGCCCTATTTCCTGGACATAAACTACACTGACCCTAAACTGGCGACATCTAATTTAAATCCTGGATTGCCAGTTGACGGTTTCGGTGAATTTTCTGCGTTTGATACGGGCGTTGATACAGCGGAAGATGACAGTCAAAGTGTAGCTGGCAGTCTCACTGGCTTGTGTATAGATACTATTGGGTCGGCATTGAATAACGCCTGGGATTTCGATGCAACCGGAGACGATGATTCGCTCGTGGAAGTTGACGACTTAGACGCGTCCAAACTGGGCAGCACGAAAACACTTTGTGCTCCCTTGAGAATGTTGAGAACCACCGAAAATGGTCTTCCGGAGGATGAGAATTCTGCTAACGGTACGTCCATGTGTGGTATTTTTTTATTAGTGATACAATATATAGGTTTTGCGGACATAAATACATTTTTGTGAATACGGTACATGTAACTTCATACGATCTGGTGGTGGTAATAGTATTCTAAACGATCTTTCCCTGAACTCTTTTGAGCGGCCTTATTACTTGATGAACAATGTCACCAGATGATAAAGTATGATGTTGGATGACTTTGTATTTTGCAATTATTTGAATTTCATTCTGCGTCGTTCATGAAATGCCATTGGCACTGCCGATCATTACAGAAGAGCCGGTTGAGACTTCGCGTCCTCTTTCGCCCCCGAGATGTGCCCCGGATGGTGCTTTCGTGTGTAAGTGCGAATAGCTGATTTTCTTGTTCTCATAATACACACCGGGTGGTTGTAGATTGCGACTGCTGTCACCAATTCCTCCCTACTCCATGCTGGCTGCACGCAGCCAGCATTTGTGATGAGCCAGTTGTTCCGTTGTCCGTCGGCAGTTTGCCCAAGATGCTCTACTTAGATCTTTGCGACGATTCGCTGACTGGTAAAAATGTCAATCCCGAAATCTAATCCATTCCCCGTCACCTAGATTATTCGATTAATGTTTGTAGGGAAAGCTGTGTTCACCAAGGAAGTGATTGCCCGTAATACTTTGTTTGGACCGTTAATTGCACCGCTTACGCCGGGCGATAGTGAGAAGGCGCGATATTTTTGCGTGACGGACAAGCACCGCAAATATTACGAACTGGAGTCGGATTACGCGTGCAACTGGATGAAGCATGTCCGGTTTGCCGACAGCCTGCAAAACAGCAATTTGCTGGTGTTCTCGCGCGGATCGGAAGTGGTCTTCGTCACCATCAAAACAGTCGCTCCCCGCGAAGAACTGAAGGTGTGGTATTCCAAGCAGTACCTGAAAATGGTAGAACCGCACGGAAACGCTCTTGTTGAAGATAAAGAACTGGAAGCTGGGGAGGAAGGTAAATGTTTAGTCCAGAAAGCGTTTAACGAAGCAAAATGTTATGGGGATTTTGCTTAGCTGGATGTTGTCTACAGTTGGTGGAACCTCTTTGCCATGCGATGATTATACCGAAATGGAAGAACTCGCACCTGCAAGCGCACGTGCGACACGAAGTCCGTCACCAGGGGCAGCTGTTTGTATGGAAAGCGGCGGGGTATCTGACAACGCGGAAAAGCTAGCTGAGCACGTGGATGTGCACGGCAAGCATATGAAGAAATGTCTGATCTACAGCGGCTGTCACCCTGACATGAAGAGACATCTCGCACGCAATCATCCGCAGAATCTAGGCGAGACAAGTCATCCTGAATGTGGAAAAGAAGTATCGTCCGTGCGATACCACCTGAGGGTATGTGCCTGGCTTCATTAGACGCTCAAAGTAGTGTTTCCGATTAGCGTCCAGCTCGTTCATAAAGTGTGATGTATAAATGCGCGTAAGTACTCACAGCATTTGGCTACTTTTTCTTTCGGTTCGCACAGGCCTTACGCACAGGCACAGCGCTGCCTTAAACTCGGTGCGATAGTTTTTGCGCGCACTGTTTTCGTTTGGTAACTTCCCTTTTTAGCCGCTTTTCGCGTTTTTCCATGAGGTAAAGTTGAAAAAAGTTATGCAGTGCGTTTTTCGTACCAAATTTACGAGCATGAAAAAATGATGAAATGTTCTGAAATTATCGCGGTGAAAGTCAAATTTCAAAATTTTACGTCCAGAAATTTATTGAAAAATTATTTTTGTAGAGGCAACATGACTGGTATTTTATACGCGACTATTTACTGAAAGTAGTCGCGTGTCGCATCTAAGAAACTATTGCAGAGCTTGGACAGAAATAACACTAACCAGACGGAAACGTGCGAGTGAGTACTGTATTATCCACAATGTGGATAGTAGAGTACTCATTCGCATGGTTGCATTGTGACTGCAAGGACACGGACACCCGGTGTGTGTGAAAACCACTTGGGGTCAGTGTGCTTTGCGATTCAACTCATACCCTATTTACCGTACCGCATCCACGAAATTCGGTAAGTTTGAATTTTGTACTGTATTAGAAAATTGTGCATTGAGTGCAGCGAGATGATGTGCAGCGAATGCACTGCATGAGTTTTTCCTACTTCACCTCACGAAAAGCAGCAAAAACCGGAAGTTACCAAAAGAAAACAGTTTTCCTGAATAGCACAAAGATGTCTCACGCCTCGAAGTGCACACTAACATTTTTCCGACTTTCTTTTGTACTTATCTTGCTGACTGCTCGAAACGAATCTACGCAAAAAGGTTCCCGGAGATTTCGAGTTGATAGTTGTTTCCTTCCAGGCTCACCGCGCGAAAGCCGCACTGGTCGCTTGCACGTGTAGTGACTGCGGTCTGGGATTCAAGACCGATATCGTATGTCGATTGCACAGAATACAGCACGGAAACGAAGAATCAACGGATCTGCTTCGTGATACACGCGAATGTCCTGAATGCCATCAAAAGTTGGAAAATTTGGAGCAGTTGGTTGCACACATTAGCGAGCACGTGAGAGCAACGGAAAAATGCCCGGTATGCGGAGACCGGTATGCTGCTTTATCTGGCCACATCCATCATGATCACCCGGATTATCGCTGTCAGATTGATGGGATAGCGGAACCTGACAAGGAAAACAATGGCCCATATGATGATAATGTAAATCGGACGTACAAATGTCCAAAGGGCTGTGTTTGTTATTGTGTAATTTGTTGGGTTTTATTAGTTTTAATGATGTTCTTTCGTAGAGTCACGGCGTGCAAGTGCAGTCCGACATTGTGACTTGCGACATGTGCGGTTTACGCTTTACGAACGATGAACTGTCCGAACTGCACAAAGTGAACCATGGATTATATAGTAAAAATTTGAAAAACACCGAAAAATGTCCGGAGTGTGGAGGGATGTTTCAGCAGCTGCAGGAGTTGGCAGAACATGTTGGTACGCACGGAGAGCAGACGAAGAAGTGCTCGCTGTGCAGCAAGTGGTTCGGTGCACTGCATCAACATACTCCGCGATGTCAAAACCACACCGATCACCATCACCGCTTAGAATCTTCTGATGATGCCGGCACAGAAACGCCGACATCTCGAAAAACTGGAGAATATGTACCTTCGACTAAAAATCTTGAATGTCGGGAATCCCGGAAGGAATTTCATCGTGCCGGTTTGCAAGCACACATGAAGGTTCGTTCTTGTCGGACTTTGTCTTTCGGTAGATTGAGGACTTAGTTAAGTGAGTTAACATGAATTTTCGCTGCTTCTCAGATATATCACGAGGCACTGAAATGTTTGGTTTGTGACGAAGTGTTCGGGAGTGATGCTGATCTGCAGCTGCATGTGCTCGCTCACACCAACAAAAACCAACTGAAATGCGGAATCTGCCGGAAAATATTCCAGTCATCGCGTATCTTTTCAGCACATGTGAAAGAGCACGAAAGCAGGGAATTCTACGTTGTTGAAAAACCGGAGCCTAATGAATGCGTGTTGTGCCGGAAGTCATTCGCGGATTTTCCCGAACTGAATCAGCACGTGAAGAAGCACAATATTAACGGTGGATTTGAATGCCCTATGTGTAACGCGACGTTCTCTTTCTATCATTTATTGTCCCGTCATGTGATAGAGGAACAGCATTTGCGTCCGAAAACCGGCATTCCGTGCAGCAAATGCGATGAAGAGTTGCCCGACGAAAACACACTGCAGCTGCATTTGTTTACCCGCCACGATGCGGAATTGATCGCGCATGCTTCAGCGCCTGTGGAGGACTCCCTAATGGAAATGGAAGAGGAGATGGGTCGGGAATGTTGGCGGGAAACGATGGCAGGGTTGACAGACGGAAGTGCTGAATAGACAGCAAGGCTGTCGCATCCGCAAATGTTGTGATAGCGCTGTGTCAACGACTTTCGTTTTAAATCTGACAAGTAGTGATATCGCATTTTGTTTTCGGTTTGTGATTTGATATTTTTGTATTAGACATTTTTCTACGAAGACGGGGGTGCAGTGAGTGACCATTGCCCAAGCGGGTTATTGATGAGAACCTGTTTTCAGCTTGGGCTGTATGTGTTTGTAAGCAATTTAGTGGTTCATTTGGGGCAGATTTGGGCGCAGATTTCAGCGTTGTTGTTTAGTCTGTTGGTGCGTATTTCTTTGCTATGACACTAATGACAGCCTTTTGTTTTCAAAATAAAGACGCTAAAATATAGCTAACCTCACGCTATTGACGTATTTTCATGAGAAAATGCGTATTTCATAAAGATAAAAGGATTACCGCTCATTACCACGCTACGTCTGCCGTGCAACCTCCCCGGAGAGGAAGTTGCGTCGCGAAAATTACAGTATACGAGCTCTTATGAGTGAATGCCAGCAGCTGTTTTGATTTGGTACAAACTGCAATAATATTGGTTTGTAAGGACATTATTTGTGAGGATACAGTTTTAAAAAGACTTTCTCGCGCATTCGACGATTTTTTTTCATTTTTTAAAGTCATAATTATCTGATTGCACTAATTTACGAATAGTTTCATTTCCGGTTACTACCAGCGTGATTGGCGTTCAGGTTGCTGTATTGCTGCATCTGCTGCTGGACGAGTGCTCGTTGTATCGTTCCCTAATTTACTATGATTTAGAGTGACTGATGGCCTTTGCCCAATAAACCAGTACATTCCCTGATTATAATTTGATTGTTTTAGGCTGGAGCGATGTCCGATCCTGTAGAATGCTGCGTGTTGTTGTGTCCTTCGTCGGAGCAGTCACGTTCCTTGCGCAGCGTGTGTTTCTTCGATTTCCCGCATCCGAACGATCCGCGCTACCCCGTCTGGATTGAGCGCACACTCCGTCCAAAAGACTGGACTCCTTCTCCATCCAGCAAGATCTGCAGCAGACACTTTCGCCCAGCAGATATCCTAACACTGCCGCTCGCTGATGGATCTGGACGAACGGAGAAGCGACTGAAATACGATGCGCTGCCGAGTGTTTTCGAAGGCATTCCCGATTCCATGCGTCCACGAACAGTTGTTGTGCCGCGCGCTGACAGCCCCGAAATTATTCTGCCTAGTCAGTGTTAGTGCAGCTTATGTAAAGTTTTTTTGTTGCATGAATGAAGAAGTGCCTGTGGATTTGGTTGTAATGTTGCGATATTGGAATGGGATGTGGATAATGGAATTGTGTGTTATTTTTGTGCTTCAGATTCCAAGAAGCGTTCTGTCGATAGTTTGGACGAAATCGGTAGTGATACTCCGAAAGATCCAACTGAACACGCGAATGCTTCGGTTGAAGATGCCGAGGCACCATCTGATGCACAGTCGAATGTTTCTCATGCGAATCTAAAAACGCTGCCGAATAACTTTCAAACTGCAAATGCCGCGGACCCTGTTAGTTCGTCATCCACGATTCCGAGTGCTAAAAAGGCCAGACATCTTCCGCCTCCTGTTATCAGCATTTCAAAACCAATCGCAATTCGCCCCGCTTGTTTGTTAGCCCCGAAGATTGTCGACGGACGACTCCGCGAAGGAGATTTCTGCTGTGTCCCGGGATGTGAAACTACCTCGAAAAAAGGGGATTCAGTGGGCGGAACATTTTTTGAGTTTCTCTCGCCAGGAGACAAACGGTACGGTGCATGGTTGCGCATGGTGAGGTACAACGCTTCCTGGATTCCCGAGGACCATACCCGAATTTGTACCGAACACTTTCCTGCATCGGCAATCAAGCATTTCATTACGAAGTCGCGTTTACATAGTACAGCTTTCCCCACGCAGCTTTCCTGCATGGAGTCCTTGTGCACATTCACACCGGCCGACATGATGGCGGGAAAAGAAGGCTGTGCTGTGTGTGGTCTGCGTCCCCTTGCTGCCAACCGCAGTCTGAAAGCCTCGGAGAAGCTGGAATTTTACCGGGCCCCTTCGGGCGAAATTAGGGAGAAATGGATTGATTTCTGCAAAACGCAAAGGAATGATATTGACTGGACGTCCATCTCGGAGGAAACACCGTGGTTCCTCTGTGAAAATCATTTTGATGCGCAGAACAAAGCGGAATATGCGGCGCAGACAGCGATTCCTTCCCTTCCGTTTTTCATGTACGCCAGTCCAAGATATTTTAAATCTACTGCCGCTCCAACAAGAGAGCAATCCGGAAAGCAAATCCATAAAAAGACGAGAACCGCTCCACTTCAGCAGCTTGTTTGCTGTGTACCGGGATGTCATGATTATGAATGGAACGAAGCGCCACCGGAGCAAGTAGCGCATTATCGTTTTTATGGCAATGGAATGAAACGGAATGAATGGGTAAATCATATCCGTTGTGCCATTTCATGGAAACCTAAATCACTCGATACAGTATGCAGTCGACATTTCTGTCCGGATGATTTCCTGAAGATAACTGCCGACCAACCGGAAAAATCCAAAAGGTTGAGATCAAATGTAATACCCTCTCAGCTGGATTGTGTTGAGAAGTACCGCGCCCCAAGGAATACAAATGCGCTGATGGAAAGGGATGGTATTCAGACGTGCTGTGTATGTGGGTGTTGGCGGCCATCGGACGAGACGGACCTTATTCCATCTGAGCGACTGAGCTTCTTTCCTTTTCCGGATGACGATATTTTACGTGATTCATGGGTGATCGCTTGCCGCCAGTGGAATCCCAGTTTGATCGTGTCGAGTGAATCCGTTATTTGTGAAAATCACTTCGTGGGAGAGGATTTGACATTTCTGCGAGAGGACGGTAAAGAATCCAGAGTAGTGCTGAAAAGGAGAGCTATCCCAAGATTCGCAGAGCTCCCTGTACCTGTTAAGTTAAAGAAAGCCGACTCTGGCGTTAAGAGCACTGTTGGCGTTCCAGGCGCGCAAGATGGCGCTGTTGATGTGACGGGAGTACCGGATGGTGGTTTTGGTGGGTTTTCGTTATTTGAGCCGTTTGTTGATACGGCGGATGATTATGAAAGTGAAGTTGGCGTTGACATTGGCATATATGAAGAAAGAGATGTTGTGTCGCCGGATGATAGTACATGCGATTTCGATGCAACGGAAGACGACGATTCGCGCATGGAAGTTGACAAAACAGATGCACCCGTACTGGAAGTCACAAACTCAATACATGTTGCTTTGAGAATGCCGAGAGTCGCCGAAAACGGCCTTCCGGGGGATGAGGATCGTCCTAACGGTACGTGCAGTTGTGCTATTTAATTTCCCCAATAGTATTTCAAAAGGTCATTACACTTTTCTGAATCATTGCTGCAAATGCTTTGGGAACTATTCCGTCTCGTATTAACTGGAACGGATTTTCCATTTAAATGATGTGAAAGCACAATGTTTTGTATACTGAATAAAGTACTCAACACATCTAAAAACGGTGATGGATGATATATGTACAGTTTGATACCGTTTTGAACTACCAGTTACTGTTTTTTTCGTATAATTTTGTGGATAACGTTACAGTAAATAAATAACGTTCTGTGAACATTGTACGGTAAACTTTCACATTTAATCTTTGGTTGGATGGTTTCAGTGGGCGCTGTTCATGACATTTCATCAGCACTGCCGTTTACTACAGAGGATCCAATGGAAGATACTTTTACGCCCCCGCGTTGTGGCCCGGATGACGCTCTAATTTGTAAGAGCAAATAGCTGGTTCTTTCCTTGTCTTATAATGTACAGCGAATGGTTGCAGACTGTGACTGCTGCCACAAGCTTCTTCCCACTCCGTGCTGGCTTCACGCAGTCAGCGTCTGCGATGAACTAGTTGTTCCGTTTTCCGTCGGCAGTTTGCCCAAAATGCTCTACTTGGATGTCTGCGACGATTCGATAACAGGTATAATGCCTCATTTTCGCTCATGTTCTAGAAATATATACATAACTACTTAATGCGTTTAGGAAAAGCTGTGTTCACCAAGGAAGTGATTGGCCCTAATACCTTGTTTGGACCGTTAATTGCACCGCTTACGCCGGGCGATAGTGAGAAGGCGCGGTATTTTTGCGTGACGGACGAGCACCGCAAATATTACGAAATGGAGTCGGATTACGCGTGCAACTGGATGAAGCATGTCCGGTTTGCCGACAGCCTGCAAAACAGCAATTTGCTGGTGTTCTCGCGCGGATCGGAAGTGGTCTTCGTCACCATCAAAACAGTCGCTCCCCGCGAAGAACTGAAGGTGTGGTATTCCAAGCAGTACTTGGAAATGGTAGAACCGCATGGAAAAGCTGATGTTGAAGATGTAAAACTGGAAATGGATGAAGGTACGTGCTACGTAGCATCTGGAAAACTTTTTAAATGGAGGAAAATCCTATGCGGTTTGCTTAGCTGGATATTTCTTTGTAGTTGGTGGAATCTCTTCGCCATGCGATGATTATACCGAAAGGGAACCCGCACTAGGAAGTGCACAAGCGACACTGAGTGGCTCATCAGTTGAAGCTATTTGCATGTCACATTTGCCGATAGAAAGCGGAACATTGTCGCCAGCGGCTGTATCTGTAGATGGTGATTATCGGCAGACGGACGAATGTCGGTCGAATACACCGCGCACCAGGAAAACGCGAAACGTTTCCACGAGCCATATCTGCTCGGAGTGCAAAGTTAGGTTTCGCAGTGAGAATATGTTGCGTTTGCACCAGTTCAGTCACACGGGCTACGATGATCTGTCTGAACAAGAGTGTCCTGAATGTTCGAAACATTTTGACGATTTTCCCGCTTTACTGAAGCATGTTGACGAACACGGAACAGCGCTGGTGCAATGCCCGGTCTGCAATGAGACCTGCAGTTTAACCTCCGTTCTTAACCATCTCCACCGCTACCATCGCGGAGTCAGTATAAAAAAGATAGATCTGAGGCCTGTGAATTGCGATAAGTGTGGTTTGCGATTTACCAATAATTTCCTCTGTCGTCTACACCAGCGGGGTCACCAGGACCAGGAGTGTATCGACAGCATAATTATCACACGAAGATGTCCGGAATGTGGTGAGATGTTCGAAAGCCTGGATAAATTAGCAGAGCATGTGAGCACGCACGGATCACGCACGCAAAAGTGTCCGGTCTGCAACGGTTGTTACTCGTGGTTGAAGGAACATATCGCACACCATCATCCACAGTATTTGGGCGAAATGGGTTACCCGGAATGTGGGAAGAAATCCTCGCAAAAATCTCACCTGCGGGTATGTGCCTAACAGGCCCTAACTTCGTTGTCAGTTTGTGAACAGATTGGTCATCTGTAGTATCACGTTCAGATACGCTTTCATCTGTATGTTATCGTTTAGGGCCATCAGCCCATGGCATCCTCTGATAGTTCGACGTGTGAGGAGTGCGGTTTACAATTTCCGAAAGATAGTTTATATGTCCTGCACAAGAGCAGCCATGAGGCTGCATCGTGTCACGCTCTCGCCGGCGCGCAAAGATGTCCCGAATGCGATAAAGAGTGTGACGGAATGGATAGATTGCATGAACATATTGTCACGCATGCAGTAGCAGCGGAGAAATGCCCCCAGTGCATCCACTGGTTCCCCCGTCACCGTTTGCGCACCCACATTAAGCGTCAACATTCTGCGCGAGCGCCTGATCCTGTTCTGCAAGAGGAAGAGTCGAATGACGACACAGTTGCTGACGGTGCATTCCGGGTGCGTTTCAGGAACACCACATGTGCTCAGTGTGGTTTGCGTTTCAGCACTGATTTCTTGTACCGCATCCACGAGTATGAGCATGGAAGCAAAGAATTAGCGGAAGACCTACGAAGCACAACTGCTTGCGCTGAATGCGCGGAAGAATTTGAAGATTTCGACGCACTGGTGAAGCACGTCAGGATTCACGGCCGGCAGACGGAGGAATGCCCGGTTTGTAAGCGACGTTATCATCGATTAATCGGCCATATTTGGCGTCATCAAAGGGTCGATCCGGGAAAGAAGTGCGGGGACAATCCGTATCGGTGTGGAGAATGCGGGAAGGAATTCGCGTCAGCTGCCTCTTTGGCTTCTCATGTCAATGTATGTCAGCTTTTTCACAAAGCTGCGTTAAAATTCGATTAAGCTTTACTGTAATAATTTATTCTCTGTCTCTTTATTTGTTTGAAAACAATTTACCAAAACTTGTGCTCGGAGATTCTGAGTTGATAGTTGTTTGTTTCCTTTTCAATGCAGAGTCACCTCTTTAAAGCCGCACTGATCGCTCGTACATGTGACGAGTGCGGTCTGCGATTCAAAACCGATATCGTGTGCCGATTGCATAAGCTGCAGCACGGAAATGCAGAATCAACGGAGCCGATGGGTGGCACCCGAGAATGTCCTGAATGTCATCTGAACCTGGAAAATGTGGAGGATTGGACTGCACATATCAACCAGCACGGGAAAGCAACGAAAAAATGCCCCAAGTGCGGGGACTGGTATGCTGCTTTGGCTGCCCACATCCGACATGATCATCAGGATGATCGCCATCAGATGCTGGGAATAACGGAACATAACAACGATAACGGTGGCCCAGATGAAAACTATGTAAATGGGGCGTACAGATGTCCCAAATGCAGCAAAGTGTTCCCTTCGAAGCGTACTTTGGCGGGGCATATTCCGGTTTGTGTTTTGATGGCTAACACGTGTTGTTTAAAATTAACAACGGGTTGGTGTTTTTTAGTATCACCGAGCTCACGAAGGGAGATACAGCAGTTTAACTTGCAGCGAGTGCGGTCTGAGATTCAACAGCGAGCTGCTATGCCGACTGCATGAGGGCATCACGGGAATGCCGAAGTGTCAGAGGTCATTCGTGACACCCGAGAATGTCCGGAAGGTGATGGAATTTTCGAAGAACTGGATGAATTGGTGGCACATGTTGCCGGACATGGTAAACCGACCGAAAAGTGTCCGGTATGCGGAGGATGGTTCGGTGCGTTGAAATATCACACTAGACAGGTTCATCCGGATTATTATTATAAAGTGCTTGGCCAAGAGGAAGCTGACAATGGAAATGATCGCCCGGATGCTGGAGACGTCTTGAACGAACCATATAAATGTCCAAAATGCGGCAAAGAGTTCACCTCACGAAGTGATTCGATGATGCATATTGCGGTATGTGTTCTGAACTTCCGATCGCTAGTTTATTCACTTTGCCAGGTATTTGTATTGTTTCGCTGTTGTAGAGGCATCGAGCTAGCGAAAGACTATACGAGAATCTGACATGCAGCGATTGCGGTCTGCGATTTGACAGCGAAGCTCTGTGTAATCTACATCGGATGCAGCATACGGAAGAATTGAGCGATCATCGAATAGATGTTAATGACTGTCCGCATTGCGGTGAATCCTTCCAACAAGTCACGAAATTGTTGGAGCATGTGGCGTCGCATGGAAAACGCACGGACAAGTGCCCGGTATGCGGCCGATGGTATGCCGCGCTAAAGGATCACATCCGCCGTGATCATCAGGAGCGTTTCGCGGAGTTTGTCGCCCAAACAAAGGTAAAGAGCGGCACGCTCAGCATGGCAGCAGAAATGTGAAAAAATAGTTCCCATGCATCACAGCTTGCATGTGAAAGTTTTTTTCTACTGGTGCAGTGTTTACTTGTTAATTCTTGTTATTTTCTAGGCACAACGGTATAGCGACGCGTTGTATCTGTACAACTCCGTGACATGTAGTGAGTGCGGACTGCGATTTGGAAATGTGTTGCTGTGTCGGCTGCATACACTGCAGCACAGCAGCGATGGATACAGCGATGGAGAGTTGAACAACATCAAATCGTGTCCCGAATGTGAAGAAGAATTCCCTGAATTAGAGCTGCTGGTCAGTCACGTTAGCGCGCATGGCAAAGCGACCAGCAAATGCTCGGTGTGCAGTCGATGGTTCAGTTGTCTCCGAGTACACATGTCGCACGAACATCCGGAGTATTTTCTGGAAAAAGATGTGGCGCAATTAAACTGTTCCAGCACAAAAGTCGTATCCGATGAATCCAATCGAAAAGAGCATTCGAAGAAGAGCTACCGTTGTCCGAAATGTGGGAGAGGTTTTGAGAAATGCGGTGCTTTCAAGCAGCATGTGCAGGTTAGCGTTTTTGTGTAACAAATTTTGTTTAGGATTTTTTAACGATTTTAAAAATTGATTGGTGTTTGCAGGTTCATTGCACGAAAGCCTCATCCGGCAGTGCCACTTGCGACATGTGCGGTTTACGGTTTATGAATGAACAGCTGTGTGAGCTGCATGAAATCAGTCACGGATTATTTAGCAAAAATCTGCAAAGCACGGGAAAATGCCCGGAGTGTGGTGAGACTTTTCAGCAGCTGCAGGCGCTGGCGGAACATGTTGGCACGCACGGAGTGCAGACGGAGAAATGTCCAATATGCAACAAGTGGTTCGCTTCACTGCGTCGTCATGCGCGACAATGTTTTCATCATGCCGATCACAATGACCGCCCCGAATCTTCTGATCATGCGTCCGCATCTCAGAAGAAAACCGCTGTATGTGTGCAATGCGGGAAGGATTTTCGTTCGCGTGCCGGTTTGCAGGCGCACATGAAGGTTCGTTCTTGTCGGTTTTTTTTCGGTCATCGGGTTGAGCGCTCGGTTAACCATAGTTTGTGCGTTACTTTGCAGACTGATCACGCGGCACTGAAATGCGTGATTTGTGACGAAGTGTTTGGGAATGATGGTGATCTGCTGCAGCATCTCCTCGATCACAGCCCCAAAAAAGAACTTAAATGTGAAATCTGCCAGAAAACATTCCAGTCGCCGCGCATCTTTGCTTCGCATGTCAGAGAGCATGAAAGTGGAAAATTATCTCAGTCCGTTGCGGAAGAACCCGCGCCTAATGAGTGCTTGCTATGCTGGAAGTCGTTTGCAGATTCCCTGGAGCTGAATCAGCACGTGAAGAAGCACAACGTTAACGGTGGCTTTGAATGCGCAATGTGTGACGCGAAGTTTCCCTTCTATCGTTTATTATCCCGTCATGTGATGGAGGAGCAGCATTTGCGTCCGAAAACCGGCATCCCTTGCAGCGTATGCCATGAAAAGCTCCCCGACGAAAACGCTTTACAGCTGCATTTAATTACTCATCGCGATGCAGAGTTGGTTGTCAAGTGTGGTCAGTGCACGGAACGTTTCCCTTGCAACGACGATCTCGACGTGCATATTGCAGCCACGCATGCTTCAGCGGTTGTGGAGGGCTCCGTGATGGAAGTAGATGAGGAGATGGGTCGGAAATGTTGGCGGGAAATGATGGGAGAATTGACAGACGGCAGCGCTGACTGAATAGGCAGCAGAACTGTCACGTCCTCAGTTGTTGTTGATGGGACGGTGATTGGGACCTGTTAACGGCTTTCGTTTGAAATCTGATAAGTATTGATATTTCATTGTTATCGGCTTGTGGTTTGGTATTGTTGTTTATTTTCTTTATGAGGCGGGTACATGATTGACCATTGCCATGATTGCATAAACGGGTTATTGATGAGAACCTTTCTCCAGTTGGAGCTGCATGTGTTTTTAATCAGTTAGCGGCTCGTTTGGGATAGGTTTGGGCGCGAATTAAGGATTCTTGTTTTTAATCTGTTGTTACTGTTTTATCTGTATGACCTCTTTTGTTTTTGTAATAAAGATTTGTAAATTTATGAGGATTTTTCATCAGAAATTGCGTTAAGGTCTCATAAAGAACAAAGGTTAATACCGCTTATTACCACGCTACGTCCACCGTGCCACCTCCCCGGTGAGGAAGCTGCACAGCAAAAATTATACTCATGAGCAAATGCCACTTTCAAAGCCACTTTTGATTTTTTATTTGCGAGGACACTTTTAAATAGACTTTCTCGCGCATTTGACGATTTTTTCTTGTTACTTAAGTTGTAGTTATTTGCGTTATCTTACGGCGGGCAGCTTATCTCCAGTTGCTACCGCTGGACGAGTGCTCGTTATCTCCGCTTCCCAAATTTTCTTTGATTCAGACATCATTCAGTGATCTTAGCTGTCAACAGCATGTTTTCCTGCAGATGGTGGCAGGGTTATTTCGGAAGCTATCAGCGACTCACCAAACCTCGCTTCTCGCAGCGGGCAGATTTCTGATGCGACTGAGCTGAGGAACCTTCACAATTTGAACAGGAATCTCACAGGTTAAGAAATTTTAGCACTGTGTTTGTAATTAAGAATCTGCACCTTTACCGCTCTGCCGCGTGACAAAAAAAGTGCCATCGCAATAATTTCGATCTTTCTGGACACGGGCTTGATAAACTACCGTAAGGCTCTGCGCACCAATTTACAAAATTGTGGAATTTTGGAAGAAATTCTGTCTTGCACAGCAGCCAGGCTCTAGACTCATAAGAAAGTACTTTTAATCTAAGCAGAAATTTGCAGTCTGTCAACTGAAAATTATTTTTTTTTCATCTGCTTTAGCCTTTACAAGCTACGGTTTGCTACCAAATTAGTGTGACAATGTGATTGATTTCGTCAGTTTTAATTTTTTTAGGCTGGACTCTGGAGCGATGCCCGATCCTGTAGCATGCTGCGTGTTGTTGTGTCCTTCGTCGGAGCAGTCGCGTTCCTTGCGCAGCGTGTGTTTCTTCGATTTCCCGCATCCGAACGATCCGCGCTACCCCGTCTGGATCGAGCGCTCTTTGCGTGCCAAAGACTGGACTCCTTCTCCAACCAGCAAGATTTGCAGCAGACACTTTCGTCCAGAGGATATCCTCACATTGCGCCACGCAGATGGCTCCGGGCGAACGGAGAAAAGGGTGAAATACGATGCGCTGCCGAGCGTTTTCGAAGCCATTCCCGATTCCATGCGACCGCCAGCCGATGTGGTGCCGCGCGCTGACAGCCCCGAAATTATTCTGGCTAGTCAGGGTAAATGCCGATCCCCAAACGTTTTTGTTGGCATAATCCATCTGACAGAATGACAGGATATCCAAATTCTATTCTGATGATTCCCGAAAAAAAAGAATTCAAAATAAAATATCAGTAGGGAAACAAATTATCTACAAAGCTAAGAAGAATTGGAGTAATATGATGACTAGGACGACAAAATCGTGAGAGTTTGATACTGCACGCTGTTATTGTTTATAAATTATGACAATAATATGCGAAATTCGTAGCAGCGAGAAAATTCACTTCACTGCAAGCGATATATTTTCGTGTTCTGTAAACATTGTGAAAGTTTGGCGGGTTTTGGCTTTTTCATGGCTTTTCTTTTACATTACTGACACGTTGATCTGTAAAATATTGCATTGGCGTTGTAAAAGGATTATGTATGCCAAGACACGTTTTCGTTTGTTTTAGGTACAAAGAAGCGCTCTATCGATTGCTTGGACGAAAACAACAGTGACGAAACCCAGAAAGAGTCCAGTGACTCTCTCAGTGCTTCAGCTGAAGTTGCCCAGGCATCCGCGAATGTGCCGTCGAACTTTCCGCACGCAAATCTGACAGTCTTGTTGAATAACTGTACAACTCCGAAAGTCGCAATTCCAGTTGCTAAAAGGGCCAGGAATCTTCCTCCTCCTGTCGTCATTGCACCGAAACCAATCCCAAGTCGCCCAGATTGTTCGTTAGCTCAGAAGATTGTCGATGGACGACTCACAGTGCTGGATCACTGCGCCCGGCACGTTCCCGTTGATTATCCTGCACTCACCGACGCCGACGAAGCTCGCAAGTGCTGTGTCCCGGGATGTTTTAACGCGCGCGATAATAATCCGCGGGGGAGAATACTTTTCCACGCATTTCCCTCGGACAAGCAGTTTCAGACCGAATGGATTAAGCGGGTGGCGTGTTCCAGTTTCTGGCAGCCGGCCCCATATTCCGTCGTTTGTAGCTTCCATTTTCTGAGCTCGGACTACGGATATAACGGCAAAATTTGGGGCCTGAAACCGACAGCGATCCCGTCGCAGTTGGGTTGCCGGAACGGATTAATGCGAAAGCTGAATGGACCGTGTCTGTTCAGTCGGGTGTGTGCCATCTGCGGGTGTTGGCGAGTGATCAAGCAGACCCCTTTTTATAAATCCGCGTCCCGGTTGGCCTTTACCCCGTTTCCTGAGGCACCGCACGAGCGACAGAAATGGTTGGCTGCCTGCCCTGAAGTTTCGGGTGGGAATGAACTGTATGCCTGCGAGCGGCACTTTGTTCTGGCTGACATTCTGGCACGCTTTGAGCAGGATAGAGAAATGAAATTAGAATTGCAGCGGCGTGATGGTATCCTCCCACATCCCAGCTTCCCTGTTTTTATTCCGTTCCCTCTAGAAAACCGAGCTCCGCCGATGTCCGGTAGCACACCGGCTGTCATCGGTCCACTTTCTTTACCTATGAATAGCTCCAACAGCAGCCAGAGTCCTTCGAATGAGGTCGTTCTACAAAGTCGAACGATCACAGCTACTCCATCCGCTTTATTGATACAAACAGCAACGCCTTCAGCCAGCCCGGGAGGTTTTACGTTCTTGGTGGTGCCTAATCAGACTGCAATTCCGGTTGTTCCTTCTCCGATTGCGACTCCACCGACTGGCCGGTTTACACGTGGTCCTTCAAGGAAAGCGCAACCAAAAGTTGCTATGCCGGAAAACGAGCTGCCTACATGCAGTCAATGCGGTTTGCGTTTCAGCACCGATGTATTGTGCCGCATCCACGAATATGAACATGGAGGCAAAGAAATTGCCGAAGATCTACGAAGAACAACCGCTTGTGCTGCGTGTGGAGAACCATTTGAAAGCTTGGACGCATTGGTGAAACACACGAAGATTCACGGGAAACCAACGGAGGAGTGTCCTGTTTGTAAGCGACGTTTCCACGCATTGAACTACCACATTCGGCGTTGTCATCCGGATTGCCACTCTCCTCATCGGTGTGCACAATGTGGGAAGGAATTCCAGTCGCGGGCGCATTATCACTCGCATTTGATGGTAAGTCAGTTACTTTGCACTACTTCGTTGGTACTCAATTAATTTTTTCTGCAGTCGATCTGTTTTTATTTTTTTTTTACTTCCTTGGAACGGAATTTTAAGTGAGTTATTTGTGAAATTCTTCAGCAAATATCTGAACAGTTCGCGGTTGCTGTGTTCCAGAGCCACAAAGTTAAGAACTTTTGGGCCAATCGTACCTGCAGCGACTGCAATTTACGGTTTGACTCTGAGTCAGTTTGCCGGCTGCACAGAATTCATCACGGGAACGCAGAATTAATGAATCGTTTTCGGGACACACGAGAGTGTCCTGAGTGTCATCAACGCTTCGCAGCTTTGGAGGAATTGGTTGAACATGTGAGTGAGCATGGGAAAGCAGCCGAAAAATGTCCAGTGTGCGGAGACTGGTATATTTATTTGTCCATTCATATGCGACGTGATCATCCGTCGCCAGTGAATGCAGCATGTTGCGTACCGGGATGCCGGAATGTCCGCCAGGAGTCGTCAAAAACAGCAAAAGTATTGTTTTTCCAGTTCGTTGGAGCAAATGATCCGCGGTATAAAACTTGGACACGGCGATTGCGCTACAACTCGTCGTGGGTTCCGGATTCCAGCGAGAGAATCTGCAGTGATCATTTTCGCGAGTCCGAGATCGAATCCCACAAGAACGGCTCTCGTCTCGCGAGAACAGCTCTGCCCAGTCAGCTGTCGTGCACGACTTCATTGTGCGGCTTTACCGCAGCAGATATGGCTGCCGGAGCAATCGGTTGTGCTGTGTGCGGCTTGCGTCCGCCAGGTGATATATCACCGAAAGCATCAGAAAAGCTGAAGTTTTTTCGCGCGCCTGGTGCCGCAGCGGATGGATTAAGGAATAAATGGGTGGATTTTTGCAGTCAGCAGCGAGATGACATCGATTGGACATCCATTGGGGCGGATACGCCGTGGTTTGTGTGTGAAAATCATTTCGAAGAAAAGTACAGAAAAGCGGAAGAAGAGTTAGGCTCTGTGGTTAGTGAAAGTAAAGCAATCCCGTCCTTGCCCTTTTCCCTGGACGTCAACTACACCGATCAGAAACTGATGACGTCTAAAACGGACTATGGAAATTCGCTGCTGCGCAAAGGCGTTTTCTGTTGTGTGCCGGGATGTGAAACTGTTTTAAAAAAGGGGGATCCTAGGGTAGGAAAATTTTTTGATTTTCTCACTCCAGCAAATGCACGGTATGAGGAATGGTTGCGGATGGTGCGATACAATGCTTCCTGGGTTCCCGAGGGCCGTGCCAGAATTTGTCCGGAACACTTTCCTGCATCGGCAATCAAGCATCGCATGATGTATTCGCAACCAACTGTGCGTCTACGCCAATCTGCTTTCCCCACGCAGCTTTCCTGCATGGAATCTTTGTGCACTTTTACACCAGCCGACATGATTGCGGGAAAAGTAGGCTGTGCGGTGTGTGGTCTGCGTCCGTTCCCATCAAAGCGAAGACTGAAAGCCTCGGAGAAGCTGGAGTTCTACCGGGCACCGTTGGGCGAAATTAGGGAGAAATGGATTGAATTCTGCAAATCACAAAGAACGGATGTTGATTGGTCGGCGATTGCGGAGGAAACACCGTGGTTTCTCTGTGAAAATCATTTTGACGCGCAGAACAAAGCGGAATATGCGGCGCAGACAGCAATTCCTTCCCTTTCCTTCTCCATATACATCAAATCAAAAGATTTGGAACCAACTGTAACTCCAAAAAAGAAGACCAAAATTATGCGACGTCAGCCTGTTTGCTGTGTACCAGGATGCCGGAAATTCACATGGGACAAAACGCCTCCGGCACGGTTAAGATATTTTAAGTGGTCAAAGGTGAATCGGAATGAATGGACAAATCGTATCCGGTGTTCCCTTTCTTGGAGACCTATAACGCACAGTTTCGTATGCAGCAGACATTTCCGCCCGGAAGATTTTTGCGAAACAACCCCGGACGAACCGCTGAAGGCTGGAAGGTTGAGATTGAACGTCGCACCCTCTGTGCTGGATTGTCTGGAAGAGTACCATACTCCAGTCAATACAGATGCGTTAGTGGAAAGGGACAACGTTCGGACATGCTGCGTGTGTGGATGTTGGCGGCCATTGGACGAGACAGACCTTATTCCATCCGAGCGACTGAACTTCTTTCCCTTTCCGGATGACGATCGCTTGCGCCATTCATGGTTAACCGCTTGTCGTCAGTGGAATCCCCATTTGACCGTATCGAAAGAGTCACTTGTGTGTGAAAACCATTTCTTGTTGGATAATTTGACACGACTGTTAGAGGACGGCAAAGAAACCAAGTTGGTACCGAAGAGCGACGCGATTTCAACGGAAAAAACATTTGCAAAGCTGCCTGTCAGGTTAAATAAGCCTGACACTGTTGTGCGAAACAGTAGCAGCACAATTACTGAGGGCGGCAGCGGCTACAAATGCTGCGTACCGGGATGTGGGAATCGTGCCAAAGTTGAGGGCAAAAAAGAGAAAATAACCTTTCATGTTTTTCCCGGCCTGGGCATTTCGTCCCGCTTCCGTGAATGGATGAACCGGATTCGCTGCGCGATTTCCTGGAAGCCTGATCCGCACAGTCGAGTGTGTAGTAAGCATTTTTGCCCTGAGGATTTTATGGAGGAGACATCAAAAGGGAAACAACCGCGCACTCATTGGTTGAAGAGAGATGCGGTGCCGTCTATTTTGCAGTGTGTTGAAAAGTTTCGCAGCCCGCTGGATTTGAGTGAACCGGTTGAGGTTAGTGCAGTACGCAGGTGCTGTGTGTGTGGCTGGTGGCGTGCAGCCAAAGAGAAGTGCGTCCGATCGGAAATATTGACATTTTTCTCGTTCCCCTCGGATGAAGATCAGCGCACGAAATGGGTGGAGATTTGCCGCGAATGGAATCATGATTTCGTCTTCTCGGCGGGGTTATTGGTGTGTGAAAATCATTTTCAGTTGGGTGAATTGACTTTGGTGCGTGCGAGTAAATGGAATCAGCAGTTGACGTTGCGAAGCGATGCTGTTCCGTCGGAAAGATGTCTTCGTCTGCTGGGCGTTGCGGACGATCTGATCATGCAGGGTGATTCTGTTGACGCGGTGGCACCAGTATCATTTGATGGTTCCGGCGAATTTTCTTCGTTTGATCCGGAGGTCGATACAGCGGATGATGACGATGAAAGCGAAACTGGCAGCGAATATGGCGTATACGCAGAAAGAAGTGCGATGTCGGCCGGTGAGAGCGCATGGGAATTCGAAGCAGCGGAAGACGATGATTCGATCATGGAAGCTGACGACACAGACACAGCTTTCCTAGACGTCACAAATTCAGTTTGTGTTCCCTTGAGAATGTCGAGAATCGCCGAAAATGGTCTTCCGGAAGATGAGCATTGTACGAGCGGTAAGCGGGGTGCGCGGTCTTCTGTTTTGCCAAATTGCTGGAGATAATATGTATTTATTGATGAGTCTACGATAAGCTATAGAGTAGATTTAATTGATCTGTTTTCAAAAAATTGTTTTATAATTTTATGAGTTGTGGTCGACTTTTAATATCTTTTCGAGTCACTTTCGTTTGATTTTGTGAATAATACCTGCAGTACCTGTAATCATTACAGGTATTTTAGGTATTATTCACAAAATCAAACGAAAGTACTAGTAGTGTAATGTACCTGCGATGAATAATATACAGTGATGTGAACTTATATACAACTAATGCAAATAATTGGAGGTTACATGCTGTTTTATGGCTTCAGTTGGCGCCGTTCATGGCATGCCGTCAGTGATACCGTTTACAACAGACGAGGCAGTTGAGATGAAACCTCCTTCGCCCCCGCGATGCGCCCCGGATGATGCTTTAATGTGTAAGAACAAATAGCCGGCCCTTTTGTTGCTGGTATGATACTCGTAATAGTACACAACGCGTGGTTGCAGACTGTGACTGCTGTCATAAATTCCTGCCTACTCCGTGTTGGCTGCATGCAGCCAGTGTCTGCGATGAACCAGTTGTTCCGTTGTCCGTCGGGAGCTTGCCCAAGATGCTTTACTTGGATGTTTGCGACGATTCGCTAACTGGTAAACTATCTCATCTTTCACGCGCGAGTTCAGTTGTCGTCACTTGTGTAATTATTAACTCGTTTAGGAAAAGCCGTCTTCACGAAGGAAGTGATTGCGCGTCACACGGTGTTTGGACCGTTAATTGCACCGCTGGCTCCGGGTCACAGCGAGAAGGCGTTATACTTTTCTGTTACGGAAGAGCAGCGCAGGTATTACGAGCTGGAGTCGGATTACGCGTGTAATTGGATGAAGCATGTCCGCTTTGCGGACAGCCTGCAAAATAGCAATTTGCTGGTGTTCTCGCGCGGATCGCAAGTGGTCTTTGTCACCATCAAGACCGTGGCGCCGCACGAAGAACTGAAGGTCTGGTATTCTAAGCAATACTTAGAAGTGATGGACAGGCCCGGAAAAACTGAAGTTGAGGATATAAAACTGGAACCGGAGGATGGAGGTGCAAATTTAGTCCGGAAACGCTGTAATTAAGAAAAGGATTGTGGGATTTTGCTGAGCAGTATTTCTTTTGCAGTTGATGGGACATTTTTACCGTGCGATGATCATGTCGATGTCGATATGGCAGAAGCCGTACCTTGGAACGATGAAGCGAACGGGAGTTCCCCCGTGGAAGCTGTTTGTGTGTCCCATTTGCCGATAGAAAACGGGTCGTCGTTGCCAGTGACAGTAGATGGTGATTACCGGCAGACGGACGATCGATCTCGCACACGCTCGAAACCGTTACTTTCAAAAACAAAACGAACCAACAAAACGCGGAATTTTTTCACCCGCAATATTTGCTCAGAATGCAACGTGAGATTTCGGAGGGAAGATATGCTGCGTTTGCACCAGTTCAATCACACGGGTTGCGATGATGGGTCTGAACGAGATTGCCCTGAGTGTGCGAAACACTTTGACGAATTTCCTGCTCTGTTAAAACATGTCGACGAGCATGGAACTCCGCTTGTGCAGTGCCCGGTCTGCAATGAGACCTGCAGTTCGGGCGCTGTCCTCGTGCATCTCCACCGCTACCATCCCGGATATCAAAGAAGAAAGTTGTGGCAGAGGGGTTTGAACTGCGATAAATGCGGTTTGCGATTTGCCAGCAGTTTCCTCTATCGGTTACATCAGTTGGGTCATCAAGACAAGGAGTGTGTCGATAGCATAAAAATTACGCGAAAATGTCCAGAATGCGGCGAGATATTCGACAGCCTTGATAAACTGGCGGAACACGTGGATGTGCACGGAAAGCTAACAAAGAAATGTCCAGTCTGCAAGGGCTATTACCCTGGCATGAAAAAACATATCGAACGCCATCATCCGGAGTATTTAGCCGAGACAAGTTGTCCGGAATGTGGGAAAGAATTCGCGCAACCGTTTTCCTTAATAGTGCATATGAGGGTTAGTTATCTGACTTTTTTTCCACTCGTAAACAGTATGATCTTTACGCGGTGATTATTTTAGTGTCATGGGAAAAGAGCCGCTTTGAATAGGTCAACGTGTCAGCAATGTGGGCTACAGTTTGCAAAAGACAGTTTGTATGTCTTGCACAAGACCAGCCATGATACAACAGCCTATCGCGCTATTTCCGGCACGCAAAAATGTCCCGAATGCGATGAAACTTTTGATGATATGGCTGGGCTGTTTCAGCATATTGTTACGCATGCTGTAGCCGCGCAGAAGTGCCCCGAATGCAGCCTTTGGGTGGGCTCTCTGCGTATGCATCTGAAGCGACAACATCCTGAAACACCGCGTCTTGGACACCTGGTTCGCTTCCGCAAAGTCACATGTGTTCAGTGTGGATTGCGATTCAGCACCGGCTTCTTGCGCAGCATCCACGAATATGAACATGGGAGCAAAGAATTAGCTGAAGACATGCGAAGCAGAACCGCCTGTGCTGAATGTGCAGAAGAATTTGAAGACTTTGAGGCACTGGTGAAGCACGTCAAAATTCACGGCAGGGAAACGGAGGAGTGTCCGGTTTGTAAGCGACGGTTTTATGGATTGAACGGACATATTCGACGGGAACATCCTGATTGCCCGTACCGGTCAAAAGAGAAATGTGGAGACGGTCCTCATCAGTGTAGAGAATGCGGGAAGGAATTCGCATCAGCTGCCGTTTTTGCCCGACATGTCAATGTATGTCAGCTAGTATTTCACAACGCTTCGTTGAAATTTGATCAATTGTATAAGTAGTATAGTATAACAGTTCGTTTTATTTCAGCTTGTTTGTTTGTAAGAGATCGGCGAAAAACGGTGCTCGCAGTTTCCGAATTAATGGTTATTATCATTCTAGGGTCACCGCACTTCCGCCGCACTGGCTGCTCGTACGTGTAGCGATTGTGGTCTGCGATTTAAGAGCGACGATGTATGCCAATTGCACGAGATACATCACGGAAAAGAAAAATCAGCGGAGACCATTCAGGGTACACCAGAATGTCCCGAATGTCATCAGAACTTTGAAAGACTAGAGGAACTGGCTGAACATGTGAGCGAGCACGGGAGAGCAACGGAAAAGTGTCCAGTGTGTGGCGAATGGTACTCGGCTTTGGCGGTCCACGTCAGGCGTGATCATCCGGATTACCTCAATAAAAATCCTTTTACGCCACGAAAATCCACAAGCGATGGCTTGGATGCCGGAGATGCCGTGGACAGTTCCTACAAGTGTTCAAATTGCGGCAAACAGTTTGACTCGCGCATCAGTTTTGTCCGACATGTTGTGGTATGTACTGGGGCATGAAATTGTAGACAGTTTAAAATTCGCTGGTTTCATGTTGCAGTCTCACCGGGCAAGCAAGATGTATAGCAGTTTGACGTGCAGCGATTGCGGTCTACGATTCAACAGTGAGATGCTGTGCCGATTGCACGAGATTCAGCACGGAAATGCCGAAGCATTGCAAACACTTCGTGACACCCGAGAATGTCCGGAATGCGATGATATCTTCGCAGAATGGAGTCAGCTGGTGGAACATGTTGCCCAACATGGGAGACCAACGGAAAAGTGCCCGATATGCGGAGAATGGTATAGTCAGCTGAAAAAGCATACCAGGCGTGATCATCCGGATCACCACTTTAAACTGTTCGAACGGCCGACATCCGGGATAGAAAATGGTTCATCGCGTGAGGAAGGCAGCCCAGAGCATCTCCATAAATGTCCGAAATGCAGCAAAGAATTCACATCACGTTTCAGCTTATCTGCACACATTTCGGTTTGTCTTTCCATTTCTGGTTTATTCAGTCTGATTTCTTGGAAGTTTATAGTTATTAGTGTTGCACTTGTAGAGTCATCGGGCGAAAGAAGTGAAATACGGGAATCTGACTTGCAACGACTGCGGATTACGGTTTGGAAGCGAAGCTGTATGCGACCTGCATCGGATGCAGCATGCGGATAAGGACGATTCGAGCGATCATGTGGTGGATGTGGATGACTGCCCGCAGTGCGGGGAATCTTTCCAAGACGTGACGCAACTGGTAGAACATGTGGCTGTGCACGGAAGACGCACGGATAAATGCCCGGTGTGCGGTCAGTGGTATGCCGCGCTGAGGGACCATATCCGCCGTGACCATAACGAACATTTCGCGGATTTTGTCGCACAAGAAAAATCAACGAACGACACGCCCAAGGCGAGGGAACGGGGTGGATATCCGTGCGAGAAATGTGGAAAACAGCTTTTCACGCGCAGCAGCTACGATTTGCACATAAGAGTGGGTGTTTTTGTTTTTGCGGTGTTTATTTTGTGCTACAGGAGATTAATTTGATTTTTCAGGCCCATCGTTCAAACGAACTAATGTACGACTCTGTGACATGCATCGAGTGCGGACTGCGATTTGGACGTGCGCTGCTGTGTCAGCTGCACAAGTTGCAGCATGGCAGCGAAGGATGCAGCGATGAGGAGTTGAGCAACACCAAATCGTGTCCCGAATGTGAGGAAGAATTCGAAGAATTTAGATTGTTGGTCGATCACGTTACCGCACACGGCAAAGCGACCAGCAAATGCCCGGTGTGCAGTCGTTGGCTCAGTGATCTGCGACACCACGTGCGGCGCGAACACCCGGAGTCTTTTAAGAAATTTGTTGCCCAGCTGCAGCGTCCTGGCGCGAATGTCCCGGCTAAAGTTGTATCCGATAGATCGAAACGATCCATCCGAAAGACATGGCGGTCCGCAGAAAGGAACTACACGGATTGTTTGAATCTTGTCCAGGAATTTTGCTGGCTGGCAGAGCATGTTAGCACGCACGGGTTGCAGACGGAGCAGTGTTCGATGTGCAACAAGTGGTTCGCTTCACTGCGACATCATACTCCACGATGTGGTAACCACGCCGATTACCATGACAGCTCCGAGTCTTCTGATGATTCCAGTGAAGAAGCGCTGACGTCTCGAAAAGCTGGGAAGGTTGAATCTTCAAAGAAACACTTTCAGTGTGTTGAATGCGTGAAGGAGTTTCGTTCGCGTGCCCTTTTGCAGGCGCACATGAAGGTTTGTTCTTGTCAGACCACTTTCTTTCGGATAATCGGATAGATTCAGTTATCCATAATTTGTTCGCTGCTTTGCAGACTGATCACCCGGCACTGAAATGTATGGTTTCTGACGAAGTGTTCGGGAGTGATGATGATCTGCAGCAGCATATGCTCGCTCACAGCAACAAAAATCAGCTGAAATGTGAAATCTGCAAGAAAACGTTCCAGTCATCGCGTATCTTTGCGGCGCACGTCAGAGAGCATGAAAACGGGAAATTATCTGAACCTGTTGCAGAAGAGCTTGTGCCTAATGAATGCGTAGTGTGCCGGAAGTCATTTGCGGATTTTCTTCAGCTGAATCAGCACGTGAAAAAGCACAATGTTAACGGTGGATTTGACTGCGCGATGTGTAATGAAGCGTTTCCCTTCTATCATTTATTATCGCGCCATGTGATGGAGGAACAGCATTGGCGTCCGAAAACCGGCTTTCCATGCAGCGTCTGCGACGAGGAGTTGCCGGATGAAAACGCCTTGCAGTTGCATTTATTTACGCACCATGATGCGGAGTTGACGGTCAAGTGTTATCTGTGCGCGGAACGTTTCACGTGCAACGGCGATCTCGACGTGCACATTGCTGCCGCGCACGCAATGGCAAATGTGGATGATTTCGAAATGGAGATGGATGAGGAGGTTGGCCGGGAATGTTATCGGGAATTGATGGCGGGATTGACCGACGACAGCAACGAATACTGATCGTTGCAGGACTTTCTGATCCGCATCTGCTGGAATAGCGGCATGTTAACGACTGTGGTTTGAAAGCTGTTCGCTGATATTACACTTCGGTATCGGCTTGTGTTTTGATATTTTTGTATTAAATACCTTCTGTGATACCATGGGGATATAAGTGAATACTTTCCAAGCAAAATATTAGTGGGTTATTGATGGGAATCTGTTGTCAACTGGCTGTTTCATTTAGACTGATTTAGTTTGTGCAATCATTAACGGGTCCATTTGGTGGTATCGGTGTGAGTACGCATTTCAGGGATTCTTTTAGTCTGTTGTTGCCTTTGTTTTCTACATGCTAGGGGACAGTGTTTATGTAAAGACGCTGTCGATTTTGTAAAGAATTCCTCGATAGAAAAATTCAAAAGGTATTTCGTAGAAAACAAAGTATTACCGCTGATTTTCACGCCACGTTAACCACGCCACCCTCCCCGGGGAGGAAGTTGCATAGCGAAAGTTTTGGCTGCACGGATGCGTGTTATAATGGTTAAGTTACTTAAGTAGTAAGTACTGTACTGAGTGTACATACATACGCAGCTGCTGATTTCTGCTTTCATTGAATATTTTTCGGTTTATTATTTTTGCTAATTTTGCACTTATTATTGGTTCGGATTGTTTCTGTATAGATTTTTGAAAGATTCGAGCGTTTTATGATATCGTTATGATTTTTTAAAATTGCATTTATTTCACTACGAGTTTTATCTCCAGTACCGCTGCTACCAGCAATGTGAGAGCTGGACTGGTGCTTATGGTATCTTCATCTCCCTCATTTTTACTGATTATTATCCAGCGATCACAGCTGAGCAACGTGTTTTTCTATCCGTGCAGATGGTTCCAGTGTTTTTTGGGAAGCTGTCAGCACTGCTCGCAGAGTGGAGATTGCTGCTCCGGTTGAGCTGAGAAGCGAGGAGCCTTCGCAGGTTGAGCAGGATCCTCAGAGTTCGAATTCCAGTTTTTGGCTGAAGGATTAATTTTGCACCTTGACAGTTTTGTCGTGTAGAGAACCAGTTAATACGTATACTGTGATCTGTTTGGTTGTGGTATGTCGTAGCACGACTAGTTCAAGTAAGTGTCTGCGTACAAATTCAGAAAAGTGGAATTTCTGTAGAATTGTGGCTTGCGCAATAGTCAGGTACTAGGGTAGAAGTCGGGGCTGCATAAGACTGTAACTCATGGTGCAAATGCTGTGTGTCGATAAAATTCAGATGCTTCTCATGTATGCTTGCAAGTGAGATGTCCCTATCTTGCCATTATTGATTTTAATAGTTTTAATTGATTTGATGTTAATAAACTGATTGAATTTTCGTCGATTTTAATTTTCATATTTTTAGGACCGGAGCGATGTCCGATCCTGCAGCATGCTGCGTGTTGTTGTGTCCTTCTTCGGAGCAGTCGCGTTCCTTGCGCAGCGTGTGCTTTTTCGATTTCCCGCATCCGAACGATCCGCGTTATCCGATCTGGATCGAGCGCTCTTTGCGTGCCAAAGACTGGACTCCTTCTCCAACCAGCAAGATCTGCAGCAGACACTTCCGCCCTTCAGATATCCTCGCGTTGCCGCTCGCTGATGGGTCTGGACGAACGGAGAAGCGATTGAAATACGATGCGTTGCCATGCGTTTTCGAAGACCTCCCTCAGTCCATGCGTCCTCAAACTGACGTTGTGCCACGCGCAGACAGCCCCGAAATTATAGATATTCCGACCAGTAAGTACCTGTAAGTGCTTAATGCTTATACAAAATTGTTTTTATTTATACTATCATCCCAGCTCTCAGAATTACATGGCAGTCAAATCCTGTTTTGATGGTTCTACGCTCGTCAGAAGATAACAAAATTTCACTGAGAAGGAAGAAAACTGTGCATCAGACAACGCAGAAATCGAGGTGCTTACACTTGTAATTATTTGCGATAAGCACATGATAACTTGTTTTGGAAAATCATTATTGTGTGTTTCAACCATAGGACGCATTCATAATGTTAAAAAATTATTTCTTTTAGTAAGAGTCAGCATTTGCTTATTTATAAAAAATTTTCAGCCGTACGATTTTTGGCTTTCATACAATTTTTGGCTGTAAGATAAGTAGAACTTACATTTGTGTTCTGTATGTTTGTATTGCATTTCAGCTTTCAAAGGGCTACAATTAATGAGAAATAAAATATAATTAGCAAATTTGGATATACAAATTAAAACAACGCAATCTGGTATTGATTTACAAACGATCTAATTTTCGTTGATGCTCTCTTAAGTTTTTGTTTGAATCGTCACGGTATTTTATTTGAGTTGCTGATGTACGAGTACGTAGATGTATGGGTTGAAACTTGAATCTTCATTATATATTTCATACTTGTGCTAGACTGCTAGGGTGAATTACTTGTGAACTCGGTGTGGACATAGCGTTCTACAAATAGCGTCATTACTCGTAAATTATTCATTTAAATATGGTGAAGTACTGTACAGTTGGTGCTTATATCGTGGACAGTGGAAATTAAGGAACGCTGTTTATTATATTGTTGGTCCTTTCAGGTTCGAAGAAGCGCTCTGCCGATAGCTTGCACGAAATAACGTGTGATGAGGTTAAGAAAGAAACGGAGGATTTTGTCAGTGCTTCAGATGCAGCTGCCGAGGTATCTACGGATGTGAAATCGAATTTTTTGCAAGGAGACCTTAAGGCACTGTGGAGTGACTCTACAAGTGCGCGTCCGACTGAGCCTGTCAATTCGTCGGTCGTGATTCCAAGCGCTAAAAAACCTAAAAAGGACGTCATGCACGAAGTAACGTCTGATGAGGTTAAGAGAGAAACGGATGATTCTGTCATTGCTTCGGATGCAGTTGCCGAGATATCCACGAACGTGAAATCGAATTTTTCGCATGAAAATCTGAAGGCACTGTTGAGTGACTCTACAAGTGCGCGTGCGACTGAGCCTCTCAGTTTGTCGGCCGCAATTCCAAGCGCTAAAATAGCTAGACAGGATCCTTCTCCTGTCGTCACAGACGTGTTACCAAATTTTTCGCATCCGAATCTGAAAGAACTGTTGAATAACCCTCAAAATACGAATGCTACTGGTTCTGTTAGTTCGCCAGTCGCAATTCCAAGCACAGCCGGACTTTTTCCTCCGGTTATTAGCAGTTCAAACCCCATCCCAATGCCTTCCGTTTGTGCGCTAGCTCAGAAGATTGTCGACGGACGACTCATGGTTATGCAGCACTGCGCACAGCACATTCCTCCGGATTTTCCTGCCTTCACGAACGCCGACGAAGCGCGAAACTGCTGTGTTCCCGGTTGTCGTATTGACCGCAATAATAATCTACAGGGGAGAATTCGCTTTGAAGCGTTTCCCACGGATCTGCGCTTGCGGGCCGAATGGGTCAAGTGGGTGGCGTTTTCCGGCTTCTGGCAGCCGGCTCCGTATTCTGTCGTGTGCAGTCTGCATTTTCTCCCCTCGGACTACGATTATATTGGCACGGTATTGTGTCTGAAACCGACAGCGATTCCCGTGCATACGGGATGCCGGAATGGACTGATGCGGAAGTTGAATGGACCGTGTCCGTTCAGTAGGGTGTGTGCCATCTGCGGATGCTGGCGAGCGATCAAGCAGACAATCTATCACTATAAATCTGCGTCGCGATTGGCATTTATTCCGTTTCCCCAAGAGCCGAACCAGCGACAGAAGTGGTTGGCTGCCTGCTCTGAAGCTCCGGGGGAGAATGCACTGTATGCCTGCGAACGGCACTTTGTCCCGGCTGACATCGTGACCCGGTTTGAGCAACTGGGAGAAATGAAGTTCGTGCTACGGAGGCGGAATGACATCCTGCCATGCCCCAGCCAGCTGTTATGCTCGCTACCTGTGGAAAATCAAGTTCGACCGCCACCGGTTAACTTACAGATCAACGTTAGTCCACGGCTTTTCCCTCTGAATACCACCAACAATAGCCAGGTGAGGTCAGTGGCAAATGTATTTATTGAGGCGGTTCTACAAAGTCCACCTTCCGGAACCGTTCCGGCGACTCCGTCCTCTGTACTGATACGGTCTGCAGCTAATTCTGTCAGCGTGGGCGGTGCTACCTTCATGCCGAGTCCTAATCAGACGGCACTTCCGGTTGTTGCTTCTCCGATTGTGCCTCCACCGACTGATCAAGTAAAACCTGGATCCTCCAGAAATGCTCAGTTAGAAGATGCTGCTGCGTCTGCTAAACCGCCACCGCATCCGGTGGAAGAAGCGAATATAGTGTGTTGTGTGCCGGGATGCCAGAATGTGTGCCAGTCAAAAAGGCAGCATATATATTTACCAGGGAAACCGATATTTTTCCCGTTCGTTGGGGTCGGTGATCCGCGTTACAGAACGTGGACACAGCGATTGCGGTACAACTCATCTTGGATTCCAGATTCTAGCGAGAGAATTTGCAGCGATCACTTTAACCAGTCCGAGATCGAATCCAGTAAGAGCGATGCTTCTCTCGTGAGAAAAGCTCTGCCCAGTCAGCTGTCGTGCATGGCTTCATTATGCGGGTTTACCGCAGCAGATATGGCTACCGGAGCAATTGGTTGTGCTGCGTGCGGCTTGCGTCCACCAGTTGACAGACAGCCGAAAGCATCAGAAAAGCTGATGTTTTTTCGCGCGCCTCCGTCCGCGTTGGATGCATTATGGAAAAAATGGGTGGATTTTTGCAATCAACGGCGGAATGACATCGACTGGACATTAATCGGGGCGGATACGCCGTGGTACCTTTGCGAAAATCATTTCGAAGGACAGTACATAGAAGCGGCGGAAGGACTTGGCTCCATCGTTAGCAACAGTGAGGCAGTCCCGTCATGGACCTATTCGCTGGACGTTAACTACACCGACCCGAAACTGGCGACATCTACCTCGTACTTGTATGGCCATTTCCTGCTTCGGAAAGGAGTTTTCTGTTGCGTTCCGGGATGTGAAACTATCTTGAAGAAAAAGGATTCGGTCGCAGGAAAATTTTTTGAGTTTATTCCACCGACTGATGAACGGTATTGTGACTGGTTGCGCATGGTGCGATACAATGTTTCTTGGGTTCCAGAACGACGAGCCAGAATCTGTCTGGAACACTTCCCTGCATCGGCAATTAAGCTGAAATGTCGTAAGAAAGGGTCTCAAAAGTCAGCGTGCCTACTGGATTCAGCTTTTCCCACTCAGCTTTCTTGCATGGAATCTTTGTGCTCGTTCACACCGGCAGACTTGATGGCGGGGAAAGAAGGTTGTGCTGTTTGCGGTCTGCGGCCGTTTGCATCCCACCGGCGGCTGAAAACCTCGGAGAAGCTGGAGTTCTACCGAGCACCTTCGGGCGAAATGAGGGAGAAATGGATTGAATTTTGCAAATCACAGAGGAACGATATTGACTGGACATCGATTTCGGAGAAAACACCGTGGTTTCTCTGTGAGAATCATTTTGAAGCACAGAAAGCAGTTCCTTCCGTTCCGTTTTCCATATACATTAAACCGAGAGATTTGGAATCTGCTGCAACCGCGCAAGGAGAATTAGCTAAAATGCATGAAAGAAAAAGAAAAAAGTGTGCGCCTGTCTGTTGCGTGCCGGGATGTCGGAAATATGCGTGGAACGAAATTCCATCGCCCCCGATAAGCTTTTACCATTTCCACAATGGTTATATAGCAAAGGTGAATCGGAGCGAATGGATCAATCGAATTCGTTGTTCCGTTTTATGTCCAATTAAAAATGTTTTAATTGTTATTAATGTGGCGTACGAGTGTTGTGCTGTCTGTTCTTTTTTTTTCATTTTACGCCCACATCCTGTTTTCCCAGCGCCAGCATGGCACCGATCGGTGTTAGAGTTCATCGCTGCTTGCACCGCAGCTCATTTCAGTTTTGCCAAGCTAGCGTGCAGTTGCAAACTTTTCTTTACCACCCGCCACACCCGACTTGTTTTGTGTTCTGTTATTTGTCTAAAGCCAAATAAAGGGGGTTTGAGGTGCAGGGAAAGGAAACCGGCAAGCGCGCACACCGGCAGGTGCGCAGGCGCGCACATACCAGGTGCGCAAGCGCGTACACACCAGGTGCGCAGCCGGAGCTTCACCGATTCCCAGCCGAGAACTTCCACATGCCCACTTCGCTCTCCCGCCATGGTAAAAGATACATGAGTAGCAACACATTAATGGACACCTAAAGCACGCGATGTAGTGTGCAGTCGACATTTTTCTCCGGAAGATTTCCGCAGAACAACCCACGACCAGCCGGCGAAAGCCAGATGCTTAAGAGCGAACGTCGTGCCGACTCAGTTGGATTGTGTAGAAGAGTACCGCTCTCCAAGGAATACACATTTAGCAGCGGGAAGTGGTGTCCGGACGTGCTGTGTGTGCGGATGTTGGCGGCCACTGGACGAGACGGAACTTATTCCATCCGAGCGACTGAACTTCTTTCCCTTTCCGGATGACGATCGCTTACGCCATTCATGGTTAACCGCTTGTCGTCAATGGAATACCCATTTGACCGTATCGAAAGAGTCACTTGTGTGTGAAAATCATTTCTCATTGGATAATTTGGCACGGCTGTTGGCTGGCGGATTGCTGTCAAAGAGCGATGTGATTCCGACGGAAAAGACTTTCGCGAAGCTGCCTGCTCCTATTAGATTAAAGAAAATCAGTGTGGAGGTTGGGAGCTGCAGGATTACGGATCGCGCCCCCGGTTACAAATGCTGCGTGCCGGGATGTGGGAATCGTGCGCATGTTGAGGGCAGACTGGAGAAGATAACATTTCATGTTTTTCCCCGCCTCGGCACTTCATCCCGCTTCTGCGAATGGATGAACCGGATTCGTTGCTCGATTTCGTGGAGACCTCACCCGCTCAATCGAGTATGTAGTAAGCATTTTAGCCCTAAGGATTTTGTGGAGGAAACGGCGAAAGGCAGACAACCGCGCACTAGTCTGTTGAAGAAAGATGTGATGCCGTCTCTGCTGCAGTGCGTCGAGAAGTTTCGATGCCCGATGGATTTGAGTGAACCGGCTGATTTGAATGAAGTTCGCATGTGTTGTGTGTGTGGTTGGTGGCGTGTAGTTAGTGAAAGGTATGTCCGATCGGAACTGCTGACGTTTTTCCCGTTCCCTGCGGATGACGAGCAGCGCACAAAGTGGGTTGATGTTTGCCGTGAATGGAAGCCCGATTTTGTCTTCTCGGAGGGGTTGCTGGTGTGCGAAAATCATTTTCAGTTGGACGATTTGACGTGGGTGCCTGTGAATAGGTTTAACAGGGAACTGAAATTAAGAAACGACGCCATTCCGTCGGAAAGATGTCTTCGTCTGCTGAGCGCTGTGAGCGATCCGCACTCGTCAGATGACGTGACGGATGGAATGACAGGAGTGCCGGTTGATGGTTTCGGCGAATTGTCTTCGTGTGATCGGGCGGTTGATGACGGAGAAAGTGGAGCCGACAGTGACGCTGGTGATTATGAAGAAAGGGACATAATGCCGGCGGATGAGAGTGCATGGGATTTCGATGCTTTGGATGATGATGATTCGCTCATGGAAGTCGACTACCCGGACGCACCCGTTCTACACATCACAGAACCGCTGTGTGCTCCCTTGAGAATAACGAGAGCCGTTGAAAATGGTCTTCCGGAGGATGAGGATTTCAGTAACGGTAGGATGCGTTATTTGCTAATAGTATTTTATTCCGATAGTGTTGTGTTGTATAAAAAAATGGACACTTTGTACTCTTTGGTTTTATAGTTTCAGATGCTGGCGTTCAGGATATGGCTTTGGCACTGCCTTTTACGGCGGAGGAGCCAGTGAAGGAGGCGCCTCCTCTTTCGTCTCCGCGATGTGCCCTGGATGACGCTTTAATATGTGAGAATAACTAGCTGATTTTTTTCTTGTTGTCCTAATATATAACGAATGGTTGCAGACTGTGACTGTTGCCACAAATTCCTCCCTACTCCTTGTTGGCTGCATGCAGCCAGCGTCTGCGATGAACCAGTTGTTCCGTTGGCCGTCGGCAGTTTGCCCAAGATGCTCTATTTGGATGTCTGCGACGATTCGTTAACCGGTAAAATAGCCAACCTTTTTGCGCTTATTTGTACTCTGTATTTATGCCGTCACCTACATATGTACTTTTTCTTTTTAGGGAAAGCTGTGTTCACCAAGGAAGTCATTGCCCGTCACACGGTGTTCGGACCATTAATTGCTCCAGTGGCAATGGGAGATAGTGAAAAGGCGTTGTATTTTTGCATTACGGACAAGCCCCGCAAACATTACGAACTGGAGTCGGATTACGCCTGCAACTGGATGAAGCATGTCCGTTTTGCGGACAGCCTGCAAAACAGCAATCTGCTGGTGTTCTCGCGCGCATCGCAGGTGGTCTTCGTCACCATCAAAACTGTCGCGCCGCACGAAGAACTAAAGGTCTGGTACTCGAAGCAGTATTTGGAAATGCTGGAAACGCCGGGACACGGTGCTGTTGAAGATGTAAAACTGGAAACAAAGGATGAAGGTGGATATTTTTTAGTCCAGTAAACGTTTTAATGAAGCTGAGTATCATGGAATTTGGTGCAACTAATTTTCAGCAGGTGATGAAGCTTGTGTACCATTGGATGATGATAATGGCCAAGCATCGGAAGCCACCCCCAGGGACAAGAATCTGATCGAAAGTACCACAGTGGGAACCGTTTCTGTGTCCCATTTGCCGATGGAAAGCGAGTCATCGTTGCCAGTAACAGTAGAGTCTGATTACCGACAGACTGGCGAAAACTCTCGTGTGCGCTCGAAAAGCAAGCGAACCAACAAAAAGCGGAAGTTTTTCACTAGTAATATCTGTTCGGAATGCAATGTGAGATTTCGGAGGGAGGATATGCTACGTTTGCACCAATTGGGCCACACAGGCTACGACGATCCGCCTGAACGAGAGTGTCCTGAATGCTCGAAACATTTTGGCGACTTTCCTGCTTTATTGAAGCATGTTGACGAGCATGGAACACCGCTGGTACAGTGCCCGGTTTGCAATGAAACCTGCAGTTCGAGCGTTGTCCTGCTTCATCTACAACGATATCATCCCGGAATCGAAAGAAGAAAGCTGTATTGGGAGCGTTTGAACTGTGATAAGTGCGGGTTGCGATTTGCCAGTAACTTCCTCTACCGTATACATCAGCTGGGCCATCAGGACAGGGAGTGTATCGACAGTATAAAAATCACACGAAAATGTCCCGAATGCGGTGAGATGTGCGAAAGCCTGGAAAAATTAACGGAGCACGTTTATGCGCACGGGAAGCTAACGAAGAAGTGCCCAGTGTGCAACGGCTATTATCCAGGGTTGAAGAAACATATCGCACGTTGCCATCCGAAGTATCTAGCCAGGACAAGGTGTTCGGAATGTGGGAAAGAATTTGGGAAGGCGGCTGCCTTAATTAAACATATGCGGGTTCGTTATTAGCTTTCGTTTACAGTCAATCAATGTTTTACATGATGATCGTTGTAGGCCCATCGGAAGAAGGCATCTCTGGATAGCTCGACGTGTCAGGATTGTGGTCTGCAGTTTGGAAAAGACAGTTTATTTGTCTTACACAAGACCAGCCATGGTACGACATCCTATCACGCTGTTTTCGGCACTCAAAAATGTCCCGAATGCGATGAAACTTTTGAGGAGACGGCTGAGTTGTTTCAGCATATTATTACGCATGCTGTAGCCGCGAAGAAATGCCCCGAATGCGGCCACTGGGTGGGCTCCCTGCGTATGCATCTGAAGCGACAGCATCCTGGAACACCGCTTCTTGGACACCAGCTTCGCTACCATACAGTCACATGTCTGCAGTGTGGTTTGCGTTTCAGCACTGACTTATTGCGCCGCATCCACGAATGCGAACATGGAGGCAAAGAATTAGCCGACGATCTACGAAGCAGAACGGCATGTTGTGAATGTGCAGAGGGATTTGACAGCTTCGACGCCCTGGTGAAGCATGTCAAAATTCACGGTAGACAAACGGAAGAATGCCCGGTTTGTAAGCGACGTTTTTCTTATCTGGACAACCACATCCGGCATGATCATCCCGGTTACCAGTATAAATTGATCGGACGTCCTGAAGTGCAACCTGACAATGACAGTGATCAGCGGGTGAAGGAAGTGAAATACAGGAATGTGACCTGCAATCATTGCGGTCTGCGGTTTGACAGCGAAGCCGTATGCGATCTGCATCGGAGGCAGCATGCGGATAAGGGCGCTATGAACGATTATCGAGTGGATGGGGACGAGTGCCCGCAGTGCGGTGAATCGTTCCAAGAATTCGCCGCGTTGATGGCGCATGTGGATTCGCACGGAAGACGCACGGATATGTGTCCGGTGTGCGGTCGCTGGTATGCTGCGGTGAAGCAGCACATTCGCCGGGATCATCCTGATAATTACGCCGAATCTACCGCTCAAGAAAACCCAGGAAGTGACCCACCGGGGACGAAAGAACCTGATGGGTATCGGTGTTATAAATGTGGAAAAATGCTTCCTTCGCGTCGGAGCTACGATTTGCATTTGAAGGTGTGTTGTTTTCTTGTGCTGTTAATGCGGTTCTACCTTTACCCTTTTCTTGGTATTAACTTTCAGGCTCATCGGATAAAGGAAGCGCGGTTCAGTTCCGTGACTTGCAACGAGTGCGGACTGCGATTTATAAGTGAAGTATTATGTCAACTGCACAAGTTGCGGCATGACAACGACGGATGCAGCAATATGGAATTGAGAAACACCAAATCCTGTCCCGAATGTCAAGAAGAATTTGAAGAAGTAGAATTGCTGGCCGATCATGTTGCCGCGCACGGGAAAGCGACTAGCAAGTGCCCTGTGTGCAGTTGTTGGTTCAGCCAGCTCCGGATGCACGTGCAGCACGAACATCCTGATTCCTTTAGAGATTACTTTGTTCGTCGACGGAGGCATTCCAGCGCAAAGGACCCGGATAAGACGTTAGTCAATGAATCCCGGCGAAAGCAGCTGCCGAAACGTTACTCTTGCACAAAATGTCCGAAGAGTTTTGCAAGTATTGTTCATTTTCAGTCTCACATGAAGGTAGGACGTTATTTCCAGTGTCTGCAGAGTAGGAAGTTAAATTCGCTGTTGTCTGTACGGCAAGAATTCTTCCGGTTTTTAGGTGAATGTCTCCAGCGCAGCGGATAATTTAACTTGCGACACGTGCAGTTTGCAGTTTGCTAGCCAAATCCTCTGCGATTTGCATAAAGTGACACACGGGATATCGGCGGATATGGACATTGTGAAAATTTGTCCAGAATGTGGAGAAGTTTTTGAACAGTGGGAGAAATTGGTGGAGCATGTTGGCACGCACGGCGTGAAGACGGCCCACATTAATAAAATTTCCAAATGCAAGATCTGCCAACAGCGCTTCCCGTCGGATTGCCTGTTAGCGCAGCACGCCAAAGAACACGAAAATCGCGAGTCTGCACAAGACGCGCCATCGTCCAGCGAATGCGTCATTTGCCGGCAGCGCTGCGCCGACTCCAGTGAACTACAGCAGCATGTTAAAACGCACAACGGCAGTCGTGGATTCGAGTGTCCTGGTTGTACAGCTACGTTTCCGTTTTATCGTTTGCTGTCGCAGCATGTAACCACCCATCAGCACCTGCCGGAACGGAAGGATTTTACGTGCGGGATCTGCCGTGCAACGTTTTCCACTGACGAGGATTTGCAGCTGCATGTGTTCACACACGATGCGGAATTAACCGTTAAATGTCACCAGTGTGGCGAACACTTCACGGACGTGGCTGACCTTTACACTCACACTGCTCTCGCGCATGAAGCATCCATTGTGAACGGTTCGGATGAGGAGATGAACCGGAAATGTTGGCGAGAAATTATGTCTGAATTGCCGAATGAGGATGCATTATAATCACGTGATCTTTTAATAACGTACCGTGTAGTGTATTATGCTTGCCATTTAAAGACAACGGAAACGTTGGCTGCTACCCTTTTTTAACGCATGCAAAAGTCGCCACACTTCTGCTGGAAGCAATTGAGAATCGAATCTGTTCCATGTTTTCTAGCTGGAAATCAGGAAATGGAATCCTGCCGTAGAAATTGGACTGTTGCGTGGTTGCAATACTTCTCTTATTATAACGTGATCTGTGAATTCTTTTTTGTAGTTGCTGTATATGATTTCATTTATCTTTTGTGGTTATGCGCTAGTTTATGATGGGTGCTTTTCTGGTGGTTTGCTCACTCCTTCCGTTGATCTCTGTTTACAAATGTATGTACTTATTGTTAGTGGCTGTGGCTTAACGTCGTTGGCCAAATAAAAGTCTTTCGAATATGAAGTACTGGATGTTTTTGTCGTTATCCTGCTTGTTTAGTTCTTCTCTCTGGCAATGTTGTATTTATTTCGCTTCGTTGAATAATTTTCCAGTAAAAACGCAGCAATTTATTTTCACGTTTTTTAACAACGCCACCACAGTGTTCATTTCATTTATTACGAGTTTTGTCTATTTTTTGTGACATTTAAATTTGAATCGTTTGCATAACTTTGCAACTTGCAAATAGTGCCCGGCGAAATGCGAATGTCAATGCACCTATTCCTGTTTTGAAAACTGTTTACTGTCACATGAAAATTCGATCTAGCACGCCACCTCCCCGAAAAGGAAGTTGCATAGCGAAAACAACAACTGCATTTGTCTGCAACTCTGCAAAACATATTTTTAAGAATTTCAGGTTCATTGTAATTTCGAGTTTCTCGTATGAGAAAAATAAAAGTTCCCGCGCAGTTAATGGTGTAATAAGTTTTGATTATTTTTTCATTAGCAGTTCCATATCCGTTTAGCGCTCCACTGAATCTCCAGATGACTACGTATACCCATGGAATAATGGAAGTCAGTTCACAAGCAGTGCCATTCCTGCCCGACGGGGACAGCTTTCACGACAGTCTGTGTGAGTGTATGATGCTTTTTTGGTAGCCATATTGCAACAGTGTTTGGTACTGGGACTACTGGCTTAAATCAGTGGTTGGCGTACCTTCCAGCAGATTATCGTTCGTTGTTCAGTATGCGATGCATCTAGTAGATTTGATCCGATGGAACAAGACTTTACATACAGCATGCTCGAACTTGCATGGTGCATGCTTGCGTGTGTCGCTTTCCACTGATGCCATTTCCGATGTGTTGAACTTGCAGACTGCGAGAACTGTCAGTGTTTCCTACGGTATCCGTGCTGGCAGCACGCAGTCGTTGTTGAGGACGCATTCAGTCGTCCGTTGGCCATCGCCAGTTTGCCAGATGTCTTGTCGTTCCACAACGAAAACGCACTGCACAACGTCGGGCACTCTTTGGAGAGCAGAACACAAGCCACAAGTATGCATAGCTTAACAAAACTTATGAATTTGTTAAACAGGGACCAGGTAATTTTTACTGATCAGCATTCGATTACAGTGTTTTTTCAAATATTTTTAAAATGGAATTAACGATTTTTCAGATTCATTTCGAAATTTGAAAAAATGCTCGAATCTTTTGTTTGGGTGTAAAAATTATCTTCTTACTCATGTGCGTTTACGGGTAAATCTAAATAGATTTTTGGTATATGTAAGTGAGTCAGTAAGTCCACCCATAGCCGGGAAGTTGAGCGGACAAACAGGTTTCACGCCAATATGTATACAGGATTATTACGAATCATTTGGCTACAGAATGTCAAAAAACAGTGCAACAATGTTTGGGACTGCGCGAAAGCGAAGGATTCCGGCTGTGCAAGAATGTGGTATCATGGACCGAGTCACTTCCATTGATGTGTCTTTTATAGTTCCGTCGGTCGTTGCAAGAACGAACATCCTTACGCAGACAGTGTTCGGACCGTTGATTGCGCCGCTGGGCAGTCCGACCGGAGCTCATTCGCGGACATTCTCGTCTTCAGACGGGCAATGTGTGACGTTCGATGTGGAGAACGATCGTTGGTGCAACTGGATGAAGTTCGTCAGGGCTGTGGACCACGGCCAGCACAACCTCTGTGTCTTCATCCGAGAACGGAAGGTCCTTTTTGTCACTGTCAAGGTCATCCTGCCCGGCGAAGAGCTTAAGCTGGCGCTGCCCCAGCGTGACTGGAGAACAATTCACGACACTAATGTGCAATGTGCACCTATGGGTAACTAACTAATTATAATAATATTGGGTAATAATTGAAGTTTGTTATTTCGACACTTACCGGGTCATTTATTACGTACATGTACTTATTTTCGAGGCCGATATTGCACTTAGATGGTATTTCGCCTGTTCAGATTGTGTAATCGACGGGGCTGTCGATAGTGACGATATCTGCACGGCAGAATGCGAGGGCACTGCGGAAATAACGTCGCTGGACATTCCGCTCAGTTTGCCGGCTTCCTGCTTCTCAGCTTCCGTGCAGCCTGTACCGTATGACCCACTCCTTCTCCTTCCACAGTCCCAGCCGCTGCCCCTTGAATCGCATGAACATAATCTCTCTGCAACGCAGTTGTCGTTGCGCCCTTTTCAGAGAGAAGAGTCACCCGAGTATCCGTTTCCTCCCGCTTTATCTCCACGGGCTCCACCTGTAGATGCTTTCAAGGAAAACGTTGCCCTTCAGCAGAAGAAAACTGATGAGGTTGCGGAACGTGTTCTGTCGAAAGAGTTTTCTCCACGCGTCTATTCCTTCCGCTCACGCAATGTGCAACGCGTCAGCATAGCCTCCAACGGCGCGGATGCCTTCGATGGTGAAGCCGATGAAGATTTTCATGTGCCTTCGGATGACTGTACGATGACACAAAGCGCTTCATGTGGTATAGAATTAATTCTACCGCTCTTGTGTGTTGTAGCATTGTCCTCTTCCGCATCTGATGGTTGCAGTGAATTTGAAGCAGGTTTGGCCGGAACGGCGGAAAACAAAGCAAAAGGTCAGATACGTGTAACGGCGGTCTTAAAGCATTTCAGCTGGAATTGCTTATTCAATGCATCGAGGGAACAGACGACTGTTATGCTTGATTACGAGTATGTTGGATTACGATTATCAGAATCGCTGTGCGCAGACGTACGTAATTAGAACGTCCAGTTGAAATTACCAAAAACTGAAGTCAGGTTAGAAATACTACAGACAATACGGCAACACTGGATCTGCTATTTTGTAAAGACTGAAGACATTGGTTTGTCTGCACTGGTGTGCAAAACATGTTTGCGCGCAACTTCTTGTTGAGTGGTTATGCTAGCAATGAAATTCCAAAAAGTTAGTACGCGGACAGCTGCACCACTATTTTTTTCAATTGCATTTTAGAATTTTCGAAAATCATTGAATCTGAGTTTGGTGTAGATTCGGTGTCGAAGATCGGGTAATACTAGTAATGAAACCTTTCGTTCTCAAAATACACTAGACTTCAAAATGATGTTACTGCATACCCACCTAGCGTCACTTCCCTTAAGGGAAGTGGCCCGGTACATTGTACCAAATTCGTGTACATGCACGGAAAGTTTCACTTTCGCGCACTCCCACGCTCATTTTTGTTTCGGTTTATGACATTCTGTAGCCAGATGATTTGTGTACACTGGCCTGAAAACCGTTTGCGCGCGCAACGTCCGGTTCGGGGGTTATGAGTCTTATGACTGTAAGAAAATTCCAAAAAGTTTAAAAGCATTCCGGTGTACCAAAAGTCTCTTATGGACCGATCTCCTTAAAATTTTGCACGTAAATGCAAATGGCCATGAAGATTGTTTTTACACTGATCCAGACTTCCATGATTTTTTTTTCAAATTTTAAAATGAATTTTAAAATTTTTGAAATTCATTTTGAAATTTGAAAAAAATGTTATAGCAGTGGATCGGTGTAAAACGTTCTTCGTGTGTTAATGATCGGTCCATTACGTGCAAAATAATCTCAAGATGGCCATAAGCGCGCTGATACACCTGTACCATGCATACTCGAAGAACACGGGCCCGGTATTTATGGCTTTATATATGTAAATGTATATGATAATATTCGGATGTTCAAAGGAGCAAATAAATACTTTTTCCATTCAGGGTTACTGTCAAAGAGGCGAACGGGTTACTGTCGATCTGACAAATTCCTGGAAGCCAGAATTCGTCAGGTGAGGGCCGTGGTTGCGGTGAATCCCTTCCAGTATCCTAGCGGAGAGCAACGATGGGAAGCTTATTCTGCCGCTGCGGCCCTGCTGTCGGCAGACGTGCTGTCCAAGAAAAGCTGCCGGTCGACGGGCAGACATTGCGAAAAAACACGGAAAGCCGACTGCATCGGTTCAAAATAGCCGAAAGCTATAATCGGTTAAGTAGGATGACTCCAGAACACTTTGACCTCATGAAGGAGCTAGCTGATTTAAGCGACAGAGGACGCCAAGATTGTACGTGCGACGAAAGAACGCCAGAAAGCGGACGCGGAGGTTTGAGAGGCCAGAAAAAGATACGAAAATTAAGAGCGGTTATACAAACTAATCCCTTCCAGTTTTGTTCACCTGCTGAACGTCAAGCCGCTTGGAAAGCGGCGCGGCAGTCGTATCTAGATGAGGAGGGCTCGTGCTGCTGCAAAAAACAGAAAAGCCGGTCAAAACCGGTACACCTGCAGCAGTATGTGCAGATTCATTTGGATGGTTATCCCAGACTGCTGGATCGCTACAACCACGATTCCGCCGATGATAATGAGCGCGAATATATGGGGCTCATGCAGGAGATTGCGAAATTGGCGGGGAAGGATGGCAGTGGTAATTTGGATATCTTAACCGAGCAGAAAAATGGGGAGGCAATTGCTGCAAACGGCGCAACGCGCAAAAATCTTCCCCTTACGAGACCGCGTCCAAATAAAAAGGGCTATCAACATGACAAATTTTTCCCCAGTTACACGTATCGCTTCGTGTGCTGGGAGTGCTCTGTGCATTTCAAGGACGAAAATTTATTGAAACTGCATAAATTGCAGCATGCTGAGACATCCGGTGAAGCTGCCGGCTCGCACGATTGTCCAGTGTGTGACCGAATATTTGGCAAACTGCAAAATTTATTAATGCATGTTCTGGACCACAGCGTGAAAGCCGCGCAGATAACGCATTTCATCCCAACTGCTGATCCCAGCATCATGTGTTTCGCATCCAAATCGGCCGCTCCGATGGATGTGCTGGCGCAGAGTCATGACGGGCATGAATTGTGTTTCATGTACAGCTGCGGATTGAATAACTGCGGACTCCGATTTTGCACGGAGGCGATGGCTGATTTGCACCAGCTGAGTCACAACTTGCCGGATGATTATCAAGGCGATACTGTCTGTGCCGGATGCAACTACGTAGCTGCAAATGCGGGGGACTTGTTAAAGCATGTCGGTCGGCATGCAGCGAAGGCGAACGATCGCAAACTATGTCGTGTGTGTGGGGATTTTGTGGAGCTTATGGTCGAACACGTCCGATCCGTGCACAAGGAACACTATCTGCAGTACGAAGCGCGTTTGACTCTTTTTTGCGACCAGTGCGAGAAACGATTTCGGACACCTATACATCTCGCCACCCATAAAGCAGTAAGTGTTTCCAGATGCTTTCTAATCTTTTCGCTTGTTGTTGCTGAATATTTATTATTATTATTATTATTACATCAAGAGCAGACAACCCGTTTAACGGGACTTCAACGTCTGGTCGCTACAAAAACAACGTTGAGATTACGACAGATCCACCATTCGGAGAGCAAATTTGAAAAAAACCAACACCATCAACGCTGAGTATCTGCATATTAACGTTTTGTATGCGCTCGAAAATGTCCCTTAAACGCATGGCCAACGGGCCTTCCACGATCTTCTTCTTCGCTTTGGCTTCGATTCTCTTTGGCTTTCGGAGGTTGTACCGCGCTGTAACATCCGTGAAGTCAATCATGTCGACCAGGTACTGTGGAGGATGGTACGCTTCGTGGTTGTAGATCTTGTACAACCATACTGCCTCGGACTGCTTCCAACAGTCGTACACCGGCAGGATGGGCAGTTTCTAGTACAGCTCGGGGGTTACCCGCTCCTTGTAATCAGAAATCGCCCGCAGTGCTTTCCGCTGTGCTTTAGCCAGTTTGCCGCGCAAAGCCAAAGATGCCGGTGACCACGTATCCGACCCGTAGTCGAAGTGTGGCTGTACACAAGCATGGGAAAGGCCCCTACGCTGGGGCAGATCCAGGCCGTCTTTCCCGCAGTTAATCATTGCGATACCGTAGTTAACTTTTGCAGCACATTTATGTATCTCTCGAGCAAAACTGCTCACACCATGTTTATCAGCACTTGGTTTTTACATATATTTTTGTCTGTTTTTAGTGTGCACCAGAACACCGAAGTTTAGAAGTGCTAGGATGTCTGGTTTGTGCTCAACAGTTCCCGTCGTCCCTTCTGCTGCATGCACATATAAAAAAGGAGCACACAACGGGTTTGACATGTATGATTTGCCAGAAAAGCTATTCAAAGTACCTTAATTTACAACAGCACTCAAAAACCCACAAGGAGGTCCATGTTTGCAACATCTGTGGCGCGGTATTCCGCTCTAAGTATTATCTAGTTCAGCATGAGCCCGTTCACCGGTCCGATTATTCCTTTAAATGTGATTTGTGCGACAAGACATTTAAGCGATCAAGCAACCTGTGGCAGCATAAAATGATCGTTCACACGGATAAAGTGCGGAAACAACGCAAAGCTAAACGGGAAGAAATGCGTCGGAAGGGAGTGGTCAGCAAGTACAAATGCCCGCGGCAGAGAATGCGCTTCGAAGAGTTCCCGTATAAATGTGAGGAATGCCGGCTCGGCTGGATGCTGCTGGGCAATCTGCAGCAGCATCAACGGAAGAAACATTCCCAGAGTGTCGCATCTGAAGACACCGGCACGAGTCAGCCGGTGTCCTCTTCCAGTGGAAACGTTTAACCGAAGTTTAATCGACTGCTTGGCTGTCGTAAATAATCGGGTTTTAAACATTGTTACATAGCTTTTCCAGTTTTGCACACTACATTTCTCGTACACATAATGTAAAAATGCGGGAAAGAAAGCATGAATTTCTTTGGACAAATCTTCGACAAACAATCGATGCTGTGATTATCTGTATTTGCGTTCCTGCTCTGAATGCCTTTTTAAATTTTTTACTGTCAGGATTTCTTTTTGTGACTGTAATTTTGTCCCTTGTTATGCTGTTATTAGTTGCGTTCGTTTACTGTTTTTGTTGGTCTAGTTCAGTAAGAACTAAAATGCAAATCACCAGTGGATATGGTCTTCATAGTTTTTCTTGAAAATGGCATCATCGTATTGCTTGACATGCTGTATGAAAATGGCGTATTTATTCAACCAGATTATCAATCCTCTTATTTTACACGTATATACATACGAGTACACCGTCACCGTGCACCTGTAGCCGCCCGCTAGCATGCGGAATGTTTCTTCTACTCTGAACGTGTGCAAAACGCTTTACAAGTTTTTTTCCAAACTGCCCAAACAGCATGAAAATGCTACTCTAGATGGGCATATAGAATACTTTGCAGCTGTGTGACCGTTTGTCAGACAATTTTTCTGCTGCAAAATTGTGCCGGTTTTAGATGGATGTCTCGAATCGCATCAGCGGACGATATCATAATATTAACGCGCTATGCGTAGTTTGCGCGTATTACGTACTTTCCCTGTTATGACGTACGTGTTGTCTGTTCCGTTATGTACGATTTGCTGTTCTTATCTAACGGATTTGATCGCTAATGCGTTCACGATTCTGGTTTAACTAATGAGTCTGAAGTTTCTAACTTCAACTAAATCTGTGAGCTTGTTTCTAGCTGAAAGGTCGTGTGACTCTAGGTTAGAAGGAAGTTCATATCTCGTTCTGTTCTGTTCTGTTTGTTCGTTCGTTCGGTTTGGCGATTAAACATTTGGGAAGTTCCTGAGTGTTTGGGTTTCGGTAACTTTCGTTAGGCACAGCAATCCGCTCGTACCTAGCGGAAGTAGGCAGTACCACTTACGGAGTCCAGAGCATATTCCCACTCTACCGATTGAGTAGGTTTGGTCATCTAGTGCGGTTGTCGCGGTGCGACTTCCGCATAGCATGTCATGGCGCGCAACGGATTTTAACAACCCTGGGAATCTGGATCGTCTGGTAAGTGGTATTGGTTTTGGCGTTTTGTGGTTGTGTTGGTTGACCACGTGGATTCTCAGAGAATCCCGTGAGGCAAGGTTCCTAAGTGAGAACCAGGTGCTAGACCGCAGTGTGTACCGCAGTGACCTTAGAGGGTTGCGCGAGGCACGGTTCCTAAGTGCGAGCCAGGTGCTGGACGGGAGTCCGTACTGTACTCGTACTGGTAAATAGTACTGACTGTACTGAGAAGTGGTGGCGTAAGCCCTGTTATTCGTGTAGCAGACTTACATCCGGGTTCGGTGACCTGGATTACTTGTCTGTTGTTTGTCAAGCAGGTGCAATGGATGGTACAGTGATTGAACCATCAGCATTAACCGCTGGACAGGAGGACGGTGTAGAAGAGCCGTCAACTGGCAAAAGTAAACCGTCCCGTCGAAAAGGGATGATAAATGTTGATGAGTTTGAAGCCATGTTAAAGAAGGCGGATTACTTATCCCCGCCTACTGTGCAGTGGTTTCTACCTGAAGACGAAAAGGTTGGTGATTTCTGTAAGAAGTGGGAAATTGTTCTCCCACGTACTGGAGAATTAAGTCAAGAATGGGTTGAATATGATCTTAATGGTGGTAAAAAACCAGGAGGTTATGATCAGTGGATTCAGGCAGGAAGGAAGATTCCCGCCCGTCGAACGATCCATCTGACCTTGCATGATTATGATCAGCAATACGGCACTGAACTGCATGAAAAATGGATGTAGTATCTTGCCAACAAAAAGCCTGTTCAGTCAGCAGCAGATAGCAGTAAAGCTCGTTCAGGGTCGGATGTGCAGCAAAGCGGTGTGCAAGCTGCCGTCACTGAGGGCAATGCACTGTCAGCTAGTGGTTTGAGTGGTACTGCGAAGGATACCGCGGTAACTCAACATTTGGATTTGACAGAAATGAATAAGGTTTTGGAGCAAATTAATAATGCTCCAGATTATTCAGCTGTTGTTACTCAAGATAACGATGATAACGATACGGAACTGGCTGCTGTAGATAATCAGCGTATTGAAGACGCTGATGTTCACTACAGTCAGAAAGTTGGCAAAGAAAGCGATGAGTCATCAGCCGCTGCCGTGGTTGATCAGTTACGCAAAGAACTGGATGCAGAAAAGTTCCGATATCATGCATTGGTTTTGAAGCATGATGGTTTAGTTGATAAGCATAATGATCTAGTTGATAAATACGACTGTTTGGTTGATCGTCGTAATGAGTTGGCTGATCAAGTGAAGTTGCTTGGCATTATGCGTACTCGAGACGCAAAGCTAATGCAGGATGCGTTCGAGCATGTGAATAAAGAAAGCGAGAAGTTGCAACTGGAAAAGCAGAAGTTCCAGCTGGAGAAGCAGAAGGCGCAGAAAAGTTTTCAAGAAGGCACAGCTGCCTTGAATAAAAAGTATGCGAGTTTTTTGGCCGAACAAACAGCATTTAAAGTTGCTGTTGATAAGTGGAAAATTGATAGGAATAATAGACGCCATGCAGTCGATGATGACGTCACTTTTGTTCCGCATGTTGAAACAGGTCGACGCAGCGTAGTAGTACAGGATATGGCTGAACCTGTACGAAAGCTGTACAGTGCTGTTCATAAGCCCGTCTTTGTGGTTAAAGATAACCAGAAACTGGAAGAATTTCTGGATTTGCGTGAGCGTGCTCATAATATGCAGGAATGTTTGGGTGAGTCGCGTAGTCCCTCACCAACGATTTCAGAAGTTAGCACAATTGCTTTGGCCAAGATGGAAGCAAAGGTTGCTGAACTTGATCGTCGTTTAAAAGAACAGGAAGCCAAGGGCGGTAGTACTGTTTCCGCTCCGTTTGATATGGATAAGTTTACTGATGCAATGAAAGGTGCATTCAGGACTGATACAATGTATCCTGAGAAGTTTGATGGGAAAACGGATACGAATAAGGTGGAACAGTTTATTCAGAGTGTGGATAACTGTAAAAACCACAACAGTTGGTCGGACAGTGACGTCATCCGTAAGTGCTTGTCGCGCTGCCTCACTGGTACGGCGCTTACCTGGTACTTAGATAAGTACGATTCAAGTAAGAAGTTGAAGTGGTCTGAATGGAAGAAGATGATCCGGGAACATTTCTCGGATGAGCAAGATTTAATGGCAGTTCGTGATAAGATTGCTGATCGTCATTTCAGTAATGATGATACACCAAACTCGTATGTTGATTGGTTCACTACGTCGTTCAAGAAGTTGGATCTGAATGAATCTGAACGGGTGTATTATCTGAAGCAGGGTTTAAAGAAGAACCGTTTCTTTTGGTTCAAGTACATGGAGGAGAAAAGAGTGGCTGATGTTGAAGAATTTTTGTCAGAACTGAAGCTGCAGTATAAACTGCGTAATAGTAACCCTATTTCTGGTTACTCTGATTCGAAACAGTTCGTTGGCAGGAAGCCAAGTGAGACAGATAGCAGTGCAGTTAAGGCTGCTAGTAATGAGGCGAAGAAGTCCGAAGGAAGTGCAGTTGATAATGGTAAGCAGGTGACCATTAATTACGCGAAGTGGTATTTCCCAGACGGACAACCGATTTGTTTTAAATGCCATGGTGCGCATGTGGGAAAGAAATGCACCAGTACGGAACCTCGTAAGCCCGTGACAGCTGAACCACCGGATCAGGTGACTAAAGCTTACATGATGAAGAAGTCGATGGGAAAGCATCCCGAAAGTAATAGTTTGGGATTGTTTTTAATGCGCAAACCGGAAGTAAATTCTTTTACTGTGCAGTTTAATCGTGCACAAGAGTTTACTGCACGGAAGGAAACTTGCAGTGGGGGCGATGCCGCTCATGTTCAGTTCTGCTCGGTACGCCGTCCGACAGGGCACTCGCTTTGCAGTGGGGTGCTCAAGCTCGTGTAGGTTGGCGGCGGAAGCAAAGTGGCAGTGCTTATGTAAAGCGCTTGAAGTTTCTGATCGAGAATCCTGAGGCAGAGATGAGTCGGGATGAAAGAGAGATCGTGAAAGGATTTCATGTTTATCGTGGTATCGTGTACCGTAGCAAGGGCGGTAGGTACGGTAGACACCGCGTGGTTGTACCGGAAGCTAGCCGTCAGGACTTGTTACGAGATTGCCATAAAAGTTTCCATGCTGGTAATTTACATGATTATTGGTCAGTTCGTAAGTATGTTTTGCGAAACTATTACTGGCCTGGAATGAATGCTGAATTGTGGAAAATGGAATCAGAATGTGAGCAATGTTCTGCTCATGCTTAAATCCTCACTGCTACGTTGTGAGTCCGCTGTTTTATTGTCAGTGGTGTACTGACAGTGCAACTTGCTTTTACTCATAACCGCAGGAAGTTACAAAAACTGGTTGTGTGGGAAACATAAGTACTCATTAATCGAGTACTGTGTTATGTGCCGTAGCCGCCGGTGTGGTAGTTACGTGTTCGAAACGCTGTGCTGCGGTGCAGTGTTTGATTTCTGTAAAAATGATTTTAAAGTCATTTTGATTCTGCAGTTGGAGCAGTAATTACGATTACCGTTTGATTTTGATAACTGGATGTTTATAATCCAGTTGAGATTTGAATCCATCATCCGGGAATTATTCTTGGATGATACTGATTATGTTTTGTTTAATTTTTATGAAGAACCATGCAATCGTATCGGTTCTTGTGATCTGGTTGTGATTGACCGTGTTTGATCGTTTGACTGCAAGTGCAAACTTGCAGTGGGGGTAATTGCAGTTATTAGTGGAAATGTGGAAATTATGTATCCACTTTTTGGTGCACTGAAGATGCTGATGGATAAACGGTATCCATCCGTTGTAATCTGTGTTGTTGACTGACTGGCTGTGGCCTGTCGGCTTGCGGATCCTCGAGCTCTTCGGAGGGAGAGGATGGATGAAAACCTCACCTGGAAACGAAACGTTTGGATGGACTGACGATAAAACTGGACGCGCATGGAACGAGGAACTTCGGAGGACTTGGACGGAACACCAACTTCATCAACTTGGACCTCCATTCGAACCCCGTCACTCCGCGGATTCCACACGCGAATGATGAAACGGATCCCCCAGGATCACGGTACTTTCCTGGATTATGAGTTTTCTTTGATTTTCTGTTGCTTGTTTGCTTTGATTAACGCGGACGTTAATTCTGTAGCAGTGGGGGTAACGCGCTATGCGTAGTTTGCGCGTATTACGTACTTTCCCTGTTATGACGTACGTGTTGTCTGTTCCGTTATGTACGATTTGCTGTTCTTATCTAACGGATTTGATCGCTAATGCGATTCACGATTCTGGTTTAACTAATGAGTCTGAAGTTTCTAACTTCAACTAAATCTGTGAGCTTGTTTCTAGCTGAAAGGTCGTGTGACTCTAGGTTAGAAGGAAGTTCATATCTCGTTCTGTTCTGTTCTGTTTGTTCGTTCGTTCGGTTTGGTGATTAAACATTTGGGAAGTTCCTGAGTGTTTGGGTTTCGGTAACTTTCGTTAGGCACAGCAATCCGCTCGTACCTAGCGGAAGTAGGCAGTAGTACCACTTACGGAGTCCAGAGCATATTCCCACTCTACCGATTGAGTAGGTTTGGTCATCTAGTGCGGTTGTCGCGGTGCGACTTCCGCATAGCATGTCAATATTATGATGATATACACTGTATATGCGACGTGTACTGTTTGTGACCAACAGCCACTTTTATTCTCTTAATCACGGGATAGCATCGTGAACCGACAAATACAGAGTATGTCCCGGCTTTGGCGGGAATTTTGAGCAGCTACTCTGTGATGAATAGTTTGCTCGCAGTTCGCAGTTCGGTTATGTCGCTGCTTACACTAAACACTTATTAAACACTGTGACAGATTCACCAGCACGGTATGCGATGCCGGCTGCGAAGGTGGAAAGCTAATATTACCATTATTACGTAACCAACGTATTTTCCTCTATTTTCTCAACGAAAACCGCAAAATCAAGAGATCGTAGGGAGATGCAGGAAACCATGTCAGTAGAACAGAAATTGAATTAGCCAGCAGCCTCAACAACCATAAAATGGCATAGTCGTACAGATTACAAAACTAAAAACTGCATTCCATATATAAATTTTCTGGAAGGCAGAAGGTCAACAGAAAGGCTAAAATCAATTTAACGACCGCCAACAGCGACAAAACAAAACACTTTCTACGTAGACGGAACATCGGCCCCATCGTAATGGAACTTCTCTTTGTGCCGGAGCCAACGGCCTTCCGTCATAAACCCAAACCGGCACTCCTCGCATTTATACGTGAACTCCTCGAACCGCATGCGCTTCCGCGGAGCCGTATAGTCTCTGGCCGGGGCTTTTTCTTTCAGGCGTCGGAACTTCTCCTTGAGCTGCGTGCCATGCGACCAGCGCTTGTGATACTGCAGTGTGCTCCGCGTCCGGAAGCTCTTACCGCACAATCCGCAGTCATGCTGGAATCCTTCCGCGTGGTTGCGCATGTGACCGTTCAGCCGGTTCCTGGACGTGAACATCATGTTGCACACCGGACAACAGGTCAGATTGCGCACATCGTGGTAGTTAGCGACGTGGCGCGCTAGTTTGGTGTAGGTGGGACAGATAAAACTGCACTGCGGACAGTGGTAGCCGTCGGGCTGCTGGTGGGAGAGGGCGTGTTGCCCCAACTCTACCCAGGTGTAAAACATCTTGGCGCATATGGCACACGGTTTCGCCGAATGCATTCCCTGTAGGAGCAAACAGTAAGCATCTCAAAGTGATGAGATCGGAAATAATTCATTTATTTCACGAGATGGTAACCCATTAATTTATCTGATTTACGTGATGAAATCTAGAATATTAATATTTCTGCACTACAAGCACGCAGAGGTAATGCCGAACATTTTTAATGGATTGCTTTTTGCGTTTCCTCATCATGTGGTCTAACTGTGGATCATGGAAATCAATTATAGCAGAACCATCAATATATTACATGAATTAATTAAGGTTTGAGCTAACTCTACCAAGCGGCATCTGTGTAGGTAGCACATACATTTGTGTAGGTAGCACTACGCGAAAATTTACGCAATAATTATCAGTAGAAGTTACCAAACTGAAATTTACATAATTTTTTTTCTAAATGAAAAACGGCATTTTAAATTTTTGTTATCGTTTACCTTAATGTGGAAAGCAAGTCTCCGTGGTGTCGGAAACTCTTCGCCGCATTCGTCGCAGACATTCGATGTTGTGCCAGCCTCGCTCGGATGCATTTCCCTCATATGTCTGGCCAAAAATTGTGCTGCAATATAGCGGTGACACTGAGCGCACTGCACCCGCGGCGCGTACACTTTCTTATGCTCCATGATGTGTGCAATCAAGCTGACGATGCTTTCAAATGTTTTCTGACATTCTGGACAAACAATCCCATCGGACTGGTCCCACTTTGCAGTATCGGCCGTGTTGTGGCCCAGATTATGGATCTCCAGCAGTTTTTCCGACGTAAAACTGACCAGACACTCGAGGCAAGGGTACACCGTTTCCGTCGGTGGCAACATCGTCCGTGGCTTTGGATAAAACCGCCGCTTTTTTGGACCACTCGTCGATGCAGCTGCCGATGCATTCATCTTTTCGAGCCGCTGCTGTTTCTTGTTTGCAGCTTCATTTTCACTGTCTTTTTCCAGCTGGCGGATTTTTCGTAACATCTCACCTGTTGCATCCAGCGCAGTCCCTTCATCATCTGTCTGGGAACTGGCCATCAGTTTAAACACATGTTCGCGCACAGCACGCGGGGAAATTATTCTGAAATTCGCGCCGATCAGACCATCATAAATTCTCTGCCAAAGTCCTGCGCGGTTCGCGCCCACACGATATCCTTCATGCGTGCAATACAACTGCAAAGCTGCAAGTGTTTCCTCTTTCGACCATCGATGCCGGCATTTCTTGACGTTAATCTGATCTGGAGAGTGCTGAGTTATAGTTTCCGCTTCTTCCCCAGCTTCAGGATTTTTGTTGATCTTCAGTTGTCGGCGACTCTCTTTCCGCAACTGGAAGATTTCCCGCAGCAACTCACCCACGGAATCCAGCACAATGTCCTTTTCATTTGACATGTCCGTTTGAAATTTTTTCATCACATTGAGCATACGCTCACGAACAGCTCGAACGGAGGTTATCTTGAAACGCGCAGCAATGAGGTCATTGTAGATATTCTGCCACAGGGTATCGCGATTGGCCGTGTCCCGCGATTCGAGACCACAACCTCCGTAAGCGATATACAGCCTCAGCGCAGCCGTGGTTTCCTCTCTTGACCACTTGTGACGGCTTTTGATCGGCCTACCCCCCTCCCCCGGAGGGTTGTGGGGAACATCCTTTTCCTCTTCTTGGTCCGCCTCTGCCAAAACATCACCCATTTTGCAGTTTAAAAATGACTCATTCAAATTGTTTTCTTATTTAATAATTTAGTTATTTTAGGGATAAATTTACATACCCATGGAAACATCTTCGTCTTTGTCTTTTTCATCGATCCATTCGCTATTTCGTGAAGTAGTAGGCGCCAGATCCGCGCTATCGGACGATTCGATTCCACTACCGCCATCTCCCAGAAATTCCTCCACAAACGCGCCAGAATTATCATCATCATCAGGCAGATTCGCCGGTAATGTCGATTCAAAACTGTATATTTTCTTGAACTTCGGCGGAACGACTCTGGCTTTGTCATCTGATACACAGAAAACAAGCTACTAGATAGAAAAATTAAAATTTACCTAGCACCGTTAAAAAAATTTCAAACACTTACGTGGGTCTGGAACAGAATCACAAAGCCCGATTGACTGTGCATATTTCTGCGAATACCAAAACTTTAATTCTTCGCCAGGAGCCAGGGGCCTAATGGTAAGGAAATAAATTTCCCCATTGGTTTCGTAAACCGCTAGGTTATGTTCCCGTGCATCAGCAGCCCGCCGCACAAATTTCAACCAGTTGCACGTGTGAACAGAGTCCATCTTGATCCGTCTGACGCAGTCTCCATTCAGATCAGGAAGAGCGTATACAGGTTCATTTTCCTGGCCGGACCAAGTTGTGGACAGCGAGTCTTTCTTCTCGAGATCATGAGCAATAACGCCACGAAGCGGTCCAAAAACAGTCAACTTCGGGATGGCCGATTTAGCTTGAACACCTGTCGGAAGCCCTAAGAATAAAATACAATTACACATTAATCGCTATGACGCAAAGTAAAATTTTAGCAGAGAAAAAAACAAAACACGTAATGCACTGATATTAAGTAACAGAAACGCCGTCGTACCGGAAATACCAAAAGAAATAAATTCCAAGACGCTCGGCAAGGAAGCAATGGCGAGAGGAATCACTGGCGCATCACAGACACGCTGCGAATGCACGGGACATGCCTTATCCAAAAACACATCACAGTCGGGGCAATCTACGAAGCACATGAAGTACAGCATATTACCCAGCAAACTATGCGCAAAAAGTTACTTTTCTAGCAATTTAACAACGAAAGCGAGTACCGAAGACAGTGCATCGTTTGCCATACCCGATAGTAACTCACACAAGTTTCCGCTGCGAAGTTTTTCACCAAATCACTACCGAAAACAAACAAATAATGTTTACTTACATAAGCGGGAAAAATTTCGCTCTTTTAAAGCGCGAGCGATAGTTTTCGGTTGGACAGGAGCTTCTACAATGAGAAATGGAACCTATTACATTATTTACAGAACTACAGTTATCAATCTACCGATCAAACCAAAGTCACTCAACTCCAACTTGATTACTTACGTGCACACACAACTGCCGTCAATTTCTTGCCATTTTTCCTGTATGTTGCTGTTGTTGCGCGAAATTAATTGTTTTCAAAACAACAGTCTAAAATTTTGACTGACACTAGCTTTATAGTCTACAAACAACAACCTAGCCATAAGAATTATTTTCCCTAAAAAAATCCACTTTATACTTATCTATACACAAATATTTGCGAGAAGTATCTTAATTGCAAACGGTGAATTAAAAAATCCCTATTAAAAAACTTCAGCTGCTCAACCAACCGTCAGAAGAAGCCATACCATGATTTCTTTTTCGACCCCCCGTTCCCACAGCCGTCGAATCCCCGCATATGTCATCTGCAACATCCCCTCGTCCTTCCTCCAATTGGCAGATTTCCAACAGAACTTCCATGGTTGCATTCCACCTAGAACCAGTGTTCCGTTCCAAACCCGGATTTTCCTTCCGAAAATCTCTAAGCAATTTAGTAACGTAATCGCGCACCGCACGGGCTGACACAATCGGCATTCCCTTCTCCCGCAAATCCTGCAGGATGCTGCCCCATAAAATCCCCCGTTGTTGGTTCACGGCGGTGTATCCGTTCCGCGCGCGGAAGGATCGCAGCGCTATCAGTGTTTCTTCTTCCGACCACCGATGCAACGTCTTGCACTGCTTTTTCTCCGCATCATTCAAGTTTACTTTTATTTTACGAGTCTTCAGGTGCTCCGTTTGCCGCTGGCATACTTCAGTTAATTTCGCTTTTAATTCCACTGCAGCTTCATCAGCGGACGGCTTCAACGTTCCCTCGCGGAAATCCTTCAACAGCTGCGTGATGTGATCGCGTACAGCGCGTGGCGAGACGATCTCGTGTCTGTTGTGTTTACGCAGATCCGCGAAAACATCGCGCCATAAGTTCCCTCGCTCGTGAGGCTTGGCAGTGCATCCACCATGAGACTGATAAGAACGCAACGCAATCAAAGATTCCGCGTGTGACCAAATATGCCGTGGTTTTCGCGAAGGTGATGTTGATTCGGGTTGTCGTGCATCAAAATCGATGGAATTTTCAGGGTCTTCTGCAGATGATGACATGATTAATCATTAACACTTCAACATGAAATGGTGGATAAATCTGTTAAAGGGTGCTAAGACAGCCATCCACATAAAAAACGGAAATTTATAACAAATTTATAACATTCAATTTACGAAAAAACGAGAAACTGATGCAGTAAAAAATAGAATGTGTTCTCAGTGTTCTGCAAACAGTAAACTGGAAACAGGAAAACTACCAAACGCGCAACAATCTTTACAAACAGGCGCTCGAAGGCGGCTGCCATTACGGCCCATCGTTTCAAACGGAGCAACAGTATTTCCTTCTCAGTTCAGCGTTTTGAGCGCCCTTGGCCTTTCACTTTAATCGTTCGATTGGTTTTTTATAGCAGAAGTCCACTGAATAATTGTCTGTCTTTATTTCGTACAGCCACCCGATCCGCGCAGCGACCAGACCACAGCATGTTGCAAAGCGTTATTGCCAACCGGACTCCGACGGGAGAGCTGCAGTACTTTATCGTCTGCTCAGCTGCACCCTCGGATCCATCATCTCCTTCGTCTCTCCCGCCACCCCCAGTCTCCTCGTTCGTTCCCATCAAACCCAAACCTGGTGCCAGCGTCCCCGCTCCACCCGCAGAAGTTTCCAATATCCTCGAACTTCTCCAACCAGTTTCGTCCCAAGTTGTGAGTCTTGTGACGGATTTGACTGGTGAAAACCCACAACCCTCAACATCCGCGGATGATCAGTGCGTTCTCTGCACGTATCGCTTATCCGACACCAAGGACAAAAAACGCGCAGTCTTCAAATTCCCTAAGGATGCTGTGCGGCGGAAGAAATGGGTGGATGTGTGTCGCCAGGGAAAGGAGGACTTTGAGTTGCGTTCCGCGTCGTTCGTGTGCCAGCAGCATTTTGCAGCTCAGTATTTCCGTCTGCCGTTGCTGCGGAATGGAAAGGAGAGGAAACGGCTGACGTGGTTTGCGGTGCCGTCGTTAACGGTGGCCACGGCGGAAGAGAAGGATGGAGCGGATGCGGAATGTGAAGCTGGTGATGAGGATATGGAATGTCTCAACGCGCAGATGCGAGTCTACAGTAACGGACTGCCGAATGCGGGTTAGTCGACTTATCAGTGTGATTTAACTTTTAAATTTAAATAAATTTAAATTTTGTAACATTTTAATTAGTCTCTATGCACTACCTGTAGACCGGAAAATGTTTTTAAAAAGAAACTGAGATAAGATAGTAAACTTCGACTGTAGAATGTTAAATCTTATTATGTATTTATCTATAGAAGTGGTCCGTGGATACCATGAAGTTAGATAACCATTGCACTACAACTCTCATGCTTTATTTGATGCATTTGTATTATGCCATTTGGGCTTATTGCAATGTGAAATTAAGTATTTAAAGAAAATTAATTTTGAATTTTCCGATACTTCTCTGCGGTGTAGTGTGATTTTATAGCTTTCTAGTGTTACGATTATTGCAGTTGATGTCCCGTTTGGACCTTCGCGTCTGGTCATTCCTAGTCAAACGTTGCCTTCCGCCGAAGAAAAGGAGAACCTTTGCGGTAGCAGCATATGTAAGTAGTACTTACGGAGATACACTATTCTTTCCGGTCGCCTGTCTATGGCGTACTGTTTACGTGCAAAACATTTAAAGGTGCTTAGCTGCGTTGGAAATTTTTTGAATTGTTTATTTGTAGACTGCCCAGAATGTGAAATTTTTGGACCGGAACCTTGTTGGCAGCACACGAAGCGCTATAAGGACCGGCAAACAGTCCCGCTGGCAAAAGCTAGCCTTCCATCGGTATTACGATTCATTGCGGCGGATGAGTATCCTGGTACAGTTTCATTACTCACAGCATACTTGTTTCACTGATTTGTTGAAGTAAAATGATTGCAATTTGCGGAAACTACAAAATTATGCGGGCGTTTCAGTTTAACGGAATTACGTCATTATTTGCATGCAAATTTCGCATTGAGAATATACTGTGATCTGGAAATCAAAACAGCAAAAATAGGACGACAAAAACTGACAGTAGTCAGATCTGTCAGATAGATGTCAGATTGATTTAATCGATATGGGCGATGTGGCGTATTAAGGAGGTGAAGTGCGTTAATTTCGTGTATTCGACAGACGCACCGACTGGAGTGTCTGCGCGCTCCTTCCTTCATTCCCACTCAGTATTCGGACCAATGCGCGGTGTGCTCTGCAGTCGCATGGGCGGTAAATTTATCGTCCCCGGCAAAGACTACCGGCAGTGCTACCATCTGGAGTCGGACTACGCCTGCAACTGGATGAAATACGTTCACTTTGCGGACGATCCCAAGGAGCAGAATGTGGCAGTGGCTATCCGGGACAATCAGATCTTCTTCGTCACAACCAAGGACATCAAGCCGGGAACTGAGCTGAAGCTGTGCTATTCGCAAAAATATGCAGAAACTGTTGGTACACTGCCTAGGCATCCGTTATTTGGAAAATTAGTGCACCACGTTGCACCCGCCATTACTAGCGATCAAAATATCCCCATAAGTCAAGAAGTTCTTGAGAACGCCCCCACCGCGCTGTTGGAGCAGAATTCTAACATTCCCGTTGTGGATCACGAGAATAATTTGGTTTGTGGCGTAGCTGTGGATGCAGTTCCCATTTGCGACGGTGCTGATGAACCGGATATTCCTGATCGTTCCCTCAGTCCAGAAATCGATAGTGCACTGCATGAACCTGGGGATACTGAAGATGAACACGCAATATCCGTGGAAGCCTCCTCGGATGTGGTTCCATACTGGACGTCAGATGCGGTCCTCTTTAAAGCGGAAACATTTTGCGGAAACGATTGTTGTACTGACTTGACTGAAAAGGGTAATTCCAGAAAGCGTAAGCGGAAAGAAATCAGAGCGGAAGCGGTCAAAGAAAAAAGACCACAAAACTGCAGTACGGAAGCGACTGCTTCCGCAGCTGATCAGCCTAATCCGACAACGGAACTCGGAATACCGAAGCTGGTAAAAGTTGTACGGATGAAAGTGACTCCCTCTGCCGTTGATCTAAATGATCAAGCTAAGGAATTAGGCATACCGTTAGAGAAACTAAAATCGTTAAAACGAATACGACCGAAGCCGGTATCGGCGGAAACCGGAAAAGTCGTCAGCAAGTTCTTTCGAGATCCGACCGCACTGGTGAAGTATCCCTGTGAAATTTGCCGCAAACATTTCCAGACGGAAGCTCTGATGCAGCTTCATCAGCGCTTTCATGACGATGCGACAGAACCTGATGGAAATAAAGATACTGGCGATAATGTTTGTCCTGATTGCTCAGAGCGGTTCGAAAGTCTTCCCGATCTCTTTAAGCACGTGGAGGGACACGGAAAGCCGTATACGAAGAAAGAACAGTGTCCGGTATGTAAAAAGTTCATTGTTGCCCATCTGCTGAGCCGCCACATGAAGGGCAATCACCCGAGTGGCGACATGGACGATGCTGCGGAATATACTTGTGATGTTTGCCAGCAAGTGTTCCCCTCAGAAATTAAACATCGAGCCCATATCCAGGTAGTGTACTGTTTTCTCTTTGCAAGGTGTACTTATTGTTTTTAATATTTTACCACGCTATTAACAATTTTATGCCTCATGCCACGAATTTTTCGCGCCGTGAATGCGAGATAGTGAAAAAGTTTCGCACAGTAAAATACAAATGAAGAATTTGCCCTCGATTTGTTTAATACGAGATGGGATTGTAAACTTGTGACACAACACGCTCATTGCATTATCACACTTCCAGTTCCGGTATGCTGCGATACTTATTTTTATTCGCCTTATTTTTGGTATTGTGTTTATTCAGTTTATGTGTTTCTCTTTATTTTTCCGTTTTTTCTGGTTAACCGATTTCACTTATAATATGTACTGGTACTGTTCGTCTTCACAGATCCATCATGTAATTTGCTGTTACTGTATTTTCGTATGAGTAGACGGAGTAGTTATTATTCTGATGCGATATGACAGGACAACACAGTTTTACTTTTTCATTCTTGGTGTTTTATTTTGTAACATTCATTTTGCCTTTTTTCCCCTTCGTACCTAATTGTGGTCTTTGCAGATCCATCAAGCAATTCTATTCTAACTTATATTCCCGCCTTTGCAGATCCATAAAGTTCCCAAATGCCTGATTTGTGCGGAAATCTTTGAGGGCTGGATACCTCTGGGCCGGCACGCGTTAACCCACAAACAGGCGGACGGGTTTCACTGTCCTAGTTGTGATGCCACCTTCGCCACCTTTCGCCGACTAACCGGGCATTACCGTAACCATCACGACGTCCGATCTATCTGCACCTGTACTGTGTGTGGTAAAATTTTTAGAAATAAAATCGATCTGTATCAGCATATGCAGATTCAGCACACCCGACGGGACTTCTCTCACGAATGCACGGTGTGTGGGAAGAAGTTCCGGCTGCGCGAGACCATGCGTAATCACGTGGCCTTTGCGCATACGGTCGGCGGACGACAGAGAATGCAGCAGTCACAGACGAAATACCTGAAAAAAGTGAACTATGTGGCGCCGCGCAAACGCATGTTGCTGGAGGAATTCCCGCTGAAGTGCGACAAGTGCCAAGTGGGATTCCTGCGAGAGGGACGGTATCTGCGGCATTTAAACAAATTTCATCCGGAAATGCCGCTACCTTTTTCTGGTGGTAGCGGTTAACTGAAGCTAATAATCTCTCTCTTTGATGATTTTCTCGGACGAGTTGAATGTGCTTCAGTGTAGTGATCGCGAGATTACGCCGTTTCAAGGCATGCTGCATGCACGGTATTTCACTTCATGTGTCAGTATAACGCGTATGATTCTAATAAACTTTCAACTTTCGTTTTTGACACTAACAGCTAACTGTCGAGAAAACAGGAATCAGCAAAAAAACGGTCTGCAAGTGCATACGGTACAACTATACCGTCACACAAGTCGGAATACCGAATTCTGCGCTGAGGCTTTATGTGTACGGTATGATCGACTAAAGACAATTATAAAGAAAAAAATATATCTGTAGACTGTAGATACTCAGATGGGAAGCATGACTAATGACACGATCAAAGTATTGTCATTATTGTGCCTTCTCGAAAATTGCCCCGTTTGATGCCGGCACTCTGCACATTTTCTGTACCGATGCTGCTACTTCTGCTTCCATACACATAGGTAGTTATTAGGTCTGATTTTTGGTATTTATGATCAACATATTCTTACATATTCAGTTATGGTTTATTCGGTAATTACTAGAATTGAAATTTATTTAAACACATCGGTTTCACTTGAACTGTTTGTTTTGTGCTGACTACCCTAGTCTCGCAAGCACTGCCGCAGTGACGTATGCGCGGAAGTTGTTTGCTGCCACCCGTTGGGTGGTTTCTATAACCCACGAACATTCTGCGATCTGCAACGAACGTATTTTGTTGTTCGTTCGAAATCTCAGATCTGGTTTTCTGAAAAGTTTCATCGCAAACTTAAATTCACTGCATTATTATGTATTTTGAAGTTGGATCTCATCACTCTTTCAATCTTTCTCTTCTCACGATTGTGTGAGATTTACAGTAGTTTTCCGTTTATCACGCACGGCGACTGGCGTCTGGCGGCACATTTGTTTATCGGGATCGTGTTGACTGCCACTGTTCCCTTGCACTGGCTTTCGAGCGGAACGAAGAAATTTCCGTCCTCTCGCGCTGTTTGATTCCATTGCATCATTTATATGGTTAACCCTGCATTCTACCGATAACATCGCAGAATGGCGGACGGCGATGTGTGTTGCGTGTTGCAGTGTCCCTTGTCAGAGCCATCGCGTTCGATGCGCAGCGTGTGTTTCTTCGCTTTCCCGCATCCGAGCGACCCGCGCTATCCCGTCTGGATTGAACGCACTCTCCGTCCAAAAGGCTGGACTCCTTCCGCAGCTAGTACGATCTGCAGCCGACACTTTTGCTCCGCGGATATCCTCACCGTGCCGTCAGCCGAGGACTGCGAGAAGACGGAGAGACGTCTCAAACACGATGCGCTGCCGAGTCTCTTCGAAGGCATCCCGCGCAGCTTGCAACCGCCCGTGGGGTCTGTTCCGCGACCAGACAGCCCGGAAATCGGCGCTTCGAGTAATCTTTTACCTTGTGATCTTCGATCTAGTGCTTTATCTTTGAAATGTAGTAATGTACTTGAAATTTAGTTGATTTAGTAATTTTAGCTTGAATTATTTGCATTAAAAGCTCTCAGTTTAGTGAATAGTTTTTCTGTATTGCTTTTTCTCTCAAGGTGTCTTGAAGATGCATCGCCCAGTCGAATCCGTTCCTCGTCCAGACAGCCCAGAAATCGCTGTTGCCAGTAAGTGCTCGTGTAATACAGCAGACGGCGCTATTTGGATTAATCGCTTTAGATTTAATAAATTGCGATTCAAAATATCAAGTCTTTCTGGTTTATTAATCAATCAAAAATTTGGTAATTAAAACAATTAAAATAATGCTTCAGTTCGTATGCAACATTGCTAAATGCTGATTTATTTTTATTGCGTACTCGTATATTTTTTTAAATATTTATTTTTATTGCGTACTCGTATATTTGACACTGGCCAGTTTTTATGCAGTTTGTCTGCTGCTCCGTTTGTTACTCAGCGATGCCAGCACAACTTAGTCAGTGAGCGCTTTTTACTTCGAATTCAACTTTAGCTGGCATAACTAGCATGGTTTGTTCTGTTCGTGTATTGGCAGTGATACAGATTTCAGAGAAAATTTTTTACTTTCGGATATCATTGCAGGTTCGAAGAAGCGCAGCGCGGACAGCTGTTTGTCGACTTTGGAACTTCCGCCCACGAAGGCAGCTCGTGTTGATAAGGAAACAATCGAACGCTGCACAGCCAGCCCAAAGGCTACACCGCGCATGGCTGAAGCGTGTGTTGCTCCACTTGCATCGCCTGCACCGATGTTGTACTTTCCGTCTCCCGATATCCTTTTTCGACCTCAATCGAGCGACCAAGCGGTTGCTGCCAAACCTCTCCCGCTGCCGCCTCAATCTGCTGCGGTTGCTCCTTCCTCTAACTCCGCGAACGAACTTGAGCGCGGCGTTAAGGTTGCCTTGGTTTCTCCATGTTCCTCGGCGAAACCGGCGAGCGCTGTCGTGGATGCGGATACTGTGCAAATTTGCTGCGTTCCTGGTTGCCTGATTACATCGCGGAACGCTTCCGGAACCGTCCTGTTTCCCTTTCTGCTGCCTGATCACGAGCTGTACGACACCTGGGTCAAGCAAATCCGCTGCACGGCGTTCTGGCAGCCGCAGCCGCCCTCCTACATCTGCAGCCAGCATTTCCACCGCTCCGATTGGGAAGTCTGCAGAATTAGTGGAAATATCAGAAAAGCGCCGTTAACAACCTTGAGGGATGGTGTTGTGCCGTTTCGATCCGCCTGTATTGCTGCATTCCACTTTTCCGGAGTACGCGACGGAGAGGCTGCGAAAGCGCAGACGAAGGTCTGCGACGTGCGGACCTGTCTTGCGTGTGGTGCTAAACGGAATGGCTGGACAAAGCCGTCGGAAATACTCATGTTCTACCCTTTCCCGAAGGATATCCATCTCAGGTCGAAGTGGATCAACTGTCTGCCGGATCTGACCCGACACCAGATGGATACGGAGCAGTCGCTGGTGTGCCAGAACCATTTTGATGCGGAGGACTTTGAGCTGGGCTCGGGTTGTGGGATATTAAAGGCCAGTGCAGTTCCAAAGCGCAGGCCGCGTTTTGGCACCAGATCTAGACGCAAAAAAGGGGAAGGGAAAGTGGGAAAAAAGAGCGAGGTTTGCTGTGTGCCGGGATGCCGCATACCTCCCGAGGAGCTGGGCTCGGGTAGGATAACGTACACGCGTTTTCCCGTGGATGAGGCGCGTCGGGATAAATGGATAAGCTGCATGCAGTGTGCAGTTTCCTGGGCGCCATGTCGAGGAGACGATATGGTGTGCAGCCGGCACTTCACCACTCGAGATTTCCCACAAAGTGTAGCGAAAATAAGGCGCCTCGCCTCATCCGGTCTAAAGCAGAGTGCCGTTCCATCACAGCTGGAATGTGTGGAAAAATTCCGAACCCCAATTAATCCAACAATTCCCCTTGATGAAATACAGTGCTGCTGTATATGCGGTTGGTGGCGGTCGACAGAACTATGTAAACGGTCGGAAAGGCTGACATTTTTTCCCTTCCCCAAACTGACTGTGCAGTGGAAGCTTTGGATTGCGGCTTGCCGAGAATTGAATCCCGAGTTTGTGTTCTCTTTTGGGTTGCTGGTGTGTGAAAATCACTTTAAACCAGAGGATTGGAGGTGGCAGACATGGAACACGTCTAAACTGATTTTAAAGCCCACTGCGGTGCCCCTCCATTAAAACGCCAAGCTTTTTCTCCAGCCCGACTCCTGAAATTTCCGAGGAACAACGTGCATGCAAGGAGGGTGACGTGGCTGCACCAGACGCCGGACTTCCTTTAGACGCCAATGACGCCCCCAACGCTACTGAAATGGATGATTTGCGGTGGCACTTGCATGTGAGCGATAATGTCCCACTGGACACTAACGCACCTTCAGGATCTACGGACGCTAATGCATCCTATCTGCCAAGTTTACCGATCGCGTCGTGCAACGGTCTGCCAGGAGAGGAAAACGAAGAGAATTCTCTTTCGATCCTCGTAAGATACATGTTATAATGAATTGGGCTACGGGTGAATATTCTCTCTCTTGTAGCGCTAGTGACACCTTCGCTGCCGACTGTTACTTTTCCCGCAGCCAGCAGCCGAGACGTCATCCAGACGCCGACAGTTAGTACCGCATCTGCACCGCCCTGTGATACCTTTATCTGTATGGACAAACTTATTGTTTTTGTAAATATTTTTGTCATTATTTTATGCCGTTGCAGACTGTGAACCATGTTGCAAGTTGATGCAAACGCCATGTTGGATACATTCCGACAGTATTCCTGATGAACCGGTCATACCAATGGCTACAAGCAGCTTGCCGAAAGTCTTGTATATGGACGTCTGTGATGAATCGCCGACTGGTAAGAGATTACTTTACGGATTATTTCTTATGCATTGGTGATAAACTAACGATGGGCTGTATTTAGGTAAAACTGTTTACGTGAGGGAAGCAGTAATGCGGCACACGGTATTCGGCCCGTTGATCGCTCCAACCGTGTTCAGTGACGACGAGAAAGCCCGATATGTGGATGTTTCCGATTTGGGCGAGGAAGCCAAGCGAAAGCAGTACCAGCTGGATTCGGATTACCTCTGCAACTGGATGAAGCACGTGCGACTGGCGGACAGCGTGGAAGCGAGCAATTTGCTGGTGTTCGCGCGCGGATGCGAGATCGTCTTCGTCACAAGCCGAACCATCTCCCCGCACGAAGAACTGCGCGTGTGGTACTCCAGACAGTATTTGGATCTTCTTAATCCCGTAACACCTCAGGATGTCGATTCGGATGGCGAAATGTCTGGTACAGTGTTGTGTGAATAAATTTTTTGCTTAACTGCATTTTGGTAAGTTTTACGTTGGATACAGGATTTTATAAATTTCAGGTGTCGAGGCTGAGAGAAGAATGCCTGACAGTGTTATTAAGGAAGAGTCCTTTGCTGACCACTGCGGCGAGAAAATGCTGGATCCTTTATCCTTCCAAAGATGCAGCACGGGGACAGTTATTCCGCAAGATGGGTGCAGAATTTCCGAACCTGTCTGCAGTGTGGTGAACAGTTTGCCAAACTGGAGAAATTGTTGATGCACATTGAAGTCCATGGTGTCGCGGCGCGCAAATGTCCCTTGTGCGGTCAACGTTTTGCGGCACTAAAGGCGCATCTTCGCCAAGACCATCAGCAAGATGGCTTTCCACTATGTGATAGCAGCTTTCCACTACAGAGTGCTTTGCGGGCTCACGAAAAGGTTCGTTAGTTTCATTCAAAAATTTGAACACTTAGCGTGGGATTTGGTTTACACGAGGGCTATTTCAGTTTCATCAGCCAGCGACGCGGGTGAACGATAGTCTGACATGCGAAAAATGTGGTTTGCGATTTCGATCGCACATGCTGAGCCAGCTGCACCGTCTGAAACACAAGGGGAATCCTAGTGGCAACAATGTAGAAAAAGAGTTGACCTGTCCGAAATGCGGGGACGTATTTGACGAGTGGCAGGAGCTAATGGACCACGTGGAGGAACATGGGCGACCCACGGAAAAATGTCGCTCTTGTGATGAGTGGTTTGACAATCTGGATGCACACCTGCGACTTGGAAATTGCCGGTCATCGGCACAGCTGGAGTGTTCGAGTAGCCCTGATACCACCGATGCTGGATTGTTGAGATCTTCCAGCACTAACAACAAGAGTTCAAGTGAACACTATCCTTGTCAGGATTGTGGAAAAGAGTTTGAACATAAGTCCGATCTGTCCGAGCACCAGAAGGTACATGAAATAGTAGCTTTTTTATATGGCGTAAAACTGGCGTAAATCAGCTTCGTACTTATAAGCAAAAACAGTTTCATAAAGTACCAGGATGTTTGAACCACCGCAATTTGCACATTACAGCCCTGGTTGTTTATCCAAAAAAGTTGCTATACTAATTTTAAAAGAGGTTATCTTGTCCTGTTACAGACGCACCTCAATCTGACGTTCATTAAGAGCTTTACTTGCCACGAATGCGGAATGCGGTTCACAACGGAAGCGCTGCATCAGTTGCACGTTTTACAACACGGGAGCATCGTAGGTGTCGGAATGCGCCATCCCCGCGAACGGAGATGTCCACATTGTAACAAATCGTGCAAAACCTTGAGGGAGCTGGTGGAACATGTGGACCAACACGGGAGGACGACGGATAAATGCTCAGAGTGTAATCGCTGGTTTGGTCACCTGCCGGGCCACGTGCGACGCAATCACTCATCGTCCGCTATGGAGGATAATTTAGTAGTCTACCGGGAATCTTCGCCAGAAATACTGCAGGCTCCGTCCATCGTCATTGCCCACGAAAAAGATCGGGGACTGGATGAAGCAAAAGGTCGGTTATGCTTTGTAGCACAGCTTGCTTGTCACGAGCAATACAAGTAAATAAATTAACAGACAAAGAGGCATAATACTGCACAATGTATAAGTCTGAAACATATCGATAACATGTTTACTGTACGAGTTACGACTGAAGTTAAATAATTATGTTATACGGGACAGTGAACGGTTTGACGTTCACTACTACTTGATTAATTGTTAATTTGTTATTAATTATTTCGGTCGCTCTTTTCCGTTATGTTTTACCAGACTTATATTTCACGGGAGAATTTTGTAGATGTGGGTGAGTCTGGCCATGAAAGCAGCAGCGACGAATCCCTGTACACTCCTGACAGTGACGCATCCAGCGAAACTTCCGCGTCCTCTTGAGCCAGTGTGGTGGTTTCGTTTTATGCTCACTTCCTGCCGACTGCTGCTGCAACGGCTGACCAAAGAGTTTGTTTTATAGGAGTTTTTGGATTGTTAACAGTTTTGTTTGCTGCTTTAGAAGATTAGGTATTATCAATACGGCATGGATCACATCACGAGAAACGCCTACATGCGGTTGCACTGAATTACGGGTATATTGCTTGCGGAATTGCAGAAAGAATTTTGTTGCATTGTCGATGTTCGTGATAAAACGTTGTCTGCTGCAGTATTAAATCATTGTTTCCAGATGCCTCATCAGGCGGTCTTAGTACTCTTACAATTGTTAGCTGATGGATCAGACTTCGTGCGAAAATTTACTTTATGGAACATCGGCGAGCGGCACGACGTGAAAAAATGTGACAAATGCTTTCTTTTCTCAATCTACCGATATCGTTTCCAGAAGCAAAAATTTTGGCTGTTTTAAAAGCACTCGTATGTACCTCCAGTTGCATGCTGTAGTCAGATTGTATCTGTCATCATTAACAGCTCATTCGCAGTGTGTGCCACTGCACTGCAAGTGACTGCATTATCAGTACTTACCGGTTAGTTTCTCACCATGGTCAGTGGTTACGCGTCTTAACCTGCACACGATCATTGCCGATTTCCGCTTCCACCTAACATGCACTGCAAACCGCTCACTTTTTCTCACCATCAGAAGGATAATCCAATTGCGAAATGCAGTTCAAGTTTACAACAGCACTCACAATAAACGACGAAATCATGAGAGCACCGCTGTCGTCTGAAGGCAAAAGATGTGGAGACAAGATTGCCGGCATTGGGAGGCAAGTCAGGCAACTCGGACAAGACCTAAACATCACGGCTGATCTAATCCTCCTGGAGGGATTGGATGGGCGCTATTCACGCAATTCGGTTCATTTTATGGACTTTAGCGTCGTGCTCAGTGGCAGCATTTACACATCCAATCTGCCACAAAATCCATTGGAAGTTGTTGCTTTTCAGTGCCTAAGCGCAAGCCCAAGCACAAAAATAATTAATATTACTGTATTTGAAATTAGAAATTTTAGTTTTTATCAAAGGAGGGCAGCAAAGCGAAGAGCGTATCGACCCTGATAACAGGTACCCGATTTTCTGTTATTATGGTTAAGATTTCATTATTGTTAGAATCTGACTAGCGTGTGAAACATTTTGTGAATTGTAAAGGTACCACATATCGACATATGCCTCGTTTAAGAAGAAGAATTGAAGATGAATTTCTCTCGCTCGTACTAACTTTTATTTTGACCAAATAACAAATGAACCTTTTTCAGATACCTTTCCATATGTTACACTTTCAGACCAGCAATGGAAGCATTACAAAACTGTTTTTTGTTTAAAATGAAAAGTCAAGGACCGTTTTGTCCTACCGAAACATGCTTACAAAGAATTCTAAAATATCAATAAATTATCTCTTCCACTTAAGGAAAGCCTTCGACAACACTAACATGAGCACTCGGGTTAAGACTATGGTTAAAACTAAGATCAACAATCAGGTTTACTTTGATCAGAACTAACGTTAGCACTCGGGTTGCGCTCCGGTCAAATTAAGGAAGTGGGCCGGTACAAGGTACCAAATTCGTGTACATGCACGAAAAGTTAACTTTGCGCACTCCCAAACACATTTTGGTTTTATTTTATGACATTCTGTAGCCAGATGACTTGTATACACGGGCGTGAAAACCGCGCGCGCAACATCCGGTTCGGGAGCACCTGGCTATGAATATCGTTTTTACACCGATCCACTGATCTAGCATGTTTTTCGAATTTTAAAATGACTTTCAAAAATTCTAAAATTCATTTTAAGATTTTAAGCAAATCATGAAAGTCTAGATCGCTGTAAACACGAAAGACCGTGTGCATTTATGTGCAAAATTTGAAGTAGATCGGTCCATAATGAGACTTTGGTACACCGGAATGCAGGTAAACTTTTGGAATTTTCAAACAGCCATAACGTGTATACAAATCATCTGGCAACAGAATGTCATAAAATAAAACTAAAATGTGTTTGGGAGTGCGCAAAGTTAACTTTTCGTGCATGTACACGAATTTGGTACCTTGTACCGGCCCACTTCTTAATTTGACCGGAGCCATAACCTGAGTGCTAACGTTAGTTCTGATCAAAGTGAAAACCTGATTGTTGATCTTAGTTTTAACCATAGTCTTAACCCGAGTGCTCATGTTAGTGTTGTCGAAAGGCTTTCCTTAAGTGGAAGAGATAATTTATTGATATTTTAGAATTCTTTGTAAGCATGTTTCGGTAGGACAAAACGGTCCTTGACTTTTCATTTTAAACAAAAAACAGTTTTGTAATGCTTCCATTGCTGGTCTGAAAGTGTAACATATGGAAAGGTATCTGAAAAAAGGTTCATTTGTTATTTGGTCAAAATAAAAGTTAGTACGAGCGAGAGAAATTCATCTTCAATTCTTCTTCTTAAACGAGGCATATGTCGATATGTGGTACCTTTTACAATTCACAAAATGTTTCACACGCTAGTCAGATTCTAACAATAATAAAATCTTAACCATAATAACAGAAAATCGGGTACCTGTTATCAGGGTCGATACGCTCTGCGCTTTGCTTTTAAGCCCTCCTTTTGATAAAAGCTAAAATTTCTAATTTCAAATACAGTAGTATTAATTATTTTCGTGTTTGGGCTTGCGCTTAGGCACTGAAAAGCAACAACTTCCAATGGATTTTGTGGCAGATTGGATGTGTAAACGCTGCCACTGAGCACGACGCTTAAGTCCATAAATTGAACCGAATTGCGTGAATAGCGCCCATCCAATCCCTCCAGGAGGATTAGATCAGCCGTGATGTTTAGGTCTCGGACAAGCGCTTTGATGACAAATGGCATTCTCGAGCCGGGGGAGAAGACTATCCTGATTGCCAAAACTGCGTGGCGAGTACATATACAAGCGCAGCGACTTAAGCGCAACCAGTGCTGCTTCGCACATTATCGATTTCCGTAAATTTATAAAAAAAATGTTAACGATAAAAGTCGTGGAACGCTGTTGCGTATTTCTGCTCTACATGACAGTATAATTGCAGTACGACCTTGACGAAAATTCACGCCTTCATAAGAGATTGCAAAAAATCAGCGTAAATTTTGTATTTAAATTTTTGAATACAGCTTTTCCGGTTGACCGGAAATACTTGAGCGCGGAGACAAGAAACACTCTCGCCCGCTGGGTGGTTGACACTATCGTTCGCTGGGTGGTTGACGTGGTTTTGTGATCCGTTTCTGTTCATGGCTCCACGAATTCACTTTTGTGCATGGCAGCATGGATGATGATTTGGGTTTTCATTTGTGCAGTTTCTGTTCTTATTCTTTCTGTAGATTTTTTTTTGACAGACTCGGCATTCGCGACGATTTTATTTCATGTCAGTATTTTAAAACGCATGGAAAACAATCGGATGATATTGAGAACGCTGTCCATCCTGAATCCTGATTATTTTTTCAGTTTTGGTTGCCAAATCTCATTTTCATGAGGAAACATTCACCTCTTTCGCTGCATAACTTGATCTTAGTCGCGTGATTAACCTGCAGTCTACCGATCGATCGCAGAATGGCAGAGAGCGATGTGTGCTGCGTGTTGCAGTGTCCCTTGTCAGAGCCATCGCGTTCGATGCGCAGCGTGTGTTTCTTCGCTTTCCCGCATCCGAGCGATCCGCGCTATCCCGTCTGGATTGAGCGCACTCTCCATTCAAAAGACCGGGCTCCTTCCGCAGCGAGCAGGATCTGCAGTCGACACTTTCGCTCGTCGGATATTGTGATACTGGCATCAGCCGAGTATTGCGAGGAACCGGAGAAGCGTCTCAAACACGACGCGCTGCCGTGTCTCTTCGAAGGCATCCCGCGCAGCATGCAACCGCCCGTGGAGTCTGTTCCGCGATCACACAGCCCGGATATCGCAGTTTCAAGTAAGCACAGTAATCTTCGATTGTACTCATTGTAGCCGTACTTTTGTCTTTGAAATACTTAAGCCGAGCTGGTGCTTAGAATACTTATCGCTCATCATGTGGCACTAGCAAAAGTTCTCGTTGTCAGTGTGGTGAATAATTTTTCTCTGCATTGCTTTGTTTCGTCAAGGTGTCTTGGAAGCGCATCGCCCGATCGAATCTGCCCCTCGTCCAGACAGCCCGGAAATCGCTGTTCTCAGTAAGTGTTCGCGTAGAAAAGCAGAGAACACTAATTGAGTTCGTTGAGAAATAACGTAAATTGTTAATAATTTGTAATTTAAAATATAAATGAAATGACAGATAAAGTTTGTTAGCAAAGTCGGGTAATTGAGACGATTCATTTCACTAACTGGGTTGCGTCAGTTTGCGTTGGGTTGCATTTGCTGATTTATTTCAATTGCGTGTATTCTTTTTTAAAATCAAATAGTTGACTTCAATATCGTCGGTTGTTCTCTTACTTCTGTTCGTTTATTAGCTGTTCGTTATTACTTTATATTTTAGCTTGGGTTATTTACTTTTTGGTGTCATTGCAGGTACGAAAAAGCGCAGCAAAGACAGCTGTCTGTCGACTCTGCAACCTCCGCCCACGAAGGTAGCACGTGTTGACGAGGAGACGACTGAACGCCGCACAGCCTGCCCAAAGGCTACACCGAGCGCGGCCGAAGCGTGTGCAGCTGCACTTGCATCGACTGCACAGATGTTGCACTTTCCGTCTCCCGATATCCTCTTTCGACCACATTCGAGCGACAAACCGGTTGCTGCCGAACCCCTTCCGCTTCTCCCTCAATCTGCTGTGGCTGCTCTTCCTTCGCGGAACTCACCGAAGCAACCTGAAAGCCGCGGGGAGGTTGGCTCGCTTGTTGATCTTCCTGATCGTTCCCCGGCGCAACCAGTGAGCGCCGCCGATGATGCGGACACTCTGCAAATGTGCTGCGTTCCTGGTTGCTCCATTACATCGCAGAATGCAGCTCAAACCGGGGACACTTTGTTTCCCTTCCTGCTGCCCGAGCACAAGCTGTACGATGTCTGGGTCAAGCGAATCCGCTGCACGACGTCCTGGCAGCCGCAGCCGCCCTCCTTCATCTGCAGCCGGCATTTCCTCCGTTCCGATATAAAAACCTGCAGAATCAGTACAAATGCCAAAAAAGCGCCGTTTCCCACCGTCCTAAGGGACAATGCCGTGCCCTGTCGGTCAGCGTGTATTGCAGCTTTCCACTTTTCCGGAGTACGTGACGGAGAGACGGAAAATGCGCAGAGTGTAGCGGAAGTGCAGTCCTGTCGAGCGTGCGGCGCCAAACGGAACGGCTGGACCAAGCCCGCGGAAATGCTCGTGTTCTATCCTTTTCCGAGCGCTAGGCATCTGAATTCTTTGTGGACGGGATTTCTGCCGGACCAAGGCCGACGGGAACTGACTACCGAACCGGCGGTGGTGTGCCAAAATCATTTTGCCCCGGAGGACTTCGAGACAAGCGGAGTATTGAAGTCCAATGCAGTTCCAGCACACATGCTTATCTTTCGCGCTAAAGACAGGTACAAGTTGACAGACAGAAAGGTGCGAAAGGAAGCGGACAGCAAAGCGCCAAAGGAGGGTACGGTTTGCTGTGTGCCGGGATGCCGCATACCTGCCGAGGAATTGGGCTCGGGCAGGATAACCTACATGCATTTTCCCCTGGATCCCGCGCGTCGCGATGAATGGATACGCTGCATCCGTTGTGCCGTATCTTGGGCGCCACGGCGTGGATTCGATATGGTGTGCAGCCGGCACTTCACCGCTCAGGATTTCTCGCACAGTGTTGTCAACAAAATCACGGGCATCACTTCATCCCGCCTGAAGCAGAGTGCTGTTCCATCTAAGTTGGATTGCGTAGGACAATTTCGAACCCCAATCAGTACGAAAATTCCTCTAATACATCCGAAAATTCTCCATAAAGGAGTTCAGTGTTGCTGTTTATGCCGTTGGTGGCGGTTGCCGGAACCAGTTAAACGGTCGGAAAGGTTGGCATTTTTCTCCTTCCCGAAACTTGTGGCGCAGAGGCAACTGTGGATAACGGCGTGCCGTGAATTGAGTCCGGAATTTGTCTTCACGGTTGGGTCGCTAGTATGTGAAAACCACTTTAAACCAGATGACGTGACATGGGGCAAGTCTAAGCTGATTTTAAAGCCCACTGCGGTGCCCTCCGTTAGGACGCCAAACGAGTTGTCCAGCCCGGTTCTTGAAAGTGGTATTTTCGAAGAACAACATGCGTTTACGAACGGTGACGTAGCTGCAACAGATGCCGGACTTCCTGTCGCTGTCGGTGACAAAACGAACAATTTGGAAACCGTGGGTGATTTGCGTGTACAGTCACATGAGAACGATCATATCCCAATGGAAACTGACGCACCTTCAGCAAATAAGGACCCCAGTGCATCTCTTCAGTTGTGTTTGCCGGCAGCGTCACGGAACGGTCTTCCAGAAGATAAGGGCGAGGAAAATTCTTTCGATCATTGTAAGATTCCTTGTAAGATTTATGTCATGATATATGTAATGATTGTCTGTTGTAGTGCTCGTGACATCTCCGCTACCGGATATTCAGGTTCCGTCTACGATCAGGGGCCGGGTCTTGATCGAGACGCCGACAATTATTACCGCATCTGCGCCCAGTGATACCTCCATCTGTACGAAAAACCATCTGTACGAAATTGCTTTTTTAAATAATTTACTCACTATTCTATGCCGTTGCAGATTGCGAACCTTGCTGCAAGTTGATGCAAGCACCGTGTTGGATACATGCGGTTAATGTCCCTGATGAACCGGTCATACCACTCGCTGTTGGTAGCCTGCCCAAAGTCTTGAATATGGACGTTTGTGATGAATCGCCGACTGGTAAGAAATTATTTTTCTTATTATTTAACTGAGTAACGATGATATACTAACGATGGGATTTTTGTTTAGGAAAGGCTGTTTTTGCGAGGGAAACACTAGTGCGCCACACGGTATTTGGCCCGTTGATCGCTCCGACAGTGTCAAGCGACGACGAGAAAGCCCGATACGTGGATGTTTCCGATGTTGGCGAGGACGCCAAGCGTAAGCAGTACCAGCTGGATTCGGATTACCTCTGCAACTGGATGAAGCACGTGCGACTGGCGGACAGCGTGGAAGCGAGCAATCTGCTGGTGTTCGCGCGCGGATGCGAGATCGTCTTCGTCACAAACAGAACCATCTCCCCGCACGAAGAACTGCGGGTGTGGTATTCCAGACAGTATTTGGATCTTCTTAATCCCGCAGCATCTCAGAATGTTGATTCGGATGGCGAAATACCTGGTACAGTACTTGAATTTTTTGCGTACCATTTTAAAAAGTATTACGTTGGATACCGGATTTCATAAATTTCAGGTGTCGAGGACGAGAGGCGAAAGTTGGAGAATATTATTATGGAAGAGCCTTGTCCTGACTATTGGGATGAGAAAATACTGGAGCATTTATCCTTGCAAAGAGACTTTGTTACTTCTACAGCATCTTCGGATCAGGATAGCAATAGTGAAGCAAACGGTAATAAGAATGGGTGTTTCGGTTATAAGTTTAAAAGTTATAATTAACGTTGCTTTTACTTTTGGCATAATGTGTGGCGAATTTAAGTTGCAGATGGACAGAATGACATAGTTGACGGTGATATTTGTGAAGAATTGTTTCGTATCTATTCAATTTCGGATGGCGAAATCGTTGATAATACGCCTGTGCCGAATAACAGTGGCTCTTCGCAGCTGACGCCGCAAGTAAAACCACCAAAGAATGCGCCTGCTCGGAAAAAAGTTCGACACGGTACAAGTCAGCCGGAAAAACCACTAGCCGGAGCGTTGGTAAAAGTATGCAGAATGACGTTACCGAGACATACCTTCACCGCCGCCGCGTCTACTCGTGGTCAGGGAAAGGAACCTTTTCAGTGCACGCTATGCGATAAAAGCTTTTCCCTACAGAGTACTTTGCGAGCTCACGAAAAGGTTCGCTCGTTTGACGATCAAAGTTTTCGACCACTTAGTGCGCGTTTTATTTATTTACGAGGGCTGTTTCAGCTTCATCAGCCAGCGGCGTGGGTGAGCGATAGTCTGACATGCGAAAAGTGTGGTCTGCGATTTCGATCGCACATGTTGAGCCAGCTACACGGTCTGAGACACCGCTGGAAGCCCAGTGGCAACAATGTAGAGAGAGAGCTGACCTGTCCGAAATGCGGTGACATGTTTGACAAGTGGGAGGAGCTGATGGACCACGTGGAGGAACATGGGCGACCGACGGAAAAATGCCGCATTTGTGATCAGCGGTTTGAGAATCTGGATGCACACCTGCGGCTTGGAAATTGCGGACCGTTTTCACAGCTGGAGTGTTCGAGTGACCTTGATGCTGGGCGTGCTGGATTGATGAGATCTTCCAGCACTAACCATAAGAGCTCAAGCGAACACTATCTTTGCCAGGATTGTGGAAAAGAGTTTGAACATCAGTCCGGTCTGGCCGAGCATCAGAAGGTACATTAAATAGTATCGTTTTTATAGGGCATAAAACTAGCGTAAACTAGCTACATACTTATAAGTGGTTTTGCTTATATGTGAAGTTACATACATGATACAACCAGAATGTTTTATGGGCCGGCCTATACTTATAGCATTGCAGTTGCTCATTACAACCCAGACCGTTAATCCAAAAAAGTCACAGTGCTAATTTAAAGGAGGTTTGTCTTCTTGTGCTGTTACAGAAGCACCTCAATCTGACGTTCAATAAAAGTTTCACTTGCGACGGATGCGGAATGCGGTTTGCAACGGAATCGCTGCGCCAGGTGCATATTTTACAACACGGGAACATCGTTAGTATCGGAAATCAGCATCCCCGCGAACGGCGATGTCCACATTGCAATAAATCGTTCAAAAACCTGAGAGAGCTGGTGGTTCACGTGGACGAACATGGAAGGACGACGGATAAATGTTCGCACTGTAATCGCTGGTTTGGCCACTTGCCGGGCCACATGCGACTCAATCACCCAGCCTCACTGTCCAACAGTGTGGATGGACGGAATCAGTCGGGCCAGAACGGCGACATCAGCGCGAAATGTTTCTGCGACGTCTGTGATGGCATCTTTTTGACTAAAGAATTGTTGATGGCGCATGCGAAAGAGCATAACAGCGACAGGGACATTTGTAAGACTCTCCATTCCACCCTGGAGAATAATGTAACAGTCTGCCGGGAATCTTCGCCGGAAATACCGGAGGCTCCGTCACGACAAAAGTCTGGCGCTTGATGACGCAAAAAGTAAGCATTTAGTAGCCTGAACAATAATACTTTGTATTAGCAAATTGTTGGACGAAAACGTACAATATTTGGAACTGCTATCGTTAACACGCCACCAACTGATATAGTCGTATCCCGTACTCGGAATAGCTAAAATTTAATAAGTGTTTGTACCGCTAGCGTTACCGTATAATATGCGGTTGTGCACAGTTTGATATTCCACAACTGTTGCACTTTTTGGTTGATGGTAGATTGGTAGTAATCGGCTTCGGCCGTTATTTTCACCTGCCGTTTTTACAATACGATTATTTAATGAGCTAATTTTGCAGGCTTTGGGGAGTCTGGCTACGAAAGCAGCTTGCGAAAGGTCATTGTACGTTTCTGACAGCGATGCATCCAGCGAGACTTCTGTGTCCTCTTGAGTCGGTATTCTGGCACCGCTTCCGATCATTTCCTGTCGATGGCTGCTGCAACTTGTGACCAAAAATTTTTTCCACAAGATTTGTGGATTGCTAAGAATCTTTTGTTTCCTGCTTCGAGATGTGGTAACTTGTTTAGATCACAGCAACTTGTTATTAATTTTGCTCGCAGAAGTATCAGAAAAAATTTTTTTAAATGTCCATGTTCGTAATAATAAATGAATGTGCTTTTGTGAGCAACGCTCGTCTCAACAGTCATATACTCGTACTGATTGTGAGAAGAAAAAGGCTGTACTCTAATAATTGATTATCATGATCTTATTAAGTCTGTATCTTTGTTTCGCCCCTTGTGCGTGTGTTCTGTGCGACATTTACTTTTATATACCGCCAATAGCTTTTACGTGTAGGGTATCTTGTTACATTGTTCCTTCGTATCTGTATGACAACGGTGTTCATAAATCTCCTACTCGTAAAGTCGCTCGCTCGGTTGGTAGCTTGCATTTCTTCTGTTTCGCAAATCGTTTATCTTTCCTGAAGAAACTGAGTTGAGGCTGACTGGTGTAGAAATATTTCGTACCGGTAATATTTTATTGACTCAAAGATCTCCAAGACTCCAACAAGGTTAGCGGCAAAATTCATGCTCTTTTTCAAAAAGCTGGAAGCGGTTGCCTGTATTCGTACAACAAAGTACAAGATGCAAAGTTGTCCCGCTTTTCGGATGACCGGAAATACGTAATCGCGGAGATGCATACTGTCGTCCGTGGGATTGCTGATAGGGATCCTTACGATTGCAGATTTAAATCCTCACTCCTTACTTGAAAGTTGTATCGGATACAGAGCCTTCTTTTTCGGTTCATGGCTCCACGAAATTACTCTTTTTCTGTGGTTAAAAATTGTGTTTCAATCTTCCTGTAAAAAGATTTTCGAAAAATTCAGTGTTTGCAACGATTTTGATTATGATTTTGCAAAGCATCGAAAGCAGTCGTTCGGAGTGGAAAGTAGTCTGACGGCGGTGTTTGGCTGCTAACTGGACTGCTTGATTCTTTATGAGTAGCCTAGCCGGGCAAAAATTATATTCACGAAGAACATCGGAGATCAAGTCACTAGACTCCGCTAAACAACAGTACGTTAATACGTACAGTCTAGAGATGGCAGCGGCCGGCTAAACGGCTGACCTTTCGGTTGACGGCCGGCTGAATTCCTTAGCCGGCTAAAGTATTGCGGCTGGAAGTCTCAGCCGGCCAAATAGAGATGTCAAAAACCGAACCGAGCCGTTTGGAACCGCGGTTCAACCGGTTCGGTTCGGTTCGGTTGGGCGTTTTTGAAACCACGACTTTTCTTGTAACCGAACCGCTTGAGTCGGTTAGAGGTTAAGTCGAACCGAAAATAACCGGTTAACCGCGGTTGTTTTCGGTTCTTTGTTACTAGAGAGAATGACGATGTGGTATGACGAATTTCTGCTGTCTCAAATCGTAATCCATAAATTGATAAATATAAAGGAGACGCGCACCGGCGTACAGTACTTGTCTTTAAGTAAAATCGGTTCGTACACGCTACGCTCAAACTCTGAGCGCATGCGTGCGCAGTCGCACAGTTGTACAGCCGGCACTCTAATATAATTTCTTGGTTTCGGTTCCAACCGGTTCGGTTCGGTTACAAGTGACTTGGCGCTGTAACCGAACCGGTTTAAGTGACTCGTGCTTGGAACCGTTAGGAACAAAGTGACTTCGACGTCGAGTCGAACCGCTTATGGAACCGAACCGAACCGGTCGAACCGTTGACATCTCTACGGCCAAAGCGGCTAACAAAATTTCCCAGCCGGCTGGCCGCCGGGTAAGCCGGTTACAAACAATTTCGGCAAAAAAAACGAATTTTTTTGAAAAAAGTTTGAACTGCTAACAGGCAGCATCGTAGGTTGGCAAAAAAATTAAAAAGAAGTTTTTTTGCCACTTCCAGAAACTATTTTGTAAGCGATTTCGATGCACCAATAACTGAATAATCAGTCGTTATCCGGGAATTCCTGTCTAAATGTGTAGCAGCGCTGCAGTGGGCCACAGTGTCAAGCGAAGAGAACGGAGATTTTATCCTGATCGCCGTGTTTAAAAACTGTTCTGCACACGAACGCACGAAGGCGACTGAAATAGGCGCAAACCTGAAGCACCAAGTGACTCGGTGGCGCTGTTATTGCCGCCAAAGTGGTACGACAATGCCGCCGCTTAAGCCGCTCAGCCGAGTCGGCCGCCCGCTTAGCCGCAGCTGGCTGAAGCTCTCAACCGGCTTAAGCAGCCGGCCTAGGATCGGCTGTGGCTTCTAAAAATCTTCAGCCGGCTGGCTAATCGCCGGCTAAGCCGGCTTTCGGCCATCTTTAGTATAGTCTTTCACTACAGATAAACGGGCATAAAGTGCGTCATGCTGATGCACAAAGCTATAGAACAACAAGCAGTATCACTCTAAATCGCATCCGTATCAAAGGTGAGTCAGAGGTCCGTACGTCCACTCTTCGTACGTCCACCGGGTCTATCACACCGTTGGCCGCCAGCGGCGGCCCGCCGCTGGCCGGTTGGCGTACAATCCGTCGTAGACTCGTAGTTAATCTGGTCCGAATAGAAGTTGTCCCAAATGGAATCCGTATGAACCACAGGCATCGAAGAACGTACACGCTACTCAGGTCAGCGCTGGTGCTGACCTTCGCGCACAGGCCTGACGAGCCGTGGACTCGCAGCTGAACCCAGTAGTCACCCTTCTAAGTCCAAACCACGCTCGATGTAGGCTATCTTTCAAAGCCCGAAGGCCTATTCATTAGCTACACGGAGTGTGGCTAAACCGGACTTCTTTTTCATGACAAAATCTTTTGCAGTTGAAGTTACTTAATCTTCGGCGCATAACTGGCCGGCATTCTGCTGATCTATCTCGGAATAAGTGTGCTGTTGCAGTGTCCGTTGTCAGAGCCATCGCGTTCGATTGGTAGCGTGTGTTTCTTTTAATTTCCCGTATGCGAGCGATCCGCGCAATCCCGTCTGGACTGAGCGCACTCGGCGTGCCACAGACTGGGCTCTTTCCGCTTCCAGCAAGATCTGCAGCCGACACTGTCGCTTCTCGGATTACTCACCTTCCATCAGCCGAGGATTGCGAGAAAATGGACAAGCGTATCAAATACGGTGCACTGCCATGTTTTGCCCAAGGCATTCCACGCAGCATGCAACCATCCGTGGAGTCTGCTGCGCGACCGGACAGCCCAGAAATCGGATGTTCAGGTAAACTTTGTCATCTGCGATTATGGCAGCATTTTCATCTTTGGAATCCGTGTATTTTCACGTGGAATTCTTTGCCAGAAACTGTAACGGCAGTCAGTAATTTTGTTGTTGCTTTTTGTTTTCAAGGTGTCTGGACAGTGCCTTGCCCAATCGAATGTCTCCCTCGTCCAGACTTCTCGGAAATAGGTGTTAGCAGTAAGCGCTCGGTGTTGTTTAAACACCTGTTGCTGATTAGAAATGGATAAAATTATGTTTACATTTGGAACGATACCATGTTTTCGGTGGTTTGCTTTATTTATCGCTTTCCGGCATCGTTACAGGCACGAGAAAGCGCAGCGCGGACAGCTGCTCTCCGCGTCCCGAAACTCCACCCACGAAGACCTCTCGTGTCGGTTGCGAGGTGGCTGCGCCGTTGGTTATTCCTTCATCTGACTCCCTGAACCATGCTGAGAACGTCGGAAGCAACACACTACTTGTTGATTTTTCTCATCGTTCGCTGGTAAGCGTCGCCGGGGACGCCGATACTCTGCGAATATGCTGCGTTCCTGGCTGTTCCATTACTTCGCGGAACGCATCCCAAACCGGGGACACTATCTTTCCCTTTTTGCTGCCGGAGCACGAACTCTACGATACCTGGGTCGAACGAATTCGCTGCACCACTTCCTGGCAACCGCAGCCGGCCTCCTTCATCTGCAGCCAGCATTTCGAGCACGCCGATATGGTCGGTTACCGTTCGCAAAGCGGCAAAGCGATGGTTTTGAAGGCGGACGCGTCGCCCAGTCGGTTGGCCTGTGTCAGGGTTTTCCACCATTCAGGATTGCGTGGCGGAGAGATGGAGGACGCACGGAGTATACTGGAGATGCGAGCTTGTCAAGTGTGTGGTGCAAAACGGAAAAGATGGACCAAACCCTCGGAAAGGCTCATGTTCTACGCTTTCCCGACGGATACCCGTCTCAAGTCGTTGTGGATGCAATTTCTGACGGACCAGGGACGACGGAAGCCGGTTACGGAGAAGTCGCTGGTGTGCCAGAATCATTTTGCTCCGGAGGAGTTTGAGACCGGCGGGACATTGAAGGTCACTGCAGTTCCGTCCCGCATGTGGACTTTTGGGCCGATGTCCAAAGGGAAGGAAACGGACAAGAGAAGGAAACCGGTGTCTGCTGCTCGTATCTCATCATTCCTGTCTAATCCTGACAATGCGTCTCACAACGGTCTTCCCGGTGATGGAGATTCTGTGGTTACCGGTAAGTTGATTGCCCTAATGCGTCAGCAGAATGCTTGTACTGTAATACTTGAAACTTGCAGCGCTTGCCAAATCGGCGTTACCGGAAGTGGCGGTGGACCCTCGGACGCGCTCCGGAAATGCCGTTAAGACTGCACTCAGTGCACTGGCGATAACTGACCCCGACAACGCCTTATTATGTACGCGGAAAGAAAAATATCTTGTAGATAAGTTTTCCTATCTCTTATTGGCCATTTTAGTCGCTAATTTTTGAGCTTTCAGACTGCGAGTCATGTTCCAAAGTGATGCAGACGCCGTGTTGGATGCATTCGGACAGTATCCCGGACGAACCGGTCATTCCATTGGCAGTCGGTAGTTTGCCCAGAGTTTTGTATATGGACGTATGTGATGAGTCGCCGACCGGTAATTAAGCAGTTGTTTTCACATTTACAAACGCAGTTGTTGCACGGCCAGAACGCTCTAACTGTATTTAAGGCAAGAAAACGTGGCAAATTATGTAGTGTTTAGGAAGGACTATTTACGTGAGGGAAACACAAATGCGGCACACGGTATTTGGCCCGCTAATCGCTCCCATCGTAATTAAACAAATTTTTAAATATTTACATTTCAAAGTTTCTAACACGTGCTCAGCGTGGTAAAACTGCTTCGGAGACACTGCACACTTTCAGTCAACGTAATTGAAAGCTGCAGTAAATCTACCAAGGCTCTGCTAAGATTATGCCGGAATCCGTAAATCATTCCAAATCCTATATGCAAATGATCGTTCCGATGGTGGGAGTATGTGGCGGACAACGTAGATCCAATAGGGGAATCGGGCGCGGATGTGCAGCCATCATCGATTGACGACGCGTAGCATCTGCATTCTGCAACACCAGAACACACAGCACCCTTACGAAATAACTTTTCATCATATGGGATTAAGTTGTAAGGCTGCACTTCAGACTGCGCCGTACGATTGGTTCCCACCCTAGCTCTTTCAGTTTGCCGATATAGACTTTTCGGTCACTTTCGACTGAACTAATCTTTCTTGAACGTTTTCCACATTATCGATCAGCCCTTTTTGAGTAGAAAAGGTGACAGGCGCACAGTAATCGGAGACAGACAGAACAAACTCGTAAACGGTGTACACCGTCCCGACAAATCTCGGGAACGAAATAAAGTGCTAAGGTACCGCAACCGCTTTAAAATTTTGCCCAAAACATTTTCGGACTGCAATTTCCATTTGTAACTGCGCTCTACATTGATTCCTAAATACTTAGCCGAATAAACTGTGGGAACACTTTCCCCGTTTATTTGTTAGGGCTGAGACATTTTCTTTCTGAACGAGAACTGAATACATGCATTGCAAATCAAGTTATGGTTGTACGTCCATTCGTTGACGGCATCCAGTTCTTGTTGAACACCTATCGCATCTACATCCGAGTCAGTAATCTTGTACACCATCACGTCGTCGGCAAATAACAACATTTCGTTTTAGAAAGTATCACGTTGAACACAGGATTTTATGAATTTCAGGTGTCGAGGCAGAGAGAATGTCGGACAATGTTATTAAGGAAGAGTCGTGTCCTGACCATTGGGATGAGGAAATAGTGTATCATTTATCCTTGAAAAGAGACCTTGTTACTTCTGCAGCATCTTCAGATCCTGATGATGATACTGAAACACCCGGTAATAAGAGTTTTTTTATTATGAGATCATTAAGAAAATAAAATTCATGCTACTTTTACCGGTAATGTGTATAATGAATTTCAGTTGCAGATGGAAAGAATAGTACATTGGATGGTGAAATTGGTGAAGAATTGTTTCGTATCTGTTCGATTTCGGACGGCGAAATCGTTGACAATGCGCCTGTGCCGAATAACATTGACTCGTCGCTGCTGTCGCCGAAAGTGAAACCACGGAAGAATGCGCCTGCTCGAAAAAAAGTTTATTTTCGCGTTCGTACTCGTACTATGATTCAAAGTTAACTGGACTTTAACAATAATAAATGTCACAATGCGAGTACAAACTAAGTACCAAACGAAGCGGCAATATACATCTGAAACACTAACAAAGTTAACTGACTTGTCTGTCGATTGTAGAATGTAAACTGATTGTCGACTCTGTGATTTTAGAGACATCGACCCGCAGTTGCGCAGTTTTACTCTTGCAGCGACTGTGGCCTACGATTTACGAATAAATCCGTCTTGGAAGTGCACCGGTTTGGTTATCAACCGGCCGGTGCCGCCGGCAATCAAGACAGTGTGCAGAATTGCCCGGAATGCGGCGTTGCATTCCACCATCTCGGAGATCTGATCCAGCACGTTGATTTACACGGGGAAATAACGCACCGGTGTCCGGTGTGTGATCTGCGGTGTCCTGTACCTGATCTGAAGCAGCATATCGCGCGGTGTCACCCTCAGTTCTACGCCGCCGAAAAGGTGAAGGATGCTTCGATTATACATATGATGTCATTGGTTAGATTTATTTGATTTTTTAGACGGGGTCGGTGGTCGAAAACGCGCGCTCAGTTCGCAGTGTCACCTGCAGTGAATGTGGTCTGCAGTTTCCGTCCGCACTGCTGTGCAGTGTCCACAAGACGAAACACGGTAGCGCCGATCGCGACTTGGAAAGGAATCCCTCGGGCGCTTCTCCCAACCTACGCAGTTGCTGCGCATCATGTCCACAGGCAATGTCTGAGAGTATCAATCAGTTTGCTTTTATGGAATGTGACAAGCCAGCGCGTAAAGAAGATTCTGTTGGATTCGATACGCAAGTTCAGTGTCGTCAGTGTGTGAAGGGCTTCTCAACGTCGGGTTTTCTGAGAATCCACAAGATACAGGTGCATCCGATGGCAGCTACTTGTTTTCAGAATTCATTGTTAAGTGTTTTCTATAGGTTCATAATCCGGAGGCCTTGACATGTGCTCAGTGTTGCCGACGATTCAGTTTGGCTGCTTTGTGTCGGCTGCACCAGCTGCAGCACGGGGACAATAATCCTGCAGAGTGGTTACAGAATAGCCGAACCTGTGTGCAATGCGGCGAAATGTTTGCAGATTTGCAGAAACTGCTGGTGCACATCGATGTTCACGCTGTCCCAACGCAGAACACCAGGCTGTGCGGTAAAAACGTCGCTGTACCGGAACTGCCGGTGGTTATGCGACATGACCTTCAACACGATAGCAGCCCCACGGGAAAACCTCTAGCCGGAACGTTGTTAAAAGTGTGCAGAATGACGTCACCGGGACGTCCCTCTTTCACTGCCGATGCGTCCTCCCGTGGTCAGGGAAAGAAACCTCTTCCGTGTACACTGTGCGAGAAAAGCTTTTCATTCCGGAGTGCTTTGCAAGCTCACGAAAAGGTTCAGTTGCTCTTGATTAAAACTGATTCTAAACTACAATGAAAGTTCACAAACCTGACTGATGTTCTAGCTTCACCAGCCAGCCACACACGAAAGTCTAACCTGCAAAGACTGCGGTCTACGCTTTCGATCGCACGTGTTGAGTCGGTTGCACCGTCTGAAACACCAGGGGAATCCTAGTGGCAGTATTGGGGATAAGGAGCTCACCTGTCCGAAATGCGGTGATGCATTCGACAAGTGGAAGGAGCTGATGGATCACGTGGAGGAACATGGCCGACCAACGGAAAAGTGCCGCGTTTGTGGTCAGTGGTTTGACAGTCTGGATGCACACCTGCGCCAGGGACAGTGCGGATCGTCTTCGCAGCTGGAGTGTTCGATTAGCGCTAATACTGGCGGTGCTGGATTGCGGGAATCGTATAGTATCAACACTGCAAGTCATTACAGTAATTGTCAAGATTGCGGAAAAGAGTTTGGGCAGCTGTCTCGCCTGTCCGATCATGAGAAGGTGCATAATTATTGGAACAATAATAACACTAGTGTAAAATGTACGTATATCAATGCTTTCCCATTTTAACCCTGACTGTTTACCTAAAAAGATGCAGTAAACCATTTTAAAAAAGCCTTTTATATTATTGCAGAAGCACTTGAATCTGACGTTCATTCAGAGCCTCACTTGCGAGGAATGCGGAATGCGGTTCACAACGGAAGCGTTGCGTCAGTTGCATACTTTACAACACGGGAAGGTCGTAAGCGCCGGAATTCCGCATTCCCGTGAACGGCGATGTCCCCATTGTAACAAATCGTTCAAAACCCTGCGGGAGCTGGCAGAACACGTGGACGAACACGGGAGGACGACGGATAAGTGTTCGCACTGTAATCGCTGGTTTGGCCACTTGCCGGGACACATGCGACGCAGTCACCCAGCCTCACTGTCATACAGTGAGGATGCATGGAATCAGTTGGGCCAGAACAACGACATCGACGACAAATGTTTGTGTGGCATATGTGGTGGCATCTTTTGGACGAAAGAACTGTTGGTGGCGCATGCGAAAGAGCATGACAGCGGCATGGGAATTTGTAAGACTCCCCGCTCCACTCTGGAGAATAATGGAAGGCTCTACCGGGAATCTTCGCCGGAAATACTGGAGGCTCCGTCACGACACAAATCGGGCGTTTGGTGACGCAAAAAGATAAGCAAGTAATAGCAAGACCAATAAAAGGAGTACAGTAAATTGTTGGATAGAGACGTGTAGTATTTGAAATTTCGTTCGATAACACGCTAACACAAGTGATATACAATCTGACTAAATGAGGAGGCTACGGTCTATGTTAAAAAGCCAGCGAACAGCCTTTTTTGCCCGCTGAGGCTGGTTGATCAATGCAGCCTCTCTGTTGTGACTATAAATAGACCGAAGACAGCGCATTCCAGTGCTGCCAAAAAGCGCAAGCGGAGTGCTGCCTTGCTGTATCGATCGATCGGCACATGTGTGTGTGAGTGGGTAAATCCGCTCGCATTCACTTACACGTATGAGTGTGGCTGTCTGTGCGCGTATTAGCTGTACAAACCGGTTTTCGCTGTCTTCGCTACAACGCATACCCCAAACCCGTAGCTTCCTTTCTTGCTCGCATTGTAATATAGTCTTATTCTGTACTCGCAGTAGCTAAATAAGTACTTTTCCTGAATTAGCGTTACCGTATGATATGTGGTCGTGCGCAATTTAGTATTCCATACTGCTGCACTTTTTGGTTGTGGTAGATTGACAATAATCGCTTCGGCCGTTATTTCTGCCTGCCGTTTTTCAGGACGCATATTTCATGAGAGAACTTTGTAGATTTCGGTGAGTCTGGCCATGAAAGCAGCTGCCAAAGGCCAACGTACAGGCCAGAGCCAACGTACAGTGTACGTTCCTAACAACGATGCATCCAGCGGGGACTCCTGTGTCCTCTTAAGTCGGTATTATGGTGCCGCTTCTGATCATTCCTGTCGATGGCTGCTACACCTTGTGACCAAAGATATCTTCCATAAGATTTGTTGATTATTGAGAATCTTTTGTTTACTGCTTCGCGATGCGAGTACATGTTACTGTTGTTAGGATCATCATATCATAGGAATAACAATTAGCATCAAACTTGTATAAAAACGGTAGAGAAATAAATTTGCTCGCAGAGCTACGAGAATTTTGTTAAATTGTTCATGTTCTAGATAAACTGAGTTTATGGCATTATTAAAACCTTGTTTTCAGGTAATCAGGTTTTTTTAGTTACTACGCGAGAACTATATGTAGTACTCGTGCCTTCATAATATGACAGCGGTGCCCTTTCTCCTACTCGTAAGTCGTACAGTCTCTTGCTCGGTTGGTACTTGGTAGTTTATATTTGTTCGGTTTCGCAAATGGTTTATCCTTTCAGAAAAATTGAGTTGGTTTCGTACCAGTAAGCTCGTAATACAAAAGAGTACCGCTTTTCGGACTGACCGGAAATACGAAAGCGCGGTGGGCGCATACTGTCGCTCGTTGGGTGGTTGATATGGATATTAATTGCAACTTCTCAGGTCGTACCGTACATAGGCTGTTTCTAAATTTTATCATAAAATTTTTATGTCTAGTTCTGTGAGATCCCTTTCTGTTCATGGCTCCACGAAAATCACTCATTTTCTCTATGATTCAAAATTCATTCTTTCTGCGGACATGTGTTGGCGACGATTTTGATTTAGGATTTCGCAAAGCTTCGAAAGCAGTCGTTTGGAGTGGAAAACAGTCGAACGACATATTATGCTCTTATCATTTGCGCTGTTCATCGTAATTCTGTTTTGCTCCTAACTGGATCTCCTTTTCATGGCAAACTCTTAAGTTGTTCTTCAGCGCATAATTAGCCTGCATTCTGCAGATCCATCGCAGAATGGTCGAAGGTTATGTGTGCTGCGTTCTGCAGTGTCCGTTGTCAGAGCCATCGCGTTCGATGCGTAGCGTGTGTTTCTTCTCTTTCCCGCATCCCAGCGATCCGCGCTATCCTGCCTGGATTGAGCGCACCCTCCGTCCAAAAGACTGGATTCCTTCCACCACCAGCAAGATCTGCAGCAGGCACTTTCGCTCGTCTGACATTCTCGCCGTGCCGTCAGCTGAGGACTGCGAGAAGACGGAGAAGCGTCTTAAACACGACGCGCTGCCGTGTATCCTGTACAGCGTGCAACCGCCCGTGGAGTCTGTTCCGCGACCAGACAGCCCGGAAATCGGATTCTCAAGTAAACATTATTGTACTCTTCCATTGTGGTAGCATTATCTTTGAAATCCTTTAGTCGATGTGGTATTTTCACGTGAAATTCTTTCCTCTCGTCATCTCTCACGGTCAGAAACTGTCTGTGAAGTGAATAATTTTCCTTAGTTGTCTTTGTTTTTCAAGGTGTCTTGCCACTGCATCGCCCAATCGAATGTGTCTCTCGTCCAGACAGCCCGGAAATTGGTGTCGGCAGTAAGTGTTCGGCTAGCTTTGCAGACATTGCTGAATTTATTCATTTAAAAATCTTAGCAAAAAATGGAATCCGTTTTTCCCGGTTTTTCAGTATTTTAGCGGTAAAGGTTCAGATAATTCAGACGGTTAATTGTACCAGCATTACGTAGGATTACTTCGAAATCTTGATGGATCGCATGTTGTGATTAATAATAGCCTTTAATAAGTATCGTCATGTAAGTACAAACTGAGTACTAGAACAAACGAGATTTATAACAAAAACATTTCTTCAATGCTGTCGCATGTTTATGAACATTTTTTGCATGTGCATAATCGGAACGATATAGTTTATTCAATTGTTGCTTTTACATGTAGCCTTGAGAGTCTTTTTCTTCCTGTATGTCTGCAGGCACGAAAAAGCGTAGCGCGGAAAGTCGCTCTCCGAACCTGGAAGCTCCCCTCCCGAAGGCAGCTCGTGTCGATTACGAGATGGCTGCGGCTGTTGCTCCTCTTTCTGACTGTCCGAATCAAGCTGAGAACGTTGGAAAAGTTGCGTTGCTTGTTGATGTTGCCGCCGGGAACGTGGATACGTTGCAGATTTGCTGCGTTCCTGGTTGTTCAGTTACGTCGCGGAACGCATCCAAAACCGGGGACACGCTGTTTCCCTTCCTGCTGCCCGAGCACAAACTGTACGAGGCCTGGGTCCAGCGAATCCGCTGCTCAACGTCCTGGCACCCGCTGCCGCCCTCCTTCATCTGCAGCCAGCATTTCGGCCATGCTGATTTGCTTGGCTACCGTGCAGAAAGCGGAAAAGCGCCGTTTATCATCCGGTTGAAGGCTGATGCGTTGCCCTGTCGGTTAGCTTGTGCTAGTGCTTTCCATTATTCAGGGTTACGTGGCGGAGAGGTTAAGAATGCGGTGAACGTCGCCGGGATGCAGACATGCTTGTTGTGCGGTGCCAAACGGAAAGGCTGGACTAAGCCCTCGGAAATGCTGATGTTTTACCCTTTCCCGACGGATACCCATCTCAAGGCCAAGTGGACAAAATTTTTCTCGGACCTGGGCCGACATGAACCGGTGACGGAGCAGTCGCTCTTGTGTCAGAATCATTTTGCTCCGGAGGACTTTGAGACGGACGCGACACTGAAGGCCAGTGCTGTTCCGTCGCGTATGATGCCTTTCGGGGTTCCTTCCAAACGAAAGCAAACGGAAAAACAGGAAAAACAGCCGCTAATGGAGAGTCGCCCGGTGTGCTGCGTGCCGGGATGTCACGTTCCTCCCGCGGAATTGGGCTCGGGTAGGATCAGGTACTTCCCTTTCCCCGTGGCCAAAACGCGGCGGGATGAGTGGATCCGCAGCATGCGCTGTGCCGTGTCCTGGGCGCCCCGTGCCGGACACGATTTGGTGTGCAGCCGACACTTTGGCGCACAAGATTTCTCGGTCAGGAAGCCGCGCCTGACTCAACCAAGTCTTAGGCCGAATGCAACGCCCTCACGGCTGGAATGCGTGGAGAAATTTCGAACTCCGATCAACCCACACCTTCCCCATAAAGGCGTGCAGTATTGCTGTGTATGCGGATGGTGGCGATCGCCGGAGCCGTGCAAGCGGTCGGAAAAGCTGACATTTTTTCCCTTCCCCAAACCGACTGCGCTGCACAGTCTGTGGTTGACGGTGTGCCGAAAACTGAATCCGGATTTTGTCCTTTCTGACAGATTGATGGTGTGTGAAAATCACTTTAATCCGGAGGAATTGATGGTGGTCGTACCTCGAAGGGGAGGAAAATCTGTAATCACGTTAAAAGCCACTGCGGTGCCGTCAAGGAAATCCTTTGACCTTTATAGAATCGACAATAATGTGAGCACTGTATTGGTGGAGCAGTCTGTCAATGATAATGCTGCTGATGAATGTTCTGCACCGGATGCCGGGCTTCCATTAGAATCTTCTGATGAGTATATGGAGATTGCCAAAACAGCTGGAACGATCCAGGAGCATATGGACGCGGGTATAAACGAAAATGTCCCGTTGGAAAGTTGTTCGGAACCGGTGTCTACTGCTCGTATCTCATCTTTCCTGTCCAATCCTGACATTGCATCTCACAACGGTCTTCCGGGAGATGAAGATTCTGTGGCTACCGGTAAGTGGATTGATTGCACTAATGCGTCGGCAGAGTGCTTAGTATTACTTGGAATTGTTCTTGCAGCGCTTGTCACATCGGCGTTACCAGAAGTTGCGGCGCTCCCTCGAACGCGCGCCGGAAATGCCGTTAGGACTGCACTGGCGATACCTGAGCCGGATGACGCCTTACTATGTACGGAAAAAATAATATCTTGTAGATAAATGTCCCTGTCTGTTATTGGCAATTTCATTCGTTAATTTTTGAAACTTTCAGATTGCGAATCCTGTTTCAAAGTGATGCAAACGCCCTGTTGGATACATTCGGAGAGCATCCCTGATGAACCGGTCATACCGTTAGCTGTCGGTAGTTTACCGAAAGTTCTGTATATGGACGTTTGTGATGAATCGCCGACCGGTAAGGAGTTGTATTTACATTTGTTGCACAAAGAGGACGTTCTGACTGTAATTAAGGCAATAAAACGTATAAAACTTGGCACACTATGTTGTGTTTAGGAAAGACTGTGTTTGTGAAAGAAATGCTGGAGCGGCACACAGTATTCGGCCCGTTGATCGCTCCAAGCGTGTGGAGCGACGAAGAGAAAGCTCGATACGTGGATGTTTCCGATTTGGGCGAGGACGTCAAGCGGAAGCAGTACCAGCTGGATTCGGATTACGCCTGCAACTGGATGAAGCACGTGCGACTGGCGGACAGCGTGGAAGCGAGCAATCTGCTGGTGTTCGCGCGCGGATGCGAGATCGTCTTCGTCTCAAACAGAACCATCTCCCCGCACGAAGAACTGCGGGTGTGGTATTCCAGACAGTATCTGGATCTCATCACTCCTGCAATCATTCATAACATGGGTTCGGAAGGCGTAGCAACCGGTACAGTTCAGTAGGAACACATTTTAAGTTTGGGATATAGAAAATTACATTGGATGCCACAAGAACTAGGGTTGATGGATTTCAGGCACTGATGCAATGGGAGGAATGCTAGACGGCGCTATTAAGGAAGAATCGTTGCCTGATCACTGGGATGAAGAAATGCTGGATGATGCATCCTTACAGGAACACATCGGTACTTTGACACCGACTCCGGATCCTGATTGTGATTTTGTGACACCGGGTAATAAGGAGAAATTTTGGATATGATGAAGGTAATTTTGCTAGTGTAATTTGTGAGGACTTCTAGGCGCATCTGGAGGAGATCTTAAAGGTTGCGGGGATATTTATGAAGACCTGTTCGGTATCCCTTCAGACGAAGAAATCGTTAATGAACCGGCTCTGCCGAATGGCATTTCCTCTTCTTCTAAGAATACCACTACGCTGTCGATGAAAGTGAGACCACACAAGAACTGGCCACCTCCTCCGAGAAAAGGTCACGGCCGTGCTCGGAAGAAATGGCCGCCTGTTTCGAAACGTGATCACGTTCGCATGCCTGCTGTATGTAGTTACGGTTTACATGATTTCTGAGTGGTTTGTACTTTGTAGGAATTTTTTCTTTACGCTTAGGCGCAGTCGACCGGCCAGGTGCTGTACAACTTATACACTTGCCACGAGTGCGGTCTCCGGTTTTCGAATAAGGCCGTCCTGGAAATTCACAAACTCAGTTATCAACCGGCCACTGCAGCCGACACTCAGCCCAGTGTGCACGAATGTCCTGGATGCGACGCCAGATTCGATTATTTACGTGATCTGATACAGCATGTTGATTTACACGGGGAATTAACACGCCGGTGTCCACTGTGTGATCAGCGATGTACTGTACTGAAGGATCACATCCGGCGATATCATGCGAAATTCTACGCCGCCGAAAAAAAGGTGCCAATAAGGATTTGATTTATTCAAAAAAATCTTATGTTATTTGGGATTTTTTCTCCTTTTAGAAGGAGAATGGGACTGAAGCCACTCAATCAATGCGGCAGGCATTCACTGACAGTGTCACTTGCAGCGAATGCGGTCTGCAATTCGCTTCGACTCTGTTGTGCGCTGTTCATAAAATGAAACACAACAGCGATGCGATCCCCTACTATGAGGGGGATCCCTCTTGCGCCTTTCCCAACCTGTGCATTCTACGAAAATGCCCACCTTGCGGGAAGACATTCGCTGAATTCGAGCAGCTGGTGAAGCATGTCGCGGAGCACGGGAAATTGACGCAAAAATGTCCGGCCTGTCAGCAGTGGTTTGTGTCCTTGGAGGAGCATTTCAGCCGCGATCACCCTGGGCTTTCTCTCAGGGATTACGATGATCAACCGCGAAACCAGGCTGCGGTCACTTCCGATGCGGCGTTTCACTGTCGCCAGTGTGAGAAGAGATTTCGGATATCCGATCATCTGAAAATCCATAAAATCAAGGTGCTGTTCGATTCGGCGGGTATGCGACTGGTTTTCTTTTAAAGACTAAATGTTAATTTGTAGATCCATAATAAGGAGGCCTTGACGTGTGATCAGTGTGGCCGACGCTTCAGTTTAGCTGTGTTGTGCCGATTGCATAAGATGCAACACGGAGACAGTAAATCACTCGACTACTTCCGGAACAGTCGAGCCTGTGTGCAGTGTGGCGAAAAGTTTGCGGAACTAGAAGAATTGATGGTTCACATCGAGGTCCATGGAGTTGCGACGGAGAAGTGCCCAATGTGCGGTAAACGCTTTGCGCCACGGGATGTGGAGGCGCACATCCGCCAAGTCCATGGAATAAGGCGCAATCGCTCTAGTCAAACACTAGCACAAACGGTGGTGCCTGTGCGCGAAACGACATTACCGCGGCGTCCTTCCACCGCCGACATTTGTGCGGGTGATCAGGAAACGAACAACTTTCACTGTTCAGCTTGCAATAAAAAATTTCCATCGCCGACGGGTTTGCAAGCACACGAACAGGTTCGTTAGTTGTAACTTGTAACACCACAACGTTAGTGCGCGATTCGGTTGACACGATCTGCTATTTTTGTCAGACCCATCAGCCAAGAACGCCGGTGTACGACAGTCTAACCTGCGACGAATGTGGTCTGCGATTTCGATCGTATATGGTCAGCCGCCTGCACCGCCTGAAGCACACTCCGGACCCGAATGACGCGGCTATGGGCAATGACGTAACCTGTCCGAAATGCGGTGACACCTTTGACAATTGTGCAGGACTGCTCGATCACGTGGAAGAACATGGGCGACCGACGGAGAAATGCCGCGTTTGTTGTCAGTGGTTCGACAATCTGGCTGAACATCTGCGGCGTGGACAGTGCGGATCATCTTTGCAGCTGGAATGTTTCAGTAGCGATAATGGCGACACTGCTTTGTTGGGATCATCTAGCAGGGTGAATTCAAACGGCAGCAGACACTGTCGGTGTCAGGACTGCGGGCAGGAGTTTGAACATCCCTCGGCGCTGTCCGAGCATCAGTCGGTACAGCAAATGAACACCTGTTTTACTGATGTATATAAATTGCTTTAAATTTTAAAGAAAGTTTAATAAAAAATTATTTTTTTGCAGACTGAAAATTTTTTCCTGTTTTTTCAGTTTTTTTTGCAACAATGCAGTGTATTTAGTTTATATTGTTGCAGAAACACCTGAATCTGACGTTCATTAACAGCTTCACTTGCGACGAATGCGGAATGCGATTCACAACGGAAGCGCTCCATGGCTTGCATGTATTGAAACACAGAAACGCCGATAGTAGTGGATCACGGAAGCGCCGCGAACAGGGCACGCAGCGATGTCCCCATTGTAACAAACCGTTCGATAAGTTGCAAAAGCTGGTGGATCATGTGGACAAGCATGGGAGGACGACGGATAAATGTTCGCCGTGTAATCGTTGGTTCGGCCACCTACCCGGCCACATGCGACGCCATCACACAGGATTACTGTCCGTCGTGTCCGACAGTGTGAATGCGCAGAAGCAGTCGGATCAAAGCAACGGCGAGATCAGCAACAAGTGTCTGTGTGGCATTTGCGGGGCTGTGTTTGTGACAGGAACTTGTTGGCGGTGCATGCCAGAGAACACACCGGCTACGTCGGAATGACTGCGACTGTTGGCTGCGATATGGAGAAGCATGTTGAAGATTGTCGGGAATCCTCGCCAGAGATATTGGAGTCATCGCTGTAGGACACAAGAAAACTGCGGCGCCTCATGACGTCAAGGGTAATTAATTATACGAAGTACCACAGCTTGCTTATTAAAATGTTCAGCTTGCAGTATTAAAATGTTCAGCGAGAATGATTTTGGTTAACCGGTGTTTTATTGCTTTGGTCGTTATTTTACCTCGTATATGTTGTTTTCACACGATGCGTATTTGACGAGGCAATCTTTTGTAGGTTTGACTGGATCGGACCAGAGTAGCTGCACAGAGTTGTTGTACATTCCGGACTGTGATGCATTCAGCGGAACTTCCGCGCCTTCTTGAGTCGGTGTGCTGGCGTCGTTTTTACTCATTTCGTGTCGGCTATTGCTGTAATTACATTGTGACCAAAGAATCTGTTGCACAGGTTTATTTAGAATGGGGATTTTTCTGTTTACTGTTTCGTAACTGTACAGTATTTTGTTGATGTCTTTTATCACAGCAGCCTCAGAGATATTGAATGACCGCGTTACTGTGACATCGGTTTAGCTTGCAGAATGCAAAAGGCAATTTTGTGATTGTCAATGTTCGCGATAAAACCGTGCTTATTATTTTTACAGTAATAAATCATCGTTATGTGATTGTCAGGGTTCTTTTACTGAAATAATAGATTTTGAGTACTACTGGTACGCTGACTGAGCCTGACTGTACTATCGCCCATGCATCCAATTTAATTTTTACTTATCGTCCTGCAATTCCCATACTGCAGCCAATTTTATAGACATCTTTGATCTTTGTTAATTTTAGGCTCATAGTCAATCAGTTTATAATACGAAAAGCACATTTTTAAAGCGAAAAAAAGAATTGCCAGTGAATTTGCCGCGATAGAGTGCAACAGGTTACTACTGAACTCAACACAAGCGAAGAGTGATAATGCAGTGCAGTGGCACGCATTACGAAAAAGCTGTTAATGATCAGAAATGCACCTGACTGACTGACGCATGGAGCGCGCACTGCGGGGGTGGCAGCGTGGAGTACGCGCTGCCGCAACTGAAAGTGCACCGACATGCGTACAGCGAAATGCGGACTGACCCTGACGTCTGAAACGGCTAAAACTTTTTCATTCTACTTATTTTTGCATTACTAACATTCAGATGTAGATACATCAATACGCTGTGAAATAAAAACGGATGGCTTCTTCCAAGTTATCACAAAAATATAATAGTTCCCGCGTTGACATACATAGTATGCACCGCCAACAATTCGTTCGTCAGAGCAGGGCAGATCTCAATACAGGCAATACCACTGACTCGTTACGTCATCAGTACAGTAGCTCGCATATTAGCGCGGCTATAGTAAAATGCTGGGAAAAATCGGTTTGCTCCCCTTTTTCTGTTTCGGTTGAATGGGATTCGAACTGCAAAATATGCGTATTAACTTCCTCTATTTTTATAAATAAAAAACCTTTAAATATGCAACGTGCATGACTTAAAATCAATTTCTCACTATTTTTTAATAATTTTCCCCATACGAATGCAATGTGCAGTTGTGCACTGTGCGGTACTGTGTGCAACTGTTCATATTAAATCACCGATGCGTGATTATACAATCTCGGTACTCTCCATGTAAATTAGTCCCAATTAGTTCTTTAATTTTGCAAATTGTTCAGTTCAGTATCTGCTTCATTTTTTTCTTAGATTTTGAAAAGTTTTGTTGGAATAAATCAACAAAACCAACTCGTGCAGTAATAATTTTGCCGTATACCGGTAGAAACCAAGTTGCCAACAGCCGCTTTGCAACTTGCCGCACCGTACTTAATCATGTTGCCTCTTCCTATTGCTTATTTTATATTAGAAATAAAATCCCAACTGCAATAAAAGAGTGAAAACGAGTAAAGAAACACAAATAAGCTTTGAAAAGCTTAAAAAACTCAGGCTTTTACGGTGTTCTTCGGCAATTTGGGTTACTCTAGCGCTTTCGTCATTGCAAATCCCGCCCTCAGTGGGGTTGCCTGTATTGAGATCTGCCTTGGTCAGAGAGATACAATGCGAGCAAGAAAGGAAGCTACGGGTTTAGGGTATGCGTTGTAGCGAAGACAGCGAAAACCGGTTTGTTCAGCTAGTACGCGCACAGACAGCCACACTCATACGTGTGTAAGTGAATGCGAGCGGATTTACCCACTCACACACACATGTGCGCGATCGATCGTTACAGCAAGGCAGCACTCCGCTTGCGCTTTTTGGCAGCACCGGAATGCGCTGTCTTCAGTCTATTTATAGTCACAACAGAGAGGCTGCATTGATCAACCAGCCTCAGCGGGCATAAAAGGCTGTTCGCTGGCTTTTTAACATAGACCGTAGCCTCCTCATTTAGTCAGATTGTATTTTTCTGTCGAACGGTTTATTGCAATGGGGACACCGCTGCGTACGCCGCGGTGTCTAAATCGAAAGTGTGTCACACACTGCGAATCGAAAGAACGCCACTTACTGCTGCGGGTTTGCCCAATGCGCTTTTCAAAATCACCTCCTGGCATAAAGTAAGTGCCTAAAGGCTAAGTGGCGTACATCGAACGCGATGGTTCAGACAAGGGCACTGCAGCACACAGCAGACGTCCGTCGCTGTCCTGCCATTTCCGAGGATCTATCAACCAGCGGAAGAAGACGAAGGTTTCCTCACATTCCAATGAAAATTAATACAAAATAGTTGAACTACCGTAACTTCTCACAGGTCAGAAAAAGTAGAATTCGAACGGACTCTGAAAAACAAAAACCATATTGCGGTATGTTCGTAGGTCACAATGACCACGGCTTTTCTGATGTACCTACGCTGCGATGACCACCCAACGGGTGGCGCAACATCTTCCGCGCCTACGTCACTTGCGGTCGTAAATGCATCTGCAAACTGCTGCAAGGTGTTTTTGATTTTTGTGCCTTTTTCAGTTTTGTGATCCGTTTGTTACATATTTATGGTCATGGCTCCAGCAGCTTATTTTTATGGTGCTTCATTTTTTTGGTTGAGAATTCTGTCATTCTGTCGTTTTTGAAATATTCATTATTTCTTGACCCATCGACTACAGGCTACAGTTGTTCGGAGTGGAAAGTCGTCTGAAAGCGCTGCACGCCGTAATCGTATTTTGGCAGCTCAACTGGATCTGTTCATGGGGAAACGGGAAACCTTTCGTTGTTTGACTTTGTCTTCTAAATAGCCTGCATTCCACAGATTATTTCAAGAATGGCGGATGGCGACGTGTGCTGTGTGTTGCAGTGTCCGTTGTCAGCACCCTCGCGTTCGATGCGCAGCGTGTGTTTCTTTAATTTCCCGCATGCGAGTGATCCACGGTACCCCGTCTGGATTGAGCGCACTCAGCGTGCCAAAGACTGGACTCCTTCCGCAGCCAGCAAGATCTGCAGCCGACACTTTCGCTCCTCGGATATTCTAACCGTGCCGTCAGCCGTGGATTGCGAGAAGACGGAGAAGCGTCTCAAACACGATGCGCTGCCGTGTCTCTTCGAAGGCATCCCGCGCAGCCTGCAACCGCCCGTGGAGTCTGTTCCGCGACCAGACAGCCCGGAAATCGGCTCAAACAGTGAGTAGTGAAATTTCACTCAGTGCAGTGTACGCGAGGCATCTGTTCTGACGTCGCCGTGTTTCTTCAAAGGTCTGCCAGCGCGTGTGGATCCCCCGCGGGAGTCTCGCTCTCGTCCAGGTGGTTCGATCATCGGATCTTCCAGTGAGTATTGCGGCTGTATTTTAAAAGTACTTGGTTTCTTGCCTCTGTTTTTCAGTAAACTCGGTTTTGAGCTTAAAAATGTTAGTTAGCGGGGGAATCGTTCCTATTCAAGATGGAACGGAAGAAAATCCCTCGGCCGATTCGCCTGGATCCGTTTCAGTTTACTCGAATGGCTACGGCGTCATGTTGTGTGAAAGCGACGATTCCAGTGAAAGCTCTGGATCAGCATCAACTACTAGTAGTGAACCCAGCACAAGGACTTCAGCGCTGCAGAAGGACAATTTTCATCATGCCGTGAATACGCCGACCACCACGGATTCTACCACACCTAATCTGCATCCGCGTCCAACCGCCAATTCTGCAACGCGCCGTAAAACTGCTCACCGTAATCACTTCCGCAAAGTCCAGCTTCAGCAGTTGGAGGCGTTCTTCCAGAAATGCCGCTATCCTAGCCACACACAACGTCTGGAGTTGGCCGACATCATTGACGCGGGCGAGGACGACAAGCGCATACAGGTGTGGTTCAAGAATCGACGCTCCAGAGAGCAGAGAATTGCAGGCACAACGCCCGATGTCCCTGCCAAGCGTCCATGTCAACCTGCGAAATCCCTGTCACTCCGTCCAATACAGCCCTCGTTCGCTAAGATGTCGATCTCGCCGCCCGCTTGGACACCGCCCGCAATGGAAATGCCCAACGCAGTTATGGCGTTTTATGTTCCTAGCCCGGGTGTGGTCCACTTTATCCACTTTAACAAATTAACAATCACCGTTATAGGGATGAACAGTAATTACCTGGTGAAATATGACATGAGCCCAGCAGTTGGCTTTGTCGGCCATATCGCATCGTTTACGACGACATTATTAATTATTTTGAACCATAATTTCCAACCACACTTTCCATAGTTTTAAATAAATTGTAAAATCAGTTTAATAATTAATTACCACTCTTACTAGGTACCACTACTATTATTTTTAATTTTTAGATTGATAACTTAATTCAGTATGCTTTTAACAAACGGCAACGCTTTGGTTTCACGTGTTCTAAATGAACTTCTTACTTCACTCATTTTGGTAACGTTTTGCTGAATTTTCACTGTATTGTAAGTAAACTGATGTTTAATTTACGGATTGTTTGTGTTCCCACCTCAATGGGCATGTTTCAATTCGTGGTTTGTTATTTCATTTTAATAGTTGCCGCATACTGTTTTCGTGGTTTTCTTCTGATTTCGGTACAAGTACTTGACGTACGTACATACATCTAACTCTGCAGATGCGAGGAAGCGCGGTGCGGATGACGCGGATGCACTCGCCTGTTCTTTTAAACGGAAATCCCTGCCTCCTCGACGCACTCCTGCGACTCCAGCTCCTGTCGCCAAGATCATAAAATTAGCCAAACCGAACAGCCAAAACACCGAACCGAGCGCCGACAAAGCTCCGCAGCTACCCAGCGTTACGGTTGTTCCTCCTGCACCAGCATTTCCCTTCCCATCACCGGATGTCCTCTTCTGTCCAGACCGGAATGACAGCGCCATCGCCCCGAAGCTGTGCCTTATTCCACCGTGTCCGTCTAATGCGACTGACGCTGTGGGGATTTCTTCGGTGATGATGTCTTCTGCGGCAGCGCCAGTTAAATCCCATAATGAATCCGTCTCTGTGAGGCAGCTGCGTTCTATCATGCCGCGTCCACCAAATGCTCCTTTTGTGACGATCACTCCTTCGGTGGCGCTTTTTAATTCCCAGAATCAGCTTAACTCTGATGGTCACTTGTACTCCGTTCTATCGCGTGCGAATCATTTTACTCCAGTTGTGGGCATTCCTGCGACGAGTACTCCTGTCGTCTCGTTAACTCCAGCCGTAACACCAGTTGATCATCAGGATCTGCACAATTCAGATAGCCAGTTGCGCTCCATTCAACGACCTCCGGAAATTGTTACTCCTGCTGTCAGGACGTTTCCTTCTGCCCCGACGGTAACGCCCGTTGATGTCCCGATTCAACTGGAGAGCGTAACCGAAGTGGCTGATCCCATGAAGATCTGCTGCGTTCCCGGTTGTCCGATCACATCGTGGAATGCCGCACGGAATTCAGCCACGCTGTTCCCCTTCGTGTCGCCTACACGGTCTCTCCAGTACGACGTCTGGGTGACTCGACTGCGTTGTACAACATCATGGGAACCGCAGCCGCCCTTGTTCATCTGCAGTCAGCATTTTGACGCCTCCGACGTTCCGCTCAGCGGTGTGTCATCCGCTCCGTTCAACCGAACGTTGAACCCTCTTGCTGTGCCCAGTCGACTGACCTGCATTAGTTCCTTTCATTACTCGGGATTGCGGGAGGGAGCGGCAGAATTAAATGTCGCGGGGATGCAGACCTGCCTCGTGTGCGGTGCCAAACGGAAGCCGGGGTGGACGAAACCTTCGGAGACTTTGGTGTTCTATCCTTTTCCGACCGACAGCCACCTGGACGCGTTATGGAAGACATTTCTCGCGGGGAAGAACTGCTTCTCAGAAGTAACCAGACAGTCGCTGATCTGTCAGAATCATTTTGCAGCGGATGACTTTGTAGCGAACCGGCGTGGTGGGGAGCTGAAGTGCGATGCTGTTCCGTCGCTGATGTTCGCTCTACGGACAGATTACGTGCCCGACGGACAACAGGCCGCCTGTCCACCGCTACCGTCGCTTCAGACGGCTGCTGTTCTGATCCCATCTTCGCATCCGGAGAACAGTCTTTCGGTTCCAATTGAAAGCGAGCGGCGAGCCATACCAGAAGTACCATTCAACGCCGGATCAGAAATAGTAGTTTCCTGTGCTCCGCGAACCGTTGCTACGACGAGTCCAATTTTGCAGCGCGAGACTGAGACACCAGCTCGATCAAGAGGCCAGGACCGAACTGCATCAGCAGTCTCTGTCGCTGCACCGCAAACAGTTTCCTCTACGCCGCAAGGAATTGCGATCCGAAAATCGCAACCGAGAAATATTCCACCAGCTAATATTGGTTCCTTGGCGCCATACATTCCACCAAGCTGTGGCGATACTCCACGGTTAGCTGTGATTCCCAGTAATCCTCTGTGCGCAGGTTACATCCCCTGTTCTGTGCCAGGATGCCGGGATTGGAAAAGTGCCCCTGGACAAAACTGGAAGGCTGTGGGGTGTCACTCTATACCAACCACCATCGGTCCGCGGCGCAATGAGTGGCTGAACCGTATCCGCTGTGCGGTCTCATGGGAGCCCTTGCTAAGCGATAGAGTTTGCAGCCAGCACTTCAATCTCGAAGATTTCGACGGCCCGCCATACAGGCGTCTAAAAGCCACCGCTGTGCCATCTCGGTTAGATTGCATGCAGAAGTTTCGCACACCCTGGAATCCGGCAGAATCCGTTGGCCTAAATAATGCGAACATATGCTGTGTTTGCGGCTGGTGGCGACCGTGTTTGGTGGCCAACACGACACGATCTGAGCGATTGACTTTTTTCCCTTTTCCCACCGATGTTACTCTGCGCAGCCTGTGGACAGCCATCTGTTGCCAATGGAAAACGGATTTTGTCCTTACAGATGCTACGCTTTTGTGTGAGAACCATTTCCGGCCGGATGATTTGTCCAGCACTCACGACAAGTTTCGTCCTGGACGGTAAGCCCTGGACGGTTATTCTTAAAAGCGGCGCGATTCCTTCACAAAAAGCCTTGCCCTTATGTAGTAATGTCCCAGAGGAAACATCAGCGCTCCAGAGTTACCGTCATGTGTGCTGTGTGCCGGGATGCCAGACTGTTTCCGACCCATTCTCGGCCGGAAAGTCGGCGTATTTTTTCTTCCCCTGTAAAGGAAAGCTGCGCAACAAATGGATCAGCAGCATGCGTTGCGCCGCTTCTTGGCAGCCCCGTGATGGCCACGATTTGGTGTGCAGTCAACATTTCACGGCCCAGGATTTTTTTTCCAGTGCCGTCCCAGGCGTTCGGATAAAGCCCGATGCTGTTCCCTCGCGAATGGAATGCGTGGAAAAGTTCCGCACGCCAGCAAATGCCCAGCTGTTGAATGACGCAGTCCGCAGTTGCTCGGTATGTCGCTGGTGGCGCTCAACAGACCCTTGTAAACGGTCGGAAAGATTGAACTTTTTCGAATTCCCGACCGACGGCGCCCTATGCAACGCATGGATCGTGGCGTGCCGGAAGCTGAATCGGGATTTTGTCCTCTCTGCTGGATCGTCGGTGTGCGAAAATCACTTTACACCAGATGACTTGATGGTGGTCACACCACGCGCCGGAAGCGAATCCACGATCATGCTAAAGGGCACGGCCGTCCCGTCAGTGAAATCCTTCGACATTTACCCTACCGGTAATAATGCACGCACTGGTCTCCGTGTACACCCAGTTGGTGATCATAGCATTGATGATTCTTTGGCACCAGACGCAGGGCTTCCGTTTGAATCCAGTGATATGGAAAGCGACGAAGAAACGACAGCTGTGAATGGAAGCAGTGAGTTGCAGATGAAAGATAGTGTCTCTCTGGAAGGTTGCTCAACACCGGCGTCTTCCTCCCGTACTCCGTCTGTCCCGTCGAATCAACAGGTTGTGTCCCACAACGGTCTTCCAGGCGATGAGGATTCTGCGGCTGCTTGTAAGCTCCTTGCGCTAATGAATTAGATGGCTTTAGAAATTGTTTTAAATGTGTTGTTGTAGCGTTTGTCCCATCGGCGATACCAGCGGTTGTGGTTCAGCCTCACAGGCGCCCCGGAAACGCAGTCAACGGCCCGCCCACGCTAACTGCATCCAGTAATTCCTTCTTGTGTATGTAAAATTAATCTGACTTTTGGATGCATACTCCGATTGCGTTTCGCATTAACTTTATTGTCTTTGTTTCTTGAAACACGTAGACTGCGAATCATGTTCCAAGGTGATGCAAACGCCTTGTTGGATACATTCGGACAGTATCCTGGACGAACCGGTCATTCCATTGGCAGTCGCTAGCTTGCCCAGAGTTTTATATATGGACGTCTGTGATGAATCGCCGACCGGTAAGCAATTATTTTCAGATTTACAAATACATAATTAATAATAAATTATATGAAGATCAATCTCTTTGTGATTGCATAAAAATGGTGTGTTGTGTTAAAATGCTGTGTTAGAAACATGCTGTGTTTAGGAAAGACTGTATTTGTCAAAGAAACGATGGAGCGGCAGACAGTGTTTGGCCCGTTAATCGCTCCAACGGTGTGGAGCGACGAAGATAAACCCCGTTACATGGATGTTTCCGATTTGGGTGAGGATGCCAAGCGCAAGCAGTACCAGCTGGATTCGGATTACGCCTGCAACTGGATGAAGCACGTGCGACTGGCGGACAGCGAGGAAGCGAGCAATTTGCTGGTGTTCGCGCGCGGATGCGAGATCGTCTTCGTCACAAGCAGAACCATCTCCTCGCACGAAGAACTGCGAGTGTGGTACTCCAGACAGTATTTGGATCTCGTTACTCCTGCAACCACTGCCGATCTTTGCTTTGATGGAGAAACACTTGGTAAGTGAAAAATTTCCTGGAAGGTTAATGAAGCATCCAGTGTGGTTTCTGACCATTGGCAGGCGCAGAGGAAGAGAGTGGAATGGTAAGCGATGATTGTCAGGAAGAGCAGGCTTCCGACGAGGAAATGTCGGATGATGGTCCTGTGGACAAAGAAACAGCTTTGATGAAGCGGTCTACAAATCATTCCACGATGCCGTTGAAGGCATTTGAACTGCAGGATAGCTTATGGGAACCGGAAACGGTGAGTTCCTTGTTCTGCGGTTAATTGGCTCACATGGAAATGAGAGTTACGTGAATATTTTCTGTATTCCAGAGCCTCGGCGAAAATGGCTGTTTTATTGGCGAGAGTGATGGACGAGTCGGTTTAGATGCCGCATGTGAATTCCCGGAAATTCCCGACGGGGCCAAAGCGTCTTTGAACGGTTTAGAAGGGCGCAGAAGGTGTTCCCTGTGTGGTAAATCGTTTATAGACGTGCAGGATCTGATAAAACACGTGAAGGGACACTCCCGTAGTGAGAAGTGTCCCGTCTGTGGAAAATGGTTCGCATGGTTGGAGGCACATATTCGTAGTTTTCATCCGGAACATCCTATCCAGACCGGTAAACTGTGCCAACGTGCGAAGTCTCAGAAATCATCATCAACCAAACAAAAACCCAAAATGTCGTCTACTAAACAAAAATTTTCGGATTATGCGTATCGTTGCCCGGAGGGCCATGAACAGTATGAGTCACAGAACGGTTTACAAACACACATGCAGGTGAGGAATTTTCAGTGATGTCGAACCGGCAACATGTCGATTTGTTATGGCTTGTCGTAGAGTCATCGGCCGGAATTTACGAGGACGACAGGGTACACGAAACTGACATGTACCGAGTGCGGTTTACGGTTCGCCACGCAAGAGCTGTGCCGGCTGCACCAGATGAATCATCAGACGCGCGACGATTCCGCCGCTAGTCAGCAGCGAGCGTGCCCCGCCTGTCCGCGCACCTTCGACGAGTGTCGCCAACTGGCGCAGCATGTCGACACGCACGGGACGCCCACGAAGCTGTGTCCGGTGTGCGGGAAATGGTTCGGTGCGCTGCGCCAACATATCTACGCAAACCATCCGGAAGTTACACGGAATCGCTACGCAGACGGTGGCAGTGGTTCTGCTGAGCCGGGGACGAAGAAATTTTCCTGCCGGCAGTGTGGGAAACGATTTGCACTGCGGATTAGCTTACAGGCGCATCTCAAGGTTTGTGCGTTCGGTCACACCATCCAAATAAAAGTCACGAGATAAATGTATATAGCAGAAGAAAATGAAAATAAGATTTCAACCGGAAATTTGGTATCAGTTTTTTCTTCCGAAAGAAAGTACTTAATTTTCATAAAAACAGCGTTTTCAAGCAAAAAAAGATCACGAGTAAAGGGCAAGAAATACAAAAATTTAAGTCATTTGTTTCTGTAAAGAGAAAATTTCGTATAAAAGTTTTTTTGGACATTTTCATTAACTTTTCATGTGCATTTTTCGGATGACAGTTTTTCATTTTTATTGAACTAGTGGACGGTGTATGCGGTGTTTTACAGAGCCATACGACTAACGGGACGACGTACAATCAGACCTGTCAGGAATGTGGTCTACGGTTTGGGACGGATGCCGGGTGCGAACTACACAAGCTGAAACACCAACTGCACACCGGCGACGAAAAGCCGCCGTGCGAGACGACGACCTGTCCGGAATGCCAGCACACGTTTAAGGATGTGGCGGAGCTGCTGGACCACTTGGGACACCATGGACGGCCCACCAAGCAATGCCCTGTGTGTAGCCAGTGGCTAGACACCGGGCACCTGCGCCGTCATATCAGGCGTGAACATCGAGGAGTGGATATCCAGTCGGAATCCTGGAAAACTGAGGGAAAGGACTGTGACGGGGTGGAGGAGCCTTCCGACAATGAGAACAGCGCCATCCACGAGGAATTTCTGTGTGGCTTCTGCGGGGCCATCTTTCTGACTAATGAATTATTGAAGCTGCATATAGCGGGACACTGTACCAATGACGGCGCTCTGCCTTCGGACAAGGAGGAAGATGAAGGGGATTCTCTGGAAGCGTCGCCGGAGGTTGTAGAGGCTCCACCCATTACAATTTCGCCGGACAGAAGCGAGCTGCCGGTTGACAAGAAAGGTAACTGGTATAGTTGCTTCCAACCAAATGGTATCGAACTTTGTCCGGACCTTTGCTTATGCCGTATGCAGCGAATTAAATCGCGGCTACAGGCGTATAAATTGGGTTTGGCAGCATATGCGATTATACTTGTGATATTATTGGGCAGATTTATTTAATTTTTATAGAAGTCAGTGGTGGAAGCCGCACGCTCAGTGCGGCAGGCATTCGTTGACGGTGTCACCTGCAGCCATTGCGGTCTGCAGTTCGCTTCATGGGGTTGCGGGGATCATCTAATACCACTACTGCATGTCGACACAGTTGTCAGGATTGCGGAAAAGAGTTTGAGCAGCAGTCTAACCTGTCCGATCATCAGAAAGTATGTAATTATTGGCATAACACAAGTGTGAAGTGAATGTTAGCGTTTGCCCATATTGACCCTGACTGGTAATTTAAAAACTGAAGTAGTACACTGTTTTTAATAATCTTCTGTATTACTGCAGAAGCACTTGAATCTGACGTTCATTAAGAGCTTCACTTGCGACGAATGCGGAATGCGGTTCACAGCGGAAGCGCTGCGCCAGTTGCATGTTTTACAACACGGGAACATCGCAATTCAGCATCCCCGTGAACGGCGATGTCCCCATTGTAACAAATCGTTCAAAAACGTTAGGGAGCTGGTGGTTCACGTGGACCAACATGGGAGGACGACGGATAAATGTTCGCACTGCAATCGCTGGTTTGGCCACTTGCCGGGCCACATAGGACGCAGTCATGCGGCCGCACTGTCCAACAGTGTGGATGGGCGGCATCAGTCGGGCCAGAACAGCAATGTCAGCGCGAAATGTGTGTGCGGCGTCTGTGGTGCCATCTTTTTGGCGAAAGCATTGTTGGTGGTGCATGCGAAAGAGCATAACAGCGGCATGTAAATTTGTACGAATCTCCGCTACGCAATGGAGAATAATGTAACAGTCTACCGGGAATCTTCGCCGGAAATACTGGAGGCTCCGTCACGACACAAATCGGGTGTTTGATGACGCAAAAAGATGAGCTAGTACAAATTTTGGATTAATACGTATAATATTGAAATACTATAATCTGGTGCCGGTTTTGCTCATTTCATGTCGATGGCTGCTGCATCTTGTGACAAAGAATTTTTTTCCACAAGATTTGTTGATTGTTAAGAATCTTTTGTTTACTGCTTCGGGATGTGATAACTTATTAGCATCATTGATGCGTGGATTACATCGGACCGAGGAATAATCCACATCAAACTTGTATAATTTCAACCCGTGGTCAGTCAGTTGATAGTACGAAATATACACTCTCATTACTCTGTACATTTTTAAAGCGAAAAAGAGAATAGCCACGATAGAGATTAGGGTGCAACAGGTTATTAGCGAAATCGAAGCACAAGCGAAGAGTAATAATGCAGTGCAGTGGCACGCATTACAAAACAGCTGTTAATGATCAGAACTGTACCTGACTGGCTGACGCATGGAGGTCGCACTTTCGGAAGCGGCAGTGTGGAGTACGCGCTGCTGCAACTGAAAGCGTACTGACATGCGTACAACAAAATGCGGACTGACCCTGGTATCTGAAACGGCAAAAACTTTTTCAATCTACGTATATCTCTATTACTGTACTTAACCAAAATTTAGATGTAAAACACCAGGGATCTGTGAAATAAACATAGCTCGTTTCTTCAAAGTTATCGTTGTAATAATTTCTTTTGGTTGAAAACCAACGGTCACATATTCTCAAACGCAAATTGTAGAAAAATCGAAACTTCGAACGGAACTGTGAAAAACAAGATTCGTTCCACTTCGCAGAAAATGTTCGTGGGTCGCCATGACCACCCGACGGGTGGCAGCAACGTCTTCCGCGCGTACGTCACTTATGGTCGTAAATGAATCTGCAAACTGGTGCACGTTGCAGTCGTTGCTTTTGAATTTTGATTTTTGATTCAAGTTTTGTGATCCGTTTGCCATTTATGCTCATGGCTCCAGCAATTTTTATTTGTCTGCCATACTTGGATGGTGCTTCATTTGTTCGGTTGAGAATTAAGTCATTAATCTTCGTGCAGGCTTTTGAAAGAGCCATTTTTTCTTGACGCATCGACTAAAGTTGTTCGTAGTGGAAAGTCGTGCGAAAGACGCCGTACTCGTCACTCGTGATCGTGTTTTGGTAGCTCAACTGGATCTCTTTTCCATGACGAAACTTCCGTCTCTTTCGCTGTTTGACTTTATATTATAAATAGCCTGCATTTCGCAGATCCATTGCAGAATGGCAAACGGCGACGTGTGCTGCGTGTTGCAGTGTCCCTTGTCAGAGCCATCCCGTTCGATGCGCAGCGTGTGTTTCTTCGCTTTCCCGCATCCGAGCGACCCGCGCTATCCCGTCTGGATTGAGCGCACTCGGCGTGCAAAAGACTGGACTCCATCCGCAGCCAGCAAGATCTGCAGTCGACACTTTTGCTCTACGGATATCCTCTCCGTGCCGTCAGCCGAGGACTGCGAGAAGACGGAGAAGCGTCTCAAACACGATGCGCTGCCGAGTCTCTTCGAAGGCATCCCGCGCAGCCTGCAACCGCCCGTGGAGTCTGTTCCGCGACCAGACAGCCCGGAAATCGGCTCAAACAGTGAGTAGTGAAATTTCACGCAGTGCAGTGTACGCGAGGCATCTGTTCTGACGTCGCCGTGTTTCTTCAAAGGTCTGCCAGCGCGTGTGGATCCCCCGCGGGAGTCTCGCTCTCGTCCAGGCGGTTCGATCATCGGATCTTCCAGTGAGTATTGCGGCTGTAACAAATTAATAATCGCCGTTTTAGGAATGAACAGTAATTAGCCGTTGAAATATTTGAAATATGACATGAGCCCAGCAGTTGGTTTTGTCGGCTCACACCAACTACAAGACAGATTCGTCGTCTTTTACGACGACGGCATTAATTTTAAACCATACTTTCCATAATTTTAAATAATGGTAAAAAAAGTTCAATAATTAATTACCACTCTTACTAGGTGCCACTGGGTACTATTATTTTTAATTTTTAGATTGATAACTTTATTCAGTATGCTTTTAACAAACGGCAACGCCTTGGTTTCATGTCTTCAAAATGGGCTTCTTACTTCACTAATTTTAGTAACTTTTGCTGAATTTTCACTGTATTGTAAGTTTAATGTTATGTTTAATTTACGGAATGGTTATATTCCGACCAGAATGGGCATGTTTCAGTTCGTGATTTATTATTTTGTTTTAACAGTTGCCGCATATTGCTTTTGTTTTTGTGTTTTTCTTGTGATTTCTGAACAAGTACTTACATACCCCTAACTCTGCAGATGCGAGGAAGCGCAGTGCGGATGATGCAGATAGGCTCGCCTCTTCTTTAAAGCGGAAATCCCTGCCTCCTCGACGCACTCCTACGACTCCAGCTCCTGTCGCCAAAATCATAAAATTAGCCAAACCGAACAGCCAGAACACCAAACCGAGCGCTGAGAAAATTCCGGAGCTTCCAGTCGCGGCGGTTGTCCCTCCTGCACCAGCATTCCCCTTCCCATCGCCGGATGTCCTCTTCCATCCAGACCAGACTGACAGCGCCATCGCTCCCCAACTGTGCCCTGTTCTACCGCGTCCGTCAAGTATGGCTGATGCTGTGGGGATTTCTTCTGGGGCATCGCCAATGAAATCTGTTAATCAATCGGTCTCTGGGAGTCAGCTGCGTTCTATCATGCCGCGTCCACCAGATGTTCCTTTTGTGACGATCACCCCTTCGGTAGCGCTGTTTAATTCCCAGAATCAGCTTAATTCTGATGGTCACTTGTACTCCGTTCTATCGCGCGCGAATAATTTTACTCCAGCTGTGAGCATTTCTTCTGCGACGAGTACCGTTATTCCTTCGGTAACACCAGTTGAACATCAGAATGAACATAATTCTGGTAGACAGCTACACTTTATTCGACGGGGTCCGAGAAAAAATACTCCTGCTGTAAGGGTGTTTCCTCCTGCCCCGACGGTGACGGCCGTTGATGTCCCGAATCAACTGGAGAGCGTAACCGAAGTGGCCGATCCCATGCAGATCTGCTGTGTCCCCGGTTGTCCCATCACCTCCTGGAATGCCTCGCGCAATTTGGCCACGCTGTTCCCCTTCGTGTCGCCCACACAGCCTCTCCAGTACGACATCTGGGTCACTCGGCTGCGTTGTACAACATCATGGGAGCCGCAGCCGCCCTTGTTCATCTGCAATCAGCATTTTGACGCCTCCGACGTTCCGCTTAGCAGTGTGTCATCCGCTCCGTTCAACCGAACGTTGAACCCGCTTGCTGTGCCCAGTCGATTGACCTGCATCAGTGCCTTTCATTACTCGGGGATGCGGGAGGGCGCGGCAGAAACAAATGTCGCGGGAATGCAGACCTGCCTCGCATGCGGTGCCAAACGGAAGCCGGGGTGGACGAAACCCTCCGAAACGCTGGTGTTCTATCCTTACCCCACCAACAGCCACCTGGACACGTTATGGATGAAATTTCTCGTGGAAAAGAACTGCCGCAGAGAAGTAACCAGACAGTCGCTGATGTGTCAGAATCATTTTGCAGCGGATGACTTTGTAGCGAACCGACGCGGTGGAGAGCTGAAGAGCGATGCTGTTCCGTCGCTAATGTTCCCTCTGTGGACTGATCACGTGCCAGAGGAACACCAGGTCGCCGGTCCACCGCTACCGTCGCCACAAACGGCTGTTGCGATCCCGACTTCGCAGCCGAAGGATAATCTTACAGTTTCCACGGAAAGCGAGCGCCCCGTCACACCTGCAGTGCCATTCAGCGCCGGATCAGAAATAATAGCAGTTTCCTGTGTGCCGCCAACAGCTCTCGGGGCAACGCCACTCTTGCGGGGTAAAACTAAGGCATCAGCTAGATCGAAAGGCCAGCGCCGAGCCGAACCTGCAGCAGCCTCTAGCGCCGGGCCGGAAATAGTTTTGCCGGCACCGCAAATTGCTCCGCCAAGCTGTACCGTTACCCCGCGGTTAGCGGTGATTCCCAAGGACCCTCTGCGTACCAGTCACACCACGTGTTGTGTACCGGGATGCCGAGTTTGGAAAACATCCGCTGTCGGGAAGACCGTGACATATCACTGCGTAATAACCACCAGCGCGCTGCGGTACAGTCAGTGGCTGGACCGTATCCGCTGCGCTGTGTCGTGGCAACCCTGGCTCCACGATAGAATTTGCAGCCAGCATTTCCATCCTGAGGATTTCGACTACAACGGACGCAAGCATCCCAAAGCCACCGCTGTACCGTCCCGATTAGAGTGCATGCAGGACTTCCGCACATCACTTAATCCGGAGGCACTGGTTGATCTGAAGTCGAAGAAGATATGCTGTGTGTGCGGTTGGTGGCGACCACTGCTGTTGGACTACAGATGCACGACACGATCTGAACGATTGACCTTTTTCCCTTTTCCCGCCGAGGTCACTTTGCGCAGCCAGTGGGTCGCCGCGTGCCGCCAATGGAAGCCGGAGTTTGTCGTGAGCGATGGGGCGCTGGTCTGTGAGAACCATTTCCGGCCGGAGGATTTATTCTTCACTCGGGATCGTAATAGACCGAAGAAACTGTGGACACTGTTGCTTCACAACGGAGCCATTCCGTCGCGAAAAGCCTTGCCCTTATTCAGCAGTGTCCGTGATGCGGAAGTTGCAGTGGGGATCAGGGAGTTATTAACAATGCCACAGGATGACGGTTATTTGTGTTGTGTACCGGGATGTCGGCTTATTCCCGGTGCATCATCCTCTGCGGAAGGGTTGAGCTATTGTGCGTTCCCCACAGACAGAAAGCGGCGGAACCAATGGATTAACAGCATGCGGTGTGCCGTTTCCTGGCAGCCGCGTGAGCGTCACCATAAGGTGTGCAGTCAGCATTTTACAGCACAGAATTTTATTTGCCGTGGAGGTGTTGTGACTTTAAGGCTAAAGCCGGGTGTCATTCCTTCTCGGATGGAGTGCGTTGAAAAGTTTCGCACGCCAGGAAATTCCGGTGTGTCGGATGGAACAGTACAGGTTTGTTCTGTTTGTGGCTGGTACCGGTCGACTGCGCCTTGTAAACCGTCCGAGAGATTGGTATTTTTCAATTTCCCGACCGACTCTGCCCTGTGCAACGCATGGATCGCGGCCTGCCGGAAGCTAAATCGGGATTTCGTCCTCTCTGATGGATCGCTGGTGTGCGAAAATCACTTTACACCAGATGACTTGATGGTGGTTGTACCACGCGCCGGAAGCGAATCCATAATCATGCTAAAGGACACGGCTGTCCCGTCATTGAAATCCTTCGACATTTACCCAACCGACAATAACGAAGACACTGGTCTTTCTGTACAACCGGTCGGTGATAGCATTGGTGATTCTTTGGCGCCAGACGCAGGGCTTCCCTTTGAATCCAGTGATATAGAAAGTGAAGAAGAAACGGAAGCAGTGAATGGAGACAGTGATTTGCCAATGAAAGAGAGTGTCTCTTTGGAAAGTAGCTCAGCACCGGTGTATTCCACCCGTACCTCATCTGTCACGTCGAATCAACAGGTTGTGTCCCACAACGGTCTACCAGGCGATGAAGAATCTGTGGCTGCTTGTAAGTTTGCTTGTGCTATTGAACTAGCTGGCTGTAAAAAGTTGTTTAAAATTTGTTGTTGTAGCGTTTGCCCCACGGGCGATACCACCAGCTGTGGTTCAGCCTCGGACGCGCACCGGAAACGCAGTTACGGCTCCGCCCTCGATGACTTCACCCAGTAACTCCTTCTTATGTACGTGGAAATTGGCGATTTTTGTTTCTCGTTAACTGTATTCACGAGTTCCTTAATTGTTTTTGAAACCGGCAGACTGCGAATCATGTTCCAAGGTGATGCAAACGCCGTGCTGGATACATTCGGACAGTATCCCGGACGAACCGGTCATTCCATTGGCAGTCGGTAGCTTGCCCAGAGTTTTGTATATGGACGTCTGTGATGAATCGCCGACCGGTAAGCAATTATTTTCAGATTTACAAATACATAATTAGTGATATATAAAGATCAATCTCTTTGTGCTTGCATAATTATTAGAAACATGTCGTGTTTAGGAAAGACAGTTTTTGTCAAAGAAACGCTGGAGCGGCACACGGTGTTCGGTCCGTTAGTCGCTCCGACGGTGTCGAGCGACGAAGATAAACCCCGTTACATGGATGTTTCCGAATTGGGTGAGGACGTCAAGCGTAAGCAGTATCAGCTGGATTCGGATTACGCCTGCAACTGGATGAAGCACGTGCGACTGGCGGACAGCGAGGAAGCGAGCAATTTGCTGGTGTTCGCGCGCGGAGGCGAGATCGTCTTCGTCACAAACAGAGTTATCTCTCCGCACGAAGAACTACGAGTGTGGTATTCCAGACAGTATCTGGATCTCGTTACTCCTGCTGCCACTGTCGATCTTTGCTTTGATGGAGAAACACCGGGTAAGTGATAAAATTCTTGGATGGTTGTTTTTGACCAATGGCAATCCAAAGCAATCCAACGTTGTTTTTTACCAGTGGCAGGCGCAGAGGAAGAGAGTGGAATGGTAAGCGATGATTGTCAGGAAGAACAGGTTTCCGATGAGGAAATGTCGGATGATGTTCCTTTGGACAAAGAAACAGCCTTGACGAGCCGGTCTACAAATACTTCCACGATGCCGTTAAAGGCTTTTGAATTTCAGGAGAACTTGTGGGAACCGGAAACGGTGAGTTCTGTTTTGTGGTTAACTGGCTCACATCAAAATGAAAGTTTCTTTTGATACTGGACTGAGTTACGTAAATATTTTCTATATTTCAGAACCTTGCCGAAAATGGCAGTTTTATTGGCGCGAGTGATGGACGAGTCGGTTTAGATGCCGCATGTGAATTCCCGGAAATTCCCGACGGGGCCAAAGCGTCCTTGAACGGTTTAGAAGGGAGCAGAAAGTGTTCCCTGTGTGGTGAATCGTTTATAGACGTACATGATCTGATAAAACACGTCAAGGGACACTCCCGTAGACAGAAGTGTCCCGTGTGTGGAATTTGGTTCGCTTGGTTGGAGGCACACCTTCGTAGTTTTCATCCGGAACATCCCATCCAGACCGACAAATTGTGCCAGCGTGCGAAGTCTCGGAAATCTTCGTCAGCTAAACAAAAACCCAAAATGTCGTCTACACAACAAAAATTTTCGGATTACGCGTATCGTTGCCCCGAGTGCCATGAACAGTATGACTCACAGAACGGTTTGCGGAATCACATGAAGGTGAGGAATTTTCAATCATGTCGAACCGGCAATATTCCCTATAAAAACCGGCAACGTGTCGATTTGTTATGGCTGATCGTAGAGTCATCAGCCGGGATATACCGCGACGACAGGGTACACGAAACTGACATGTACCGAGTGCGGTTTGCGGTTCGCCACGCAAGAGCTGTGCCGGCTGCACCAAATGAACCATCAGACGCACGACGATTCCGCCGCTAGTCAGCAGCGAGCGTGCCCCGCCTGTCCGCGCACCTTCGACGAGTGTCGCCAACTGGCGCAGCATGTCGACACGCACGGGACGCCCACGAAGCTGTGTCCGGTGTGCGGGAAATGGTTCGGTGCGCTGCGCCAACATATCTACGCAAACCATCCGGAAGTTACACGGAATCGCTACGCAGACGGTGGCAGTGATTCCGCTGAGCCGGGAACGAAGAAATTTTCCTGCCCGCAGTGTGGGAAACGGTTTGCATTGCGGATTAGTCTACAAGCGCACCTGAAGGTTGGTGTGTTCACTCACATCATCGAAATTAAAGTCACGAGATAAACGTATATGGCAGAAGAGAAAAAAAAATAAAATTTCAATCGGAAATTTGATACCAGTTTATTCTTCCATAAAGAAAATATTTAATTTTCATGAAAACAACGTTATTATGCAAGAGGAAAGGCCGAAAGGGCAAGAAATATAATTTAAAACATTTGTTTCTGTGAAGAAAATATTTCGGAAAAAAGTATCCCGTAACTTTCCAGTAACTTTCCCTGTGAAGTTTTCGGATGAACTTTTTTCTATTTGCATTTAATGGACAGAGTGCGGTGTTTTACAGAATCACAAGACTAGCCTGCCGATGAACAATCAGACCTGTCAGGAATGTGGTCTACGCTTTGGGACGGATGCCGGCTGCGAACTGCACAAACTGAAACACAAACTGCACACCGGCGACGAGACGCCGCCGTGCGAGACGACGACCTGTCCGGAATGTCATGATACGTTTGAGGAGGTAACGGAGCTGTTGGACCACGTGAGTGACCATGGGCGGCCCACCAAGCAATGTCCGGTGTGTAGCAAGTGGTATAGCAAACTGCGCAGTCATATCCGTCGTGAACATCGAGGAGTTGATATCCAGTCGGAATCTTCGAAAACTGACGGAAAGGTGTGAGACCAGACCGGTGTTTCCAATGGGAAATATCGTTGCAAGACAGTTGTGAACTTTTTTTTAAATTGCATTTGTATTTTCTAAATTATTTCGACTTTGTTAAGTACGTTGAACATATGGCTAAAACGCCTGTTACATACATGTAGGTGGTAAAAGCTTGGAAAACTGCACAAAATCTACTTACATTTGTTTTTCATTCGAAACTTGCATTCAGCTGTATTTCTACGTATCTGCATATCGTACATCTCGGTGATGGTTTGTAAGGTTACGTTCATGTTTAGGAACACCGGAAACCAGTGCTCGTCCATAGCCTGACTTGCCAGAAATGCGGTATGACATTTGAATTGGAGGAATTGTATCGGCTGCATAAACTGCAACATGGAGACGCCGGTACTGCTGACACTGAAGAGAGCACACGTCAATGTCCGCAGTGCAGCAAGTCATTCACAGATCTGAAGAAGTTACTGCGACACGTCGACATGGGACACGGGACAGCTACGAAGCAGTGCCCGCACTGTGATGGATGGTTTGACCGCCGCCAGCTCTACGATCATATCAAACGGATGCATCGCGCGGCCTCGTCATCGGACAGTGACGGGGTGGAGGAGCCTTCCGACAATGAGTACAGCGCCATCCACGAGGAATTTCTGTGTGGCTTCTGCGGGGCCATCTTTCTGACTAATGAATTATTGAAGCTGCATACGGCGGGACACTGTACCAAAGACGGAGCACTGTATTCGGACAAGGAGGAAGATGAAGGGGATTCTCCGGAAGCGTCGCCGGAGGTTGTGGAGGCTCCGTCCATTACGATTTCGCCGGAAAGAAGCGAGCTGCCGGTTGACAAGAAAGGTACTGGCACAGTTAAGATCCATCGAAATAGTATGGAACTCTGTTTGTTTCACGCCGTATGTGTAAAATTAAATGGCGGTTACAAGCGTATAAATAGAGTCCGGCAACATACTTTTCATCTTTTAATTTCGGTTTTCATATTCCCTTATATTTTACATGGTTTATGCATATATTATATGGCGTAAAATGGATTACCTTCAAATTGACTGTCAGCTTGGCATCCGCCTTGCAGTACGCTTTTTGCGGCAGCGTTTTGCAGTTGGTCGCTATGCTAAGAGTTTTGTCAGTCACGGGTTGATGTTGCAGATGTGGACGAATCTGATAGTGACAGTTCCAGCAGCTCCGAAGAGTCCCTGTATATTGCGGAGAGGTATGCATCCAGTGACAGTTCCGCGTCCTCGTAAGTTGCTGCATGCTGCCATTGTGGACCAAAGAATGAAAGAATGCGTACATTTTCTCCAGTAAAGTTTACGTTTCGGTTTATTTTAACGCTGAGAGATTTGATCGCGGACTGTATTTGTAGAGCCTCAACAGAAGTATTGTTTGTATTTCGTATTGTTTGACTGTTTTTGTGGGTAGTGTGCATATGCCGGCGCCTGTGATCATGGCAGTTTTTGGAAATAGGATGAATTCATATTATGTTCTGCAATAGCTGGTTACAGTAAAAAACTTGATATGAATTTGCTTGGCTATATTGATTAAAAGTTTGCTCAGTTGAACATTGAAAACCGGATAACTGCAATGCAGTGCAATTTAAAAATTTTGATACGAATTATTGTAGGATGTACAAGGTGGAAGCGCCAGGTTTGTTTGTATGTTTGCGGTTACAGATTTTACAAAAAGAAAAAGCTGCTAGCAATTCAAACAATTACACGCCTCAGATTCATGATTATTAAAAAGACTCACAGTTCAACATCCCGTCTACAAGTACGTATACTAACGCGATGAACGCATGTAGCTATGTACAAACATTACAAAATAATATCAACATATTTATTTTTTATGGTTGAACAGCATTGTGGATTCTACAGTGCAGGCTGTCCAGTGCAACCTCCGGCTTGGCAGAGTGCCGACATCCGAAAACAAAAACACAGAAAGAACAGATTTATATATAGGAAAAAAAGATGGAACACTCGCGTTAGCAAAGCAAACGTTCGCGGTTAGCTTAAAAAAGGCAAGCAAAAATGAGCGAATACTTTTGATGGCCAAGTATGCGTGCACATGCATTAATCACTAATGGTGCATCGGTATCAAAACAGTTGCGGCAGTACTGTAGAACGGAGGATTCATCCAGTCTTTCCAGATCCCGAAGCGTCACTAGGCTTAATACGCTTACCGGGCGGGCCGATTTTGGCAACAAGGCAAACGGTACCATACAGGTAACCAAGGCTGGCCTCGTTCCCAAATGCAATGTACTCGGTTTTCACTTTGTTGTACGTTGTCGATGCGGTGATCCACTGAATGTTGACCGAGTACTTGACCATCTCCTGCTTCTTAGCGTTCCAACGTTGACGAGCTTTGCCACTTGAATGTGGCAGAACCAAAGTCCCCGGTTTCTTGGACATCTCATAAGCAGCACTGTCCACATGACATAGTGTCGAAAGGTCAACCACATGGTCAGTCAAGACGGCATATACGTTCGGTTTGTAGCAGCTCGCTTGGCCCTCTCGATTGCTTTGGCCATCTTTTACCGAGTCACCTTTCCCATCCTCGTTAACGGCGTTCTCCTTTGCATCGGGATCGGGATCCTCACGCATTTCCTCGTCATCATCGTCCTCCTCTTCCTCTTTTGTCTCAGTCAAGAATTTCGGCTGGATGGGCAGTGACAACTGCTGGCAAATTCTCCAAACAAGCGCATCACTGCCCTTCAGGTTTTCCATTAAAATACGCAACTCAGTCTGAGCGTTGACCGGGTATTCGTGCTGCAAACCGAAGCCGATCAGTCCGCCCTTCGGTAAAAACGCTGGATCAGCCAACAACTGCTCCAGTCCTGTCTTGAAGGTGTGTTCATGGTTGCCGGCAGCGTTAATCATTGTGTTTGGACGAGACACAGTTTCGCCAAAGTACAGGTTGTAGGTCAACGTCACGCGATATCCGGACTGCACGACAGCCACTTCGTGCTCCACATCGCTGAAGAAGGCGACGTACCCTATCGACGGCTCGGTAACATCAGCCAACTCCTTGGCCGAATCGAACGTCCACTCTTTTCCGCCGTGACGGAGCTTCAGTTCTCCGCCGGTGTGTTTCGTAGGGAAAACGATGACCAGAGCTCCGAACATGTTAGCGCCCCTCGGGGTATCTTTGTGCGCTTTGAAAAAGCCACCGGTGCCTACACAAATACCACATTTAAAGGTCGCAAGGTAAAGGTCAAATATCGAAATGAACTATACTATCTTTAGGTACAGTACATACTGTACTCTGTACATATACAGATTGGAAGCCACGAAACTGTTAAATTATACGGCGCCCACTTTTGCAGATTTGTTAAAAAAGAATTTTCCTAGTTTTACCAGCAATAAATCATTGTATCTTAAAATTAACTGATGACAAAGTAAAATTATAATATTACTTGCATATTATTTTGCCCTAGCCTTCGCATAAATCTTAAAAACGATTTTATCAACGATTTCTTGATATATGTATGTGAAAGATTTGCAGAAGAAGTATATTTAAATATTGTTACCACATACACTACTCGTATCATATGGCTTTGATCGTATTTTTTAGCATCGCCTTATCGTTAAACTTAAAATTACGGTGCACCGCTTACCGTAAACATTGAGCTTGTACAGTTCACATTGGATAGGTCTGCCATAGTTGGTGCGATCCAACAAATCATCCTTGATACACGTCAAAATTCCCGAGCGCTCCAAGTTGAATTTACTGGCGAATGCGTCGACGTCCATTTTACCGGCTTTACGATAAGTCTCATCGAAGACATCCTGTTGGTTGATCCCAAACGTGGCCGCTACGCAGGCACGCGCAAGAAGCTCCAATTCAGCATCGGTTGCAGTGTGCAGATACAGCTGCCTGCATCACACACCAAGCACAAAAGGTGACAACGAACTCCACTTACCATAAGTAAAAGATGCAAGAAACGTGTTCAACCTGTTGCACCATTCCTTACCGTGCAGTGTCGCCTTTGCCGTAGAACAGCCCGAAATCTTCTGCTGAAATGGGACACACGCCGTACGTAACGGGATCGCGGTCCAAAAGGCAGGTTTCCAGAGACTGGAGGATCTGCTTGGAAGTTGAGGAAGTCATGTTGGCACTTGCTCACTGTAATGCACTGAAACCGAGTGACTTAGGTATCCACCGTGACAAATTCCCGTATGGGTAACGATGTCGATAACAAATTAATGGACCTCCGATTTTGCAGAACTGATGTGCATGGATGGCGAACCTAAAGCATCAAAGTGCTTCTTCTGCAACGAAAAACGTCCTCTTTTGGAAGTTTTGTTTCGGATTTGGTGCAGCGCGCAAACTGAGCAAGTTGAAACATGACTGTGCATGCATGACTCAGATGACTGCATAAGCACGAAGTGAAGTCGTTGATATGGCGCCTATTTCGCTGGATATGAAACCGCCGTCCTGACAGTGAGGAATGAGGAGTGTAGCAGATCAAAACTAATACTAATAGTAAATTTACAATTCTAAAAGCTTCTCTAGCAATAAATATTTAAAAGTTCAAATCATAAATAAAATAAGAAATTGTTTTTAACATAAAGCCGTACTACTTTTACTCGTAGTAGTCTCGTACACTGTTTTGCATGGTGCAGTCTTGCTGCAAAATTCAATAAATCAGTTAGAAAGCATTCAACATTCTAATCTACGCGATCACCTATTGTAGCATTTAATACCGAGAATAACAAAGTAATGATATGCTAACATTGGTGCAATTCTATGGTACACCAGAGTACCGACAACAGAGCACAAAAACACAACAGAGAAACTGATAGGTAAAGACTTGTTCAGCGCGGAGAGTGTTGGTCAGTTACTTTTTCTTCAGGGCTTAATTAAAGCAACCATTGGCGATTAACAGGAAGAAGGAGAGCGAGAATATCTGATGGCCAGATGCACATAAACTTGCAACATTAATAGTGTTGCATTTCGGCACACCTTCGTACATAAATTATCAATACGTCATTTGCTTATATATGCCAAAGTTCAGGCGACCGGAACGGCTCTACTCTACGTTTTCCAGCAGGACCGATTTTGGCCACAAGACAAACAGTGCCATACAAGTAACCCAGAGAGGCCTCATTTCCAAAGGCGATGTATTCGGTTTTCACATTGGTGTACGTTGTCACTTCGGTGATCCACTGAATGTCGACGGAGTCTTTGACCTTCTCATGCGTCCCAATGTCCAAAGACCAACGCGCTCGGCCACTGGGATAGGGAAGAATCAAGACGCCTTTTACATCCGTCAATTCACTACTGGCATTTTGCACCTCACCCAGTTTCGAAAGATCAACAACATGGTCGGTTAACACGGCCAACACGTTCGGATCGTCGGTATCTGTGCTCCAGGCATTAGCTTCATCAGTCTCCTCGTTCTCGTCCGAATCCTCCGAGACATCGTCATCGCCGTAGTAGTCGTCTGTTTTGGTCAGAATTTTTGGTTGAATGGGGAGCGACAGCTGATCGCAAACTTTCTTAACCAGCGCATCGCTGCCCTTTAGACGTTCCAGCACAGCGCGTAGCTTCGTCGCGGCATTGACTGGGTATTCGTGCTGCAAACCAAAGCCGATCAGCCCACCCTTCGGTAGAAATTTTGGGTCAGCTAACAGCTGTTCCAGTCCGCTTTTGAAGATATATTCGTGATTGACGTCCAGGTTGATCAGTGCATTCGGAGGGGCGGGAGTTTCGCCAAAGTACAGGTTGTAAGTCAGTGTGACGCGATACCCGGACTGCACGACGGCCACTTCGTGTTCCACATCGCTGAAGAAGGCGACGTACCCGATCGACGGCTCGGCAGCCATCGCCAGTTCGTTGGCCGAATCAAAAGTCCACTCTTTTCCGCCGTGACGCAGGATCAGCTCTCCACCGGCATGATTGGTAGGGAACACGATCACCAGCGATCCGAACATGTTAGCGCTCCGTGGAGTGTCCTTGTGCGCTTTGAAAAAGCCGCCGGTGCCTAAAACAAAACACTATTAAAGGTCATTCCAGCAAAACAACACCTACAACGGTGCCTACAACACAGAAATTCAAAGGTCATTCGCGCTGGCAAAAGTAGTACCGTAATACATAACGACTTAGAAAAATACACACAAAATACCTCGTCGCATCGAGGATAGCAAGACGGCTATCAGCACATCCCTTCCCCATCCTGGCGGCACCTACAACATTGTGTGGAACGACTCTACCTCCTTCCCAGGACTCTCTCCCAAGCCGCTTGTCGCTCTTATGGAATGAAATTGTTTTGGATAAGGAAAGTTATGCCTCCCTCAGCTTGTTTACAAGTGCGTTGGATACCGTTAACTGGAGGAGACTGAACTCTATCAAAAGTTTTTGTAACATAAAGTTACTCAAGGAATGATTCGGCAAAAGTCACTTGCAGCGTTTTACACTTTTATACTTGTAGTATGACCTTTCTTGTTTGTCGTCAGCTGATACCTCGATAGCATGTCTACCTTTTCGCAATTTCATAGTTGTGGACTTGTGGTTATGTGTTGTTATCTTAGACTATGTTAAAAACTGTCAAGTGCCTAGAGGGGACGTCTGTCCCGCTGCATAAGACAATAAATAAACGTAGGATGATATCGTTACAGTATATGCTGTGGAATAGATTCGGCACAAGTTCATTTATTTCATGAAACAGGATCACAGGCACTACTCTAGTAATTATATATAGCCTATTGTCCGTATAGGTAATTGTCACCGTGGTCCCTTTCAACGTCTACGTATGCCACATTGCCACTTACCGTAGACATTCAGCTTGTAAAGTTCACACTCGACAGGCCTGCCAAAGTTGTTGCGATCCAGCAGATCGTTCTTGATGCGCGTCAAAATTCCCGAGCGCTCCAAGTCGAGTTTGCTGGCGAATGCGTCAACGTCCATTTTGCCCGCTTTGCGGTAGGTCTCATCGAAGACATCCTGTTGGTTGATGCCAAAGGTGGCCGCTACGCAGGCACGCGCCAGAAGCTCCAGCTCAGCGTCGGTTCCAGTGTGCAGATACAGCTGCCTGAATCAGACACCAAGCACAAAAAGCGAAAAAGGCTACTCCACTTTATAAAAGCTACATGAAGAAACATGTTCAACCTGTTGCACCATTCCTTACCGTGCAGTGTCGCCTTTGCCGTAAAACAGCCCGAAATTAATCTTTTGCTGGGATGGGGCAGACGCCGTAAGTTACGGGATCGCGATCCAAAAGGCAGGTTTTCAGAGTCTTGAGGATGTGCCTGGAAGTCGAAAAAGCCATGTTGGCTTTTGCAGTTGCTCAATTCAGTCAGCAGTCAGAGAGTCACTATGGTCATTACAATGTACCGGAACCGATGCAACTGAATGCCCTTTTAACAGTATCGATAACAAAATTTAACTCTAGATCTAGTGCGCTTTTGTCTCTTCGGCGGTGCTGCACATCTACCCACAAGTCACAACATCGAATTGCTCATCAAGCATCGAAAAACAACCTCATCAAGCATCGAAAAACAAGCATGCACTACTTATCTCTGACCGATATAAGTAGTGCATGCAGATTGCAGACTGTGCGTCTCTACGTATGCAGATACGTAGAGACGCACAGTCTGGCTCAAACTGGCTCAAACATGCTGAAAGTTGCGCAAGCTGAAACATAAACGAACATGACGTAAGTATTGGCGCTATTTCCACAGGACATGCTTGCTAGCGGGACATCACGACATCACACTTATCCGGAAGCCGGTTACGTAGGAGGAAGCTTATTTAAGCGTAAAGCGCCGCACTTCCATCGTGTTCGCGCTTGTTTCAGCTTGTCTTGTCTTGTTTCAGCTTACGGTTTTGTGAATGCTTCTGTAAATTCTAGTAAATTAAATAAATTTTGATGTACAGAGTACAGTAATTTATTAGTAAACTAGCGATCTGTCTGCAGATTCTTGAATCAGTAAAGAAGAGGTCGTTTTTTTTATTCATTTGTTACCAACGTACGTCTTTACTAGCGTAAAGGAAAAAGAGCATTTGTAACCGTTATTACGTTGATGATTTGATCCATCGGTTAGACCGGTTCAAGTACAATATTGAGAGAAAAAGCCAGCATGACTTCATCTTCTCAGAAAATTATCCAGTCTTTGCAAGCCTGCCTTTTGGATCGCGATCCCGTCACTTACGGTGTGTGCCCCATCCCCGCAAAAGATTTCGGGCTCTTCTACGGCAAAGGCGACACTGCACGGTATGCAACAGGTTGAAAATGTTTCCTCTACTCGATCATAGTGTTTATCAGACTCATCAAAATTATTTTGCTTTACTTTTTTATCAGTTTATTTTTTCATTAGTTTTTTATCAATATTTATTTAAGATTGGCTAATTCTAATTAATGCAATTATGATCAGCGAAATGTTAAAATGCATGCCAGCCTTAATTTCACTGTTTTCTTCCAGCGGACTGTAAGTAACCTTTTGTGCTGGTATCTGATTCAGGCAGCTGTATCTGCACACTGCAACCGACGCTGAGCTGGAGCTTCTTGCGCGTGCCTGTGCAGCGGCCACCTTTGGCATCAACCATCAGGACGTTTTTGATGAGACTTACCGCAAAGCTGGTAAAATGGACACCGAACAATTCGCCAGCAAACTCGACTTGGAGAGCGCAGGAATTTTGACGCGCATCAAGAATGACCTGCTGGATCGCAGCAACTATGGCAGGCCTGTCAAATGTGAACTTTACAAGCTGAATGTATACGGTAAGTGGTATACATTGAAAGCGATCTCGGTGATAATTACCTACAAATATCAAATTTCATTATATCAGATTTCATTGAAGAAGTACACTTTGACTTTTGTCCAATTTAATTTCCACAATAATATAGTGTTATGATGTCATCACGATGATATCATCCTCGATGCGACCATGACATCATAGCAATGTATTACTCGTTTTTAGGCGCCGGTGGCTTTTTCAAAGCGCATAAAGACACTCCACGAGGCGCTAACGTGTTCGGATCGCTGGTGATCGTCTTCCCTACGAAACATATCGGCGGAGAACTGATTCTGCGTCACGGCGGAAAAGAGTGGACGTTCGATTCAGCCAAGGAGTTGGCTGCGGTTACCGAGCCGTCGATCGGGTACGTCGCCTTCTTCAGCGACGTGGAGCACGAAGTGGCCGTCGTGCAGTCCGGATATCGCGTGACGCTGACCTACAACTTGTACTTCGGCGAAACTCCCGCGCTTCCGGATGCCATGGTCAACATTGCCGTCAACCATGAACATACCTTCAAGACCGGACTGGCACAGTTGTTAGCTGATCAGACATTTTTGCCGAATGGCGGTTGGATCGGCTTTGGTTTGCCACACGAATACCCGGTCAGTGCCAAGACTGAGTTATGCACGGTAGTGAAAAATCTGAAGGGCAGCGACGCGCTGGTTAAAAAAGTTTGCGAACAGTTGTCACTGCCCATCCAACCAAAAATCCTGACAACGGCAGACGACTACTATCGCGCCAGTGACGATGCGTGGAAGGATTACGAGGAAAACGAGACTGGTGTTGAAGAAAATGGAATGGGTGACTCGGGAACAGAAGCCCAGAGCACTGGACAACCCAGAGCAAGCCGCGACAACCCAGAAGTCTTGACAGTGTTAACCGACCATGTGATTGACCTTTCGGAAGCGTATCAGGTGGAAAATGTTGGTAGTGAATTGGTGGAGGAAAAGGGAATTTTGGTGCTTCCTTATCCAAGTGGTAGAGCTCGTGAATATTGGGACGCGAAAAAGGGAGAGAAAATCAAGTACTCCATCGACATTCAGTGGATCACTCAAGCGACCTCGTACAATAATGTGAAAACCGAATACATCGCGTATGGGAATCAGGCCAGTATGGGCTACTTGTATGGAACCGTTTGCCTGATTGCCGAAGTGGGTCCTGCCGGAAAGCGTACTGAGTAGAGCTCGCAGCAGAACAACAGCACGATTTGATAACCGTTTTGTACTTTTCATAATTTCGTACGTAAGCTTGCCGATTTAACTTGCTGACCTGTAATAATGAATTAATACGCTATTGAATGTGCATATAGCCATCATGTGGACATACCGCTTTATTTTTTGCACTCGTTGTCTTTATTTGGTATCAATTGGAAATGTTCGCCTTTTCCGCGGGCGTACTTTTTGGTACTCTGATCCTATTGTCCGGACTATGTACGCTATGCCGTAGTGTCCCAAATGTAAGTGTGATCAACAGCTTCTAAGCGTTTAGTTGTTGACGTGTAGTATTCGTGCATGCAAATCTGAAGAATGGTAATGATCAAGAAGATTAGGTTTTTGTTCGGTAAAAATCCATCTGATAAATAATTACAAATTTCAGGCGCGTAATGTTATACTTACTTTTGAACATGGTATTGCAAATTAAAACGAGAAATTGTAAGTAAATCCAGGCACAGTACCTTGTACCACTCCAGCCTCGATAGCGTAGCTGGTACACGTGGTTGGACAGCCTTGGACTAAACGACTTCCTCAAAGGTGCCGCACATTTAGCTAACCACTCCAGTAAGTGAAATTCCGTAGATGTTTTTCCATGGGCAAGGTAGAACATTCAGATAATAATAAACATACGAGTTTTATGCATTAATGCAAAAAGAATCTACCAGTTCACTTTTGTTGCTTCAACTTACTTGTTAGCATATAAGACGAATTTGGCAATTAAAAACCGCACCTTACGCCTGTTCCCACATTGGTGTCAATGTTTTGACAGCTAAAACCAAATGTTAAATGCTCGGATTACAGACGCCGCAATTCCACGTTGTGTTGTTTTAATTTTTTGTTAGTTGTGGTGCTAGTAATACATTAGTAATACCGTCACTAATACGGTAATACTGCATTGTACATCCACAATATACTTTACTCATACACTGCAGTTTTGCTTAAAAATTAAATAGTTACAAACTGCGAATACAAAACGAATTTACATTCAAATAGTATTATGTAGTTTCGTTGATTATCGGGCCACCTTGGTCCTTGGATTTCGTATGTGATAAACTAACGTAAATATTCCGCTGCTGTAGGCCGCCCGATCACGGAAAAGGGACGCAGATTCTTATTACTTAATTTCGCAATCGTGTTCGGCATGTAAAGTAGGTATTTGCAACTGGATTTCATATAAAAATATGGAAGTGCCAATAGGCCCAATACCTTAATCAAAATGCAGTAACAAGTTGAAGTAGCCAAAGTACCATGATACGTTAAAATTAAAAATGCAGTGTGTTATATATATAAAAGTGCGGAACAACAAAGCAGAACTCAGAACTTCGCGCCAGAGAAACAAAACACTACTCAGATAGTCATTAAACACTCCGTCCAACAGAAAACATTAGTTCGTTCAGATAAATCAACTTCAAACTGACAAACACGCGGTTCACCTATGTACGCAGCTATTAAAAAAGGCGTACAAAAAATATAAGCTAATGTAGTGCTTCATAGTCAATTCGGCAACCTTTCCTTTCAAAACTATTCAAACCATTGCTACGAAACTATTCAAACAATTTCAAAGAAACTGCAAAACGGAAGCTTCATCCAGTCTCTCCGGATCCGGAATGTTTTCTACTCGATACGCTTTCCGACAGGACCGATTTTGGCAACCAGGCAAAGGGTGCCATACAGGTAGCCAAGACTGGCATCGTTCCCATAAGCGAGGAACTCGGTTTTCACGTTGTTGTAAGCTGTCAATTCGGTTATCCAATGGATGTCGACGGAGTACTTGACCTTCTCCGTCTTCTTAGCGTTCCAACGTTGACGAGCTCTGCCACTTGGATAAGGAAGAACCAAGCTACCTTTGACACCCATCAATTCATGACCCGCACTCTGCACCTCACCCATCTTCGAAAGATTAACCACATGGTCGGTTAACACGGCCAAGATGTTTCGATGACGCTTGTCGGCATCTTTTTCCGAGTCTCCCTTCCCATTGTCTTCAACGCAGGTCTTATCGGAATCGCCAGGCATTTCCTCGTCGATATCGTCGTCGTCACCGCCCCAGTAATCCTTTCCCTTTGTCAACATTTTCGGCTGAACTGGCAGTGACAACTGCTCACAAACTTTTTTAACCAGCGCATCGCTGCCCTTTAGGCGCTCCATTAAAGTGCACAACTTGGTCTGGGCATTGACCGGGTATTTATGTTGCAAACCGAAGCCAATCAATCCGCCTTGCGGTAGAAAAGTCGGATCAGCCAACAACTGCTCCAATCCGGTCTTGAAGGTGAGTTCATGGTTGACGGCAATGTTGACCATGGCTTCCGGAGGAGCGGGAGTTTCGCCAAAGTACAGGTTGTAGGTCAGCGTCACACGATATCCAGACTGCACAACGGCCACTTCGTGCTCCACATCGCTGAAGAAGGCGATGTACCCGATCGACGGCTCCGCAACCACCGCCAGTTCGTTGGCTGAATCGAAAATCCACTCTTTCTCGCCGTGACGCAGCTTCAATTCTCCACCGCTATGCTTCGTCGGGAACACGATCACCAGCGATCCGAACATGTTAGCGCCTCGTGGAGTGTCCTTGTGCGCTTTGAAAAAGCCACCGGCGCCTACACGAATATAGCATTAACTTTTATAGGTCATGCCGAGAAAAAGTACCTCGTATATACTGCAATATACAAATGCATACGTGCATACAAACTAAGCCAGTAACGACATGCAGAAAATTTTGAAGGCAAAGCATAGATATGTACCGCTAGCGTATCCCGCATACCGGCATACGAAGCTACATTTATAAGACAATCGAAAATCAGTTTTAATTCGATGACAGTACTGTACAACAATTTTCATCATTACATTTTATAGTAGTACACTAATTGCGGGAAACTACCTACGAGCGCGAAATTTTTAATTCTGACCTTCTCTTGAAAACTCTTGATATAACAACGAACGAAGCTACATTTTATTTTGTTAATTATCATATTCATGAAAAACAAGTCAAAGTTTAATGGGCGAACAATGTGTACAGTATTGTTATGATGTCATCTTCGCATCGAGGATGATATCATCCCGATGACATCATGACAGTATATTGTGGAATACCTTACAACGCTAAGTTTGACAAAAGTCAAAGTTTGCGTAATTAATAATGAAATTCGATATAAGTAATTATTATCGAGATCGCTTTCCACGTATACGTATGCTGCTTACCATAGACATTGAGCTTGTAAAGTTCACACTCGACAGGCCTGCCAAAGTTGGTGCGATCCAGCAGATCATTCTTGATGCGCGTCAAAATTCCCGAGCGCTCCAGGTCGAGTTTGCTGGCGAATGCGTCAACGTCCATTTTGCCCGCTTTGCGGTACGTCTCATCGAAGACATCTTGCTGGTTAATCCCAAAGGTGGCCGCTACGCACGCACGCGCCAGAAGCTCCAGTTCAGCTTCGGATGCGGTATGCAGATACAGCTGCCTACATGAGAATCGGATACCAACATAAAAGGTTATGAGGAAGCTTCCCTAATCAAAACCCGTATGAAGAAAGGTGTTCAAGCTGTTGCATCACTTCTTACCGTGCGGTGTCGCCTTTGCCGTAAAAAAGCCCAAAATCATTTGCTGGAATGGGGCAGACGCCGAAAGTAACGGGAGCGCGATCCAAAAGACAGGTTTTCAGAGATTGGATGATCTGCTGGGAAGTTGAGGAAGTCATGTTGGCTCTTGCACTTGTAATTTGTGAACTGGTGGCTATTTCTGTATAATATTATTGCTTTAACATTTAGAGCCGATATAACCGAAAGAACAACCGTGACAAATACTTGCCCTTTTAAATTTGGGTAAATTTGCCCAAAAATCAGGTACTATATCAGAAGAAGTTTAATGAAGCAATGGAAAACGGCTTTAAAGAATTAAGGTCTATCAGAACTTTTAATTTGCAAGATCGCATGCGCCACATAACACGGATATTCACAAAACCGAACTGGTTCGAACAGGTGGATAGGGCAAGCTAAAACATGCACGAACAAGAACGCTTAGAGATTTCCACAGGACATGCAACCGGCTTCCTGGGGAGTATACCAAATCAGGAAAGTACCACCGATTAGAAGCAGAAGTACAGGACTATTTTATTTGTACGTTGTTTTGGGTGGTGAAGTCTTGTTTTACAGTAATTAATTCAAAATGAATATATATATATATTTAAATGTAACAGTGTAAACACTATTCAGTGTACAAAACTGCGAGCCGAGATAATTTAATTTCACCATTCAAATATAGAATCTTCCCGTGTGTAAATTTGTGTTAAAAGCTATTGGTCAGGTCATTCAAAATTAGTCAGTCAAGTCAGGTCATTAAAAGCTATTGGTCAAATCAGGTCAGGTCAAGTGCAAGTATTGTACATATTGTACATCTGTACCAAACGCAGCAAAACGCACGCGCATCATAAAATCTATAATGCTTAATAATTATTTACCTAGAGTATGTATATGTGATTCATATTAAAAGTGAAGTACCCGCACTAGACGGTATAAAGTACTATTCATTAGCTTAGTGCTGTCCATGTGAATGTGATGTAATTAGCAATTTTGTTCTCTGAATCGATCTTCAACCTGCCTAATTAATTTTGACCCATTAAACGGATACGAGAAACAGTTATGCGGCCGCCGGTTATGTCCCTTGCCGTTATGGTCCTTATGGACACAATCTCCGTTATGGATACAATATTGAAAAATAAAAATAAAGAGAATTTTGCTAACCGTAATTTTTGTCTTGCCAGTTTCCACTTGCCAGCTTCTTCGTTGTCTGTCATGACGTCGACGCGGACGGTTAAAGCCGCGCATCCGCCTACGGGTGGCGGGCAATGCATCCTACAGTACTTTAAGACTTAGTACGATACAGATCATCGTGTCGATAGCCGAGTTTGTCGACGGTCTTGTTTTTGTGTAACCTGCAACCAGTGTTAATAAAATTTTTTTACGGTCCGTTAAATTGTTTGATCGCAGCTCACGAAAATTATCTTGAAGTGCTTGATAGCATTTGCAACGTTATCAACAAATCTTGCAGATTGTACCTAGTTTTTAACAAGGTATTACTGAAGTAGGTCTTGCAAGAAGAGATTCACTAGGATCTCATTTCTACGGGCAGATACTGAACCAGGAAATCAGCGCAGTGCGCTGGTGGTGTGTTGGGTTTCCTCGTTGCTTTTCTGATGGAAACTGTGTAATCTGCGGCGTTCTCTTTTAAAAAGGAATTATTAACCTTTTAGTATGAAGCAGTGATGGCAGTCAGCGAGAGTAACGTGTGTGCCGTTCTGCAATGTCCCTTATCGAAGCCATCACACGGCGTCAGCGACGTGTGGTACTTCGATGTTCCTCCTGTCACGGATCCCAAATATTCCAGATGGATTGAGATCCTATCCAAAGGCCGTGACAGTCAGTGGAGTCCTACGCCGTCCACGAAAGTGTGCAGTCGGCATTTCAGTACGGGCACCGTACTGCCGACGCCTGCGGATCAGTCGGGGAAGCGAGGAAAGCGATTGAAAAAAGGTGCCTGTCCGTATGTGGTTGACGCTGAAGTCATGGTGGCTGAGTCGAGAATTTCTACATCAGACCCATTAGCATCTCCATCAACATCTGCATCGACATCTGTTTTGGTATCGGATAATGGCGAAACGGGACCTCCTGGTATGTCTTTTTGATTATGACCGATAATGTAGAACTTCCTTACAGCGTAGTGTAGTGGCTCGATCCAAATATGTATCGTCAAATCAGCATTCACTTCCTGCTCCTACCGCATACATACAGGATAGCGTTTGTACGAAGATGATAGTTCTGTCTGACTTTTATTATAATCGGTGAACCTGTGATTGGTACTTTAATGCTAAAATTAGCCTTTTGAAAAGTATTTTATGATTCTCTTGCTGTATCCGATCGATCATCTTAGAAATAAGAAATAAAATAAAATTTGAAAAATTAAATTCGAACAAGTGGGAAATTAATGTGGTGAATTAAATAGCGAAAAAGCAGCGTGTGGATGCCGTGGACCCAAGCATCCCAGAAAAACCCATCGAAGACACCAATAGTCTCCCTCCCGTCCTTCCGACCCAGTCCGTCGACGCCATCAATAATCCCACTCCCGTTCCTACAATTCAGTGCGCTCTTCCCCCTCCGGCTCCTCCGATCCAACCAGTACAGGAACCATCCCCCTGTCAGCTGGGTCTTGCACCGAAACTCCCCAAACTGGCTCCGAAGAAGCCGGGACTATCGGCCGCACGGCAGCCCAGCACTTCCGCCTCCCTGCCCGCGTCGCCGCTGTCCATGGTGCCCGCCAACCCCGCCGATGAACCGGCAACATCCGGTGGGGATACCGCTGTGGAGGCGTGTTGTGTGCCGGGATGTACGATCAGCTCGGCGAATGCCATGGCGCAGGCGGTGACGCTGCATGCCTTCCGGCCGTCCACGCATCCTTTTTACGAGACGTGGACACAGCGCCTGCGCTGTGCGGCCACCTGGACGCCCAAGTCGACCGACGTCATCTGTAGCCAGCATTTTGAGCCGGGGGATTTTCTGCATCATGATGTTAACACCGGGGAGCTGCTGGCGCAGCGCCAGCTGAAAGACGACGCCATGCCCAGTCATCTGGCCGGCATTATTGACTTCCACTATTCGGGTTCGTGCTTCGTACGCTTTCACAATTGAGAATGACAAACTCTCGTATACATTTAAAATTAAATTATGTATTTGCAGATTTGCGAAATATCTTGCGTTGAAAAGTTGGGAAATTTATTTGCAGTCGGCGAAAAATTAATACGATCTTACAGTTGTATAAGGAAACTTTTCTATCCATGTGAAGTAAAAACATTAATATGTTTTATTTATTCAGTAATTAGAATAATTCGTGCACTCAGATTCGTGGTAGTTGTGTTTATAGTCGGCAGAAAACTAATACGGTCTTACAACGGAACCACGAAAATTGGTATCCGTACAAATAAAATTAATTACAGTACACTAATTTGAGCGAAAGTTTTTCAGATTATGGACAATTTAGTGCTCTCAAATATTTTAAAGATATAGAAAACATTTAACGCGGTGTTACAATTGAGCAGCTAAAATTGTTTTATACATGTTGGGTTAATTTTAGTATTTGGAGAAATTTGGGCATGTATTGTCAGTCAGCAAAACAGTATTCGTATACAAAGAATTAAATGGTTAGTTTTAACAAATTATTAATTTTGCAAAACTAAATTTTTCCAGGTGTGTACACTCGGCACGAGGATGTTAGTGGAATTATGCAGTGTATGGTATGCCACGCCAGTCGCAAACCGGGCCAGACCAAACCCTCGGAGCGGCTGAAATTCTATCCTTTCCCGACGGGCGCCAACACCCGGCGGGGCTGGATGAACTTTCTCAAACAGAACGGTCGCGTGCAGGTGGTAACAGATCGATCTCTGGTGTGCGAGAATCATTTCACACCCGACGATTACGCGCTCGGACCGACCAGCGGGGTCCTTAAGTCGCGGGCCGTTCCGTCGTGGACGCTGCGCATACAACTGCAGTATCCGCCGCCCACCGTCAAATCTGATTCCGAAATAGGATGCACTGCCATGTGTAAGTCGGAAGAAATCAGATCTATCAAATCGCCGATTATAAGTGCGCAAAATGTCACTGCGCGGACGGACGGCGTACTGGAAGATGGACAGAATCTCGTAGCGAAGAATCTGGAGCGAGTGACGCCGCTCACCGATATGGATGTAAGGGTGTCACGAGAAGATCCAGGATTGCGTCCGATTGATGATAATGTAACTACGGTTGAAGCCTCGGCTACAACACAAGAGATCCCTCTGTTGGAAGAGAAGAATAATGCTGATAACGAACTGAGCAGTACAAGTACGTCAACAGCGACTGTTCGTAATCAGTACAGTTTTTAAAATATGATTGGAGGATTAAAATATAAAGATTATAGTGTTGTTATAAGTTTTGTTAATCTTAGATGTTAATATTATAAATGTACCGATATACCATTATATATGTACCAATAAGCTACAAGTATAGTTTTGTTTAATTAAAATTTAATTTTAGTTAATTTAAATTTGCGTTGCGATTTGATGGTTTCTGTGTGGATTTTCACGTGGAGCGTGTTTTACATGTACAGGTGGTTCTTCATCCGTTGCGGCACATCCGGTGCCAGTAGAAGAACAGTGCAGCAAATCTGCTGTGTCTTCCGAAAAATCTGCAACTGATTGCGCTTCATTTTGTATGTCAGACTTTCATGATTATCAGAATGAATCGAAAATAATTCCGCACGATATGTTCGTAGATTGTGAAAAGTGCAAAATATCTCTGCGAAATCCCTGTTGGCTGCATGCCGTGAGTTTTCCAGACGAGCCGACCACACCGCTGGCAATCAGCAGTCTCCCCTAAGAATCTCTCCATCGACTTGTGCCATGATTCTCCAACAGGTAAAAATTCAGAAAAAACCGCTGTTTCTTCATTAGTATTGAATTAGCGTTCTGTTTTTCAGGGAAGGCCGTCTTTGCCAAGGAACTTGTCCCGCCGCGCATATCGTGTTTGGGCCGTTGATTGCTCCACTAACGACCGGAGATGATGGACAAGCGCGGTATTTCTCGGTGATAGATGCACTGCGGAAGCATTATGAGCTGCAGTCGGATTACACATGCAACTGGATGAAGCATGTTCGATTTGCCAAGGGTGCCGAGGAGAGTAATCTGCTGGTATTCGCGCGCGGACCGGAGATTGTCTTTGTCACGAAGAAGGCCATCCAACCGAAGGAGGAACTGACAGTGTGGTATTCCGAGCAGTATAACGAAGCGGTGACTGCGCCCGCATCTGCTGCTTTGAATCTCCGCTCTGACCCCGGAAAGAAAGGTAAACCGGTGTCAGTTTACCTTGCTGGTAACAAAATGATAAGAATGATAAAGTTATACTTTTGGCGGACTTTGCACATAATTCATAATTTAGGGCATATATCATAATTTATCATAATTTAGGGCATATACATTGCAAAGATTTCAGTTAAGTTAAAATGGTTTCGGTTTTAAAATCCAGTTTAAAGCAAAGCTGTAAGGAAAGCATTGTAGCCGTGAGCAAAGCACTGTAGTCGTAAGAATTATGAATCCAGTACGACAAAAATATCGCATGCGTAACAAAATTGTAATTCGCTCAAAACTAAGTACTAGTTGCACCTATTGTGTGATACTTTTAAATTTAAAAATAGCATGAGCCGAATTATTAAAAGAATATTCACAGTAAATTTTTCCGAGCAAAGTCCGAGTTATATTTTGTTAACGAAACGCGTACAGAACGAATGAGAGAATGAATTTCAGTTTGTGTCAATAAAATTAATGCCATCTCACTACGACGCACCACTAATTTCAACTAACTTCACACGATTCTTTAGCCGATAAAATGACATCCACTGACGAAGATACCGAGGAACCCTCCAGCGCAGCCAAAAGAAAAGCGGACGGCTACGATATAACCACCCAGAATGTATACATACCCGTGATTTCCGCCGAATTCGGTCCATCGGTGCCGGTGGGAATTGAAGACGGTTTCGGGTATGTGGAGGAAGTGGTGGTGGAGCCGGTGCGAGGCCGGCCGGATCCTGCACCGGCAGTGAAGAATTCGGTGTCTCCACAGAAGGAATCTTCCAAAGAAAATCGTCTAAATAGTTCTGCTGTGATCCAGCCCAGCCCATCTAACATTGGTAGCGGGGGAGGTGGCAATCTCACCTCGGGCGCTGATGTTGAGAACACCGCGAAGGTCCGTAAATTTCAATTCAAATAAGTTGCTTCAAATTAAAAAATAAATTACTGTGTAAATTGTTAATTATTAATTGTAATGTTTAACTTTTTACTGTTGAGTAGTGTGTCATTTAATGGTTCTGCCGATTAAAGCCATAATCAAATAAATATGTTCTAATGAAAATATATATTAGTGCTAATAATAATTAATTAATTTCTTATAATGCGCCGGTTGTGATTGTGTTTTCCGTATATTGTTGCAGACCAGAGAGCGGGCGAATAAATGCCTATTTTGCAACACGTCTTTCGAGGATAGGCGCAAGTTAAACATACACGTGATTATGCACGGGGGTCGGGATGGATTCCGATGTGGAGTATGCGAAGAGAAATTCGCGTATTATGGCCTGTTGGCTGCGCATTTCAAGAAACATGGAAGCGAAGAGATCGCCACCAGTTCACTGCAGATTCTGACAGCTGCAGCCGCCGCTTCCTCGTCGCCTACGAAAAAGAAACGCCTCTCGAAGCAGGACAGTCTGGATATGCATTTTTTATCCCATGCGACCGGGTCGGTCTGTACGTGTGATGAGTGCACGAAGCCGGCGAAATCTCCGGAGAGAAATGGTTCCCATCGCAACAGTAGCACGTCTTCCGGCCGAAAAACCCACGAACTGCTTAATAACCTTTTCTCTGAATACCCGGAGGACGTCGAAGACGAAGCAGGTACTGCATAACTGAAATCAACGAATTTTTCATCGTTAAAATATTAAATTGTGTTTTGTTTATACTGACATTTTTTTCACAAATTACGCAAATGGTTCCAGGTTACTGTTTTCATTGCGATCGCACGCGGTTTTTGCGTTTAACGAAAACTGATTTTTAGCCAGAATCCGTGCTGTCGTTCGTAATTAGGCAGAATGAAGTTTCCAACTGATTATGTAAATACCACAAATCAATTTATCAGCGGCATTTTTTGCAGTTACTGTCATTGGTGATTTTAATTTTTGTATGTGTTGGTAATTAATTTTAAAAGCGCGTTGTTGTATTGCAGTACTGAAAGTATAATATTCGAAAAGAATTTTGTACTGTTTGCACAGTTTTGTATATTCATCTCGGTTTTGTTTTGGAATTATTTGCCATTTTAGCCCGAGCAATAATGATTATGTTATCATTTTTCGAATCGTTTTGCAGATTTGAGCATGTCGGACCTTGAAGGTGAGTATAGCGATTCAGATGGTTTCGACGATAGTCTGTTTGAGGATCAGGAAATGGAAGACGACAGTGCGCAGTGGCAGCATCATAAACTGGCTGGCTTCCATAAAGGAAACAGTATGTACCGATAAGGTCTCGTTAGGACCTGATTTTCGGTTTAATATGCTTTTTTTGCAGAATCAGGAGGCAACCATTTATGGGAATTTATTCGGGACTTGTTGAAAGATCCTCGATGCAATCCCACCATTATTCGATGGGACGACAAAAAGGCGGGAATTTTTCGCATCGTCAAGTCGAAAGCGGTGGCTGACAAGTGGGGCGCCAGGAAATGCAATCCGCGGATGAATTATGAGAAGCTGAGCCGCGCGATGAGGTTAGTAAGCATCCTGCAAAAATTATCAAATCTACATAATATTATTGTTTTTTATTCTCTCGCGTGAATCTTATTTGCGTTATTTGTCTAAGGTTTCTTCTTAGTTTCTTTTTTTAGTTTTCTGAGTTTTTATTTAGTGTTTACTTGATTTTCAAAAACATTTTCAAATGCCATAGAATATTTTTGCATCCACTTTGGCTTAAATATACTCGTATAAGCATTCCTTTTTATTTTTATCTTGGATTTTGAACCGGTTTAAATAAGTTTTTATGTGTCAAAGTTGTCACAGCGTTGTGATTAATTTTCTTATTCTTGGCAGGCATTACTACAAAACCGAATTTATCCTCCCCGTTCTCGGACGTCGCCTGGTATACAAATTCGGTCCAAAGGCCACCGGATGGCAGGATTGATGTCGCCAGATTTCGTATTATTTTATCTGTTCCATGTTGCATTTGTTGTGTTTGTTTGGGGATTGTTTTTCTTCCGATAGCTAGATTTCGGTTGGGAAAAGGGTTTAAAGGAAGAGTGAATGCGGCGATATGCTTCCTTGGGATCTGCTTGATGACGTTTTACTGTGGTGGAATCTGGCTGAAGCTTGTATGTTACTTGGGGCGTTTTTTTCCATAGCGTTTGGGCTTTTTTAATGTTCCTTTCATGAGGAGTATTATTTTTAAATTCTGCAGATTTCTCTTTTGCAGATTATGTATTGTTGTCCTTTGCGTAGTGCACGGATATAAATATTCGAATATACAAACTACAATTTTCGGTGACTTCGTAGTTCGTATTTGAGTTATACTGACATCATCATCAATAAAATTCATCTTTAGTAATTAAGCCTGCACCCTTACTGCGTAAAATTACATTTCGTATTCTCGAAAAAAAAACTTTTGCGACTTACTCGGCGTTAATTTAGGCAATCGGGACTTAAATTTGCCGGTTATTGGAAAATCTAAGGCATGATAACTTTAATAACCATTAAGTCTTATCATATACATATATTGTGAGAAAACAGTAGGCACGAGATGTTAATCCATAAGAAAACCAGATAACATTAATCCGGTACACAACAACAACAGAAGATACGCATTTCAAAATAAAGAACGAGTTTAAATGATTAATAGAGGGAACCGCAGAAGTCTCGTAACAATACAATACCAGGATATACCACAACAAAACAGACAGAAATCAATAATCCACGGCGTTTATGTGGCGGCGGTTTCCTTTTCCACCGGAATCTCCACGATATCCGGTTCCGCCGCCGCTTCCCCCGTTTTCGCTGCCTCACTGGCAGTGGCGCTGGCCGCTCCGCTGACGGGCACGGTGAACTGCACGGACTTGCTGGCGCTGTCGGGGATCTGCAGGACCACCTTGCTGGGACTGCCGGCCGTCGTGGTGGGTGTGGTTGTCTTGGCGGCGGCAGCCGCACGCGCCGCCGCGGCGGTGCGCGTCGCGGGAGCCCTGGCGGGAGCGGACTGCGGAGCGGTGCGTTTGGTGGCTGGCGTCGTGCGAGCCGGTTCCGGCTTCTTCAGAGGATCGACACCGCGTGTCTGTTGAGCAATTACGCACATTAACAAACATCTTCCGTACACGAAGTACGGCAACATCGAATGTCATTCACCATATTGTTAAAAATTCCATTCATGTTCCTGTCTTGCTTAAAAAATCGATCTAACGGTTATGACTATTTCCTCAATATTTAACATTTTACTGTTTCGAACTTGTAATAACTACAGGACAAACAGAGTTCAGAAAATTGATGCACAATCCGAAAAATCGAGTAAAAGTTGACTGACAGTTGACTTACCATTGCATCAACCAGAATAGGAATCAGACTCTGAGGAATATTCGGCCGACATTTGGCTGCTTCCAGCTTACTCTGCAACATCAGAACATAAAAATAAATGATACCCATACCAAAGTGACTAATACTAATATGATGTTAATCACTTTGCCCAAACAGATCTAAACACAGCATGTCACAAACGACTTGAACAATTTTTCGAATTCACAATTTCACACACATCATCGCTGCCAGTCCATCACTGAAGAGATCAAAAACCTTTCTAAACTCAACCGATGCAAACGGCTCGTGATGCTCCACCACTCATTACGAGTAGGCAATTCGCGTAATTTTCTTACTCAGCCCATTTTAATGTTTCTAATTAAACTATTAAATTTTGTAATTTTTGTAAAATTTTCTGTCTATTCATTTAAGATTTAATAAATCTATTTGCAGAAAGGCTGCAAATGTAAAATTGTAGAATTTTAAGAGGATTGATCCGGATCGGCATAGATCACAATACTCAAGTAGGAACGGCTACACAGATAGGAAGCGCTACGTTCTTTTTCACTTGCAGTTAACAGTGTTAACTGCAGAAGTATTGTTAAAAAGTTAACTGTAAACTTTTACAAATGGCAAGGAAAAACCATGGAAAACCGCACTAACTCACCATTTTGGAGGCCATCTCCGATCGCTCCTGCCGCAACTTAAACAGCTCCTGCTCCAGCTCGCGCCGTTTCACCCGCTCATCGTCCAGCATCTGCTTGAGATTGTCGATCTCCTCCTGCGGATCGTAGCGCTTGAGCACCTTGCGGCGCCGCCCCACCGGCACCCCGCCCTGCCCCCCGCTGCCCCCCACCATCAGGTTCTCATGGGCCGTCCGCTGGTCCAGATCCACGGTGAGGTGCGCGTTGGGCCGCTTCTCGAAGAAGGTGGGGATGGCGCCCTGCTTCAGCCGCGGCACGGCGTAGTTCTGCAGGAAACAGTTGCGATCAAAGTGGCGACTGCACAGGACGCTGCTGCGCTGCGGCTTCCAATTGGCCTCCCCCATGTTCTGCAGCCATTGGGCTAATAAGTCGGGTTTGGTCAGCGGGAAAGAGTGGAATGTGACGGTGGGATCGTCGGTTTCGTCGCCTTTGCGACGTGTGGGACAGTTCCAGCCAACACACTGCGATGGCATCATGAAGAACTGAGTCCGACAGCAGATCGACAATTACAGTTTTCCAGAGAGCTGCTGCACCAGGCACTTTAAATTCCCACTCTTCACATAAAAATTAATCAGATAATGTAATTACACAACAATACTCCCGCAGTTTCATAACCATTCAAAATATTCCTCCACAGTTGCAAATCCGAAACGAAATGAGTTCAAATGACGATTAAATCAAGCAAAAAAAACAGCATTCTTCAACGCGTGCCAGTCCGCACTCCGCAGGGCGCTGATATCAAATATGGCAACCGGATTGAACCGAACGCACAACGCTAGTGGCAGAACGAGGCATTCAGCATGGTTAATTTACGTGGACAAAATGTGGCTATCCCCCCCCCCCTTGTCTAGAGTTCTTGTTTTTCCTTACGATTCACTTTATTTTTGGTAAGCTTTTTCGAACAAATTACAAGCCCTGCCATTTCTGGTTCATACCAGATTGGCAGGGACAAACCATATCGCGGAATCGTTCGCCACGAGCCCATCGTACTGGATCACCTCACTAACTGTCTTCCAGCACATATCTCATTCCTTGATACTCTTTACTGCTCTTACTCATGACTGTTGATCTGATGTCGTACTGTTTTCCTGCCTGTTTTATGGAGCCATGCGGGGCCTGGAGTTCGGGCCACGGGGAGAATTTAGCAGGCCATGGGGGCGGACTGCGGGGGATTTCTGGGCGCTGTGCTCGATGTGATCTGGGGTTAGTAATTCAACGCTCTGCGTTTCGACCATTAACCAGTGACCTAGCTAGTGCAGTGCTTTGGCGTTCCGTGTGGGCTTCCCTCGTGTTTGGTGAGGGTGCGAACCGTGGATCTGGACTCGGGAACCCTGGAGGACCCTGGCATTTTCGTCATTTCGTCGCTCATTTCATTCAACTGTCTGTGGTCATCTTCGCGAACCTCCTGGCTGGTGAATCTTCCGAGCTCTGTGGACTGGCGAATGGGACGTGGGAGTTTGGAGCGGGATTTTCTGCTTGTTGCGCACGATGTGATCTGGGGTTATTAATTCAACGCTTTGCGTTTCGACCGCTAACCAGTGACCTAGTTTGTGCAACATGTGGGGAATCTGTCTTTTAGACTGCTGCTTATCTTGTTTGTCATGTTTTTAGGATTGGTAGATTTGCTGTCTGCGAATTTTTTGTTGAAAACCTGTATTCCATGTGGTTAAAGCAATGCGCTCGTTACGCTTATTTTCTTTATCGCAACAGCAGCCGCGTGTGGCGGCAGCTATTTGGTGCCGTGTGACAACGTCACAGCGCAAAAAGCGAATGAAAATTCAAAACACAACCATTTTTTAATGTTTTTATCTTTGAAATGAATAAATTTCTACTGTTTAAATGTTATTGGAAAAAATTGGTTTTGTTGATGGATTTGAAATAATGCGTGATTCTTCGTACTTCCCGAACTGTTTGTTACTCTCCATATGGCTGCTGCTCTCCGTACCAGTTTTAAATTCCGCATCCGCTTCGACATCATCCCCACCTGTTGATATCTCCCCGCACAGCATCGCATGGGGTCCCGGCCTCGATCCCTCCGTAGTACTGCCAGCCCGCTACTTTTTTATCCAAGCGGTTGATTCGTCCGGACAGAATTACACCGCATCACCTGGAGCCAGTGCCTTGCAGCTGAGCATCGACAGTCTCCGCGGTCGCTGTCCCATCTTCCAGGAACTGCTGGATCGCAAAGACGGCACGTATCTTGCGCGCTATCGGCTGTACGAGCCGTGCGATGGCCTGCAGATCGCGATCACCACGGAGAATGGGCAGCATGTGGCGGGATCGCCGTTTGTGTTCGAGGGGAAAGTGATGCATGCAGATTGTGATTGTCCCGTTGCTGCGGAAAAATGGAAAGAGGTAGTGCGAATTTTATTGACGTTTCTAATTTCTTTGGAGTTTTCTTCGCTGTATTTGCAGTTTGTTAATTTGTTATTTATGCTGCAATTTATTTGTCAATTAATACTTATTTATTTTTTCATAATTGTCACGGTTGTTATTGTTATGTTAGCTATTTTATTTATTTCTGATGAATATTTTTGTAATGTATGCTGTATCTGTAGTCTTTGCCTGTTTTATGTTCTTTTAGAATTATCACGGCTGTTATGAATTTATTAATTGTTTTACTGTTATTTCTCATGATTACTTTGTAGTTTTTTTGTAAATTTGTTTTCTTTACGCTTTATCAATGAGTGACATTTCTCAAATGTTTGTTTTTGCAGCTTTCACAGTGTCCTCTGACGTATTCGCAGATCGATCGCGATCTTGAGCAGTTTGCACCATCGGGAAAATACAACATGTCGGAAGTCTTTGAGGCGCTGTCCTCACGATTTCATCCGCAGTCGGCATGTTTCTGTTACTACATGATAAAAAATCAGCGTCTGTATAAGAAATGTTTCGGTGAGCATGTGGGGTTTGCCATGTTCATGGATCAGCTGA